>NW_024543816.1:222500-710153 GCF_018167655.1 Microtus oregoni | reverse complement strand
AATCCACAGCACTCAAGATGGAAACTTTTGTTGATATAATTTCTCCTAACTTTCCTACACCTTCCTTCCCTTCTACCCCATTTCCCCAGTGGCTATCAAGAGCTGTATATATCTGACCACAAAACATCCAGTCAGTTCAAGTCAAAAATGCAGCCAGCCATCTGGATTGACTCAAACTCTGTCTACACACACCAATTGGCTTGGGGGTAAAAAAATGTAATTCAGTGGAACAACTGGTTATTTTTAAAACAACGAGTTGAATTCAGACAACCATCCAATTAGTTGATTTCAAAATGCCTGTTTGGCGACATGAAAAGGGTTCTTTTCAAAGGCCCTTGTGCGTGCATAAACAACCTGAATGCTATTAAATTGATGAGCTATTTTCGAATCAAGCAGATAAGGCCAAAGCGGCTGGACTGTGTTTATAAAGGGGGAAAACCTGTTAGAGCAGCTCTCCAGAGAGTGACACCTTCCACCATAAGGATGAAGTCTTTGAGTTGACAGGGGAATCGTCATGCCTCTCTTTGTACAGACAAGCAACCCAGTCAGCCCTTCCTTAAAGAAACCTCTAATGCGCCTTGTTTTTGGACATGCCACACCAACCCAAAAACCAACGATTCAGAATGCAACAGGTAAAAAAAAAAAAAAAAAATGGTGCCCGATCTCCACCTCCCATG
Source organism: Microtus oregoni (assembly GCF_018167655.1). Classification (NCBI taxonomy): domain Eukaryota; kingdom Metazoa; phylum Chordata; class Mammalia; order Rodentia; family Cricetidae; genus Microtus; species Microtus oregoni. The sequence goes on along the minus strand of NW_024543816.1, from coordinate 709,476 downwards.
TCTTAAAGGCAAACAGTGGTGCTAACCTGATGCTAGCTTTTTACGGGTTTCACTTCACTGTATACACTAAGTAAGTCCCTTTGGATGAGTTGGAGCATAGGAATACCTTCCTCAGTTTATTCTTCTCATCCCTACTTCCAAACAAAACGAAAGTGTTCTTTCCTTGGGTTACATTACTAAGGAATGATTTAAGGGGGAAAACTTGCTGAGGGGTCCTCCTCCCAAGGAGAATTTTAATTGTACCTCCAATGCTTTGTCTAAAGTGTATTAGACTGTGTCAACCACCTACATTTTTCACATTAGACTTAAGATCGCCCCTGAGGTAGTGCTGAAGGCTCCCCTAGAAAAGATTTCTTTGTGGAGTTGGGGATTTAGCTCAGTGGTAGAGCTCTTGCCTAGCAAGTGCAGGGCCCTGAGTTCGGTCCTCAGCTCTGAAAAGAAAAAGAAAATAGAAAGGAAAAAAAGATTTCTTTGACAGCTGAGGCACAAAGGACTTCAGCGCAGGCTCCTAGTTCAAATGAGCGGAGCTTAAGTGATGGAGCTCCATCCCAAGTGACAAGCGTTTCCTAAGAGCCACTTTTGTTTCCAGGAATGTCTTTCTTGGGTGTGTCTTATCCCAAATGTTGTGGACCTTTAATTTTATTGTGCATGTGTGTGTTTCTCAAACATTTATTTTATCAGAAAGGATCCCTACAATGGAAGCTTTCCTGGCCATGCTGTGGCTAAGTCTTTGGGTTTAAGACTGGTTAAGCTGCCCCAGGTAGAAGTGTTTGCACAGCTCAGAGCAGCAGAGTTGGAAGGGGCCGCCTTAAGCCAGTTCTTGCCTACAGGCATCCAAGCCACAGGGATAGCCATTCTTTTCTGTAAAATCTCAAAAGACAGAGAACTCTAAAATCTAGGGCTTTTTTTTAAAAAAAAAAGAAAATGGCTGTTTTAAAAGTGCAAACTACAAAACATATGTCCAAGGGGATAATATTATAATCCACGTTTAAGGGATTTTCTTTTTAAAAACATTTGCTTTCTCATTTTTAAAACAAAATAGTAAACAGTGAAGTCCTTTGGAAAAAAGAAAAAACTTTCGATTTTAATGATCCACAAAAGACATCTGTCTAAACAAATTCTACCAGAAATTATTGCTTTGCCTAAAAAGAGGTTTTGCTTTTATCATATGGTTCCCTGAATCCAACATATTATCTTTTTTGCTTTTGCTGTGGAAAGCAGAGACAAATTTGTGACTCCTTTCTTAAACTGTGTGTGTGTGTCTGTATGTGTCTGTGTGTGTGTCTGTGTATGTGTATGTATCTATGTGTGTCTCTGTGTGTCTGTGTGTATGTGTCTGTGTGTGTCTCTCTGTGTGTATCTGTGTGTGTGTCTCTCTGTGTGTGTCTATGTGTGTCTCTCTGTGTGTATCTGTGTGTGTGTCTGTGTGTGTGTGTCTGTGTGTGTGTGTCTCTCTGTGTGTGTCTATGTGTGTGTCTCTGTGTGTCTGTCTGTCTGTCTCTGTGTGTGTGTGTGTGTGTGTGTGTGTGTGTGTGTGTGTGTGTGTGTGCATGCTGGGGACAGAATGCAGAGCCTCAGCCTCCCGCTTGTTATGTTCCCCAGCCTGCACTCCACATATATTTTCTCACAGATTTGTTTGAACAGAAAAGAAAATTACAGATGGCTTCACGAATTTGCATGTCCTTCTCGCACAGGGGCTAATCTCATCATCATTCCAGTTTAAGAGTGTCTGCCGCAGAAGCGAGCACTGGGGCCCACTTGAAAACAAGGAATGGGACTTCGGTCCAGCTTAGCATTTGCTGTCTCTGCTTCCCCGTTCTGAAAATGTCTTCCTTTAGTGACATTTTTGTGTTTTGTCATTGTTTCTTCGTTTATTGTTTTAGTTCGGTGTTTGTGAGGGGGAAATGCAGCCAGGTTGATACTTGGATTTCAGATCTAGCTTTTCCTAGCTTAACTAATGTGACCATCAATTCCATCATCTGGAAAGCAGAGGCAACAACAGTAGCTTCCCCCACCCCCATGTGATCATTGTGTTAAAAGCGTAAACATGCATATGCATGCATGGGTGCTTCTCCATTTCCAAGCAGACAGAAAACACACCATGCATTTGAGTGACTCAACTACAGTATCTTAAATGATTTGGGAAGTGAAATTTCATTCATCTTAAATTCCAATTTTCAGTATTTCTACTCCTCCCTTCTTTCTTCTGTAGGAATTGTCTTGCAAGCAAAATCATTTTGTGCTGTTTCTAGTACCAAAAGCAAAAGTCATTCTCGTTACAGGAAAGCACTTTCTGAGCCCGCTTGATTGGAAGACTCCCCAGAGGCACTTGTTGAAAGTACAGAGTCCTCCTGGTAGATGTATACAAAGCTTTTGAAAATAGTTTTTAATTGAATTAAAAAAAAAAAAAACAGAGATTCACTGTGCAGCCAGGCTGGCCTGGAATTCCTGCATTTAAGCTCCTCTAGTTCTCAAATTCCTGAGGAGTCAGGGCTCCAGGTATATGACACCAAGCCTAGCTCCTAAAATTATTTTATAAATGAGCAGTGTGATATTAAGTGGTTCTGGAACTGAGGGGTTTTTTGGCCTTTATTTGTGGTGTGTGGGGGGGGGGGTGAGATAGGGTTTCTCTATGAAATAGCGCTTGGCTGTCCGGGAACTCACATTTTAGATCAAACTGGCCTCGAACTCAGAGTTCTGCTTGCCTCTGCCCCAGTGCTGAGATTAAAGATGTGTGCCACCACCATCCATCTTGGAACTGAAGTGTTTTATGCCATATTTTCTACAGTTTTCTCCAAGAAAAATAACAAAATTTCTATACTTGCTCCCTGCACAGTTGCTGTGTCCCTAACGCTTGTTTTTCCTCTGGTGACTTTTACTACTTCTTTTTGTTCTTTTACACCCTGTCCTTCCCCTTGTGAGTCTATTTTTTTCTCTACTACCAATGAGCTAGTGGGTTCTTCCCCACCCCTCACCCCTGCGTCCCTTCGGGTGAAGTACATCTGAGCTAAGCCCGTCGGCCTGTTTGAGTCTTCTTGCCGCTGAAGATACATTCACATTAACAGAAAACCAGTCACTCAGTAACTGCTCCAATCCTTTCTTCACAAGGAAAAACATCTGCACCCTTTTGAAAATGTTTTACTGGCCTCCTTGATGGCTCTACAACACACTGAAAGAGCCCCACCCACCACAAGGCTGGTGGTTGTCCTGGTAGGGGGAGAGTGGAGAAACCAAAAAGTGCAGGGAGAGAGAGAGAGAGAGAAACACGTATTTATCCACTTCCCTCTGTTTTATATGGATCAATGCCAAATCGCTCATACTTAAACTTTCCCTCCCCCCACTTTCTCAGTTTTCCTTTGAATGAATGAATAAATTGTCTACCTCTCCAAATTTTCTCAATAATCTCCCCCTGTAGCAGATTCCGGTGTTTAATCACCTTGACAGAAGAGGGAAGGGGGGAGGGGTGGGCTACAGATAGGAGGGGGAGGGGAGAGAGAGGGAGAGGGAAAGAAACAGAGAGAAAGAGGGAGGGAGAGAGAGAAAGAGACAAGGAGGGAAAGAAAGAGAGAGAGAGAGAGAGAGAGAGAGAGAGAGAGAGAGAGAGAGAGAGAGAGAGGAGAGACTTGCTTAAGGTCCTACAAATCTTCCCTTCTTTCATCTTAAGCCCGGTCTGGCTCCTTCACCCTTGTTACACATGTGTTGCTAGGATAGTGCAAGTATTTTCGAGATGCTAAGAGATCTTGCCACTGAGTCATCTCATCCCCATCTTTTGAAAAAACATGAGCAAGTCTCAGCAACACTTCATTCACATCAGTAAATATTACCTAGAGAAAGAAATAACAGGCTTCAAGAACGTGACATCATTAAAACTAAATGTTTGCTGAGTACCTACTGAGTGCATGGCACGGCATAAAGCTCAGAGATGTAAAGAATTGTCTGCCTTTAGGCCCACATGCACACACATGTACCTTTATGTCTTAAATCCAGAGAAGTGGCTGCAGACTAGAAGGATTATTGGAATTCCGAGGAAGGGAGCAATTCTGCTCCAAGGGCCTGGGGTGGTCACAAAAGGTAAGACTCCAAGCCCCAAAGAAAGGGTAGGAAGCCTGGGGGAATTAATGTGAACAAAGACCAGGAAACAGGAACGAAAGTAGTTTTGGGGTGGGGGGGAGGAACAATTAGTAGACCATTTGCCGGGAGCAGACAGTTTGTGTAGACTGGCAAAGGAGTGGGAGATAATAATGGAGCAGTAGACCTTAGTCTGCTTATAGAGGGCCTCGAATGCTAGGCTAATTAGTGTAGCCTTATCCTATAAGCAAGGAGTGCCACCCTCACAGATAAAAGAGAACAGGAAAGCTCGGGGGCTTCTGGGGACCTTCAAGGAAAAGCTGAGGACATTGATTACAAGAACCTTGTGAAGTGTATAGCTGTTCTCCACCGTTGTGACTTTATCCCTTTGTGGTCTCAGCGTTGTTTAGGGTGACAGCAAGAGAAGCTGCCTAGGCTGGGCTCAAGGTGGAAAGAGCCCTGAGAAGTGGAGGAAGCAGTGATGGTTTGAAAGACAAGCAAATCTCTGGGCTCACAAAAGGCAGAAGCAGCATGGCATATTGGGAACCAGCAAGGGACTGCAAATTGCCTTTGAGGGTTTAACTAGATGGCACCCTAGAGAGTTCCCTGCCAGGGCCCTAGCCTGCTAAATTTCTTCAATAGCATATCTCATGTTAGTTTTAAAGAGGGGACTTAGGTGAGTGTTGTTAAATGGGTGTGCAGGTTTGGGAAGCACAGAGAGCTCCAAGACTATTCTGTAAATATAAGGCTGCCTTGCTGAATGGAGATCAACTGGGTCTGGAAAATACTTAAGTTGGTTTCTTACGGCCTCTCATCTGCAGGCACTGCTTGGGAATAGCGTCCTGTCCTGCCTTCTCACTGAGATTTCAGGCAAATTAAAAAAAAAAAAGTGAAAAAGCAAAATATTTTTTTTTAAAAAAAAGTTTTCAGGCAAAATTTGATTGCAGCCTGTTAAGCAGTAGATTTCACTAATCAGGCAGCGCTTTCCACCGTCCTAACTGAAAAGGACTGCAGTGTTACCCAGCAGTTTTTTATCCAAGATCCCGCAGAGCAAATGTCTGCCTTTACTGATCTCTCCCAGGCCGAAATTTACCCCTGTGCCCTTTACAAGCAAAGGGGCCACCAATGTTTAGCTGATAAGACACACAATGATTGAGAAAGACCTTATTGCTTCCTTTTGTCAACTCAGTCTGTGAGTCAAACAGACAGAAAACAGCGGTTTCTTAACTGACTTCCTGGATCCTTTCAGGATCAGTATAGACCTGCTTCTCAGTAGGTCCTCGATAATGGTTTGCTAAACAAGGGAATGAATGAATGCCAGACAGTCTTCTAGGAGCTTCTGGGAATCCCAGAGCAAAGACAAAGTAACAGACAAAGTCTCCATCTCAGCAGATGTCACATTCTAGTGAGAAGAAAACAGGACACTCAGGGGTTGAAGTCCTATCAGATAGAAGAACTAAGCACCCCGTAGTCACTCATTAGATAGTTGGGGACATGGGAGTTTTTCCCACAACCAGTAACACATTTAGTCTCTCTCTCAGTCCCGGTCTTCTTTGTGAAAACATTCAATCATTAAAAGCAGAATTAAAATGTCAGCAATTGCCCTCTGTACATATGGTCAAGAGAACTAAAAACAGAAAGTGCACCAGGTATTTAAAGGCGACTGTTCAAAAAGGTCACAACATATAAGAAACTCAATAGTCTATTGGCAGATAAGTAGAAAAGCAATCCAAAATACGTACCATGCAATATTTACTCAGTTTTTAAAATGAAGAAAATTTGGGGGCTAGCAAAGCGGTTGCGTAGGGAAAGGTGCTTGCGACCAAGCCTAATGATCCGTGGTGGAAGGAGAGAACTGACTCCTACACATGGTTCTCTGACCTTCACATATCTACCACGGTGCACACAGGCATGAGGAACACACACATATGCACACACATGCACACACACACACGCACGTGCACACACACACACACACACACACACACAAATAAATAGATTTGGAGGAAGATTCTGATGTTATAGCATCAATGGACCTGGAGGACATTATGCTGGATGAAATAAACCAGTCACACAAAAAGCAAACACTGCAGGATTCCATTTCCCTGATGAACCTAGAGTAGTCAAATTGAGAGAGAGAAAGAGAGAGTAAAATGGAGGTTACTGGTGACTGAAAAGAAGAAAGAATGGGGGTTGCAATCTAATAGAGTGCTTCATTTTTGCAAGATTAAACTATTGGTTGTGAAACTCGCATGCCTGTACTTGAAAGGTGGCTGTGCTCCCCGCCATCCCACCAAAGCAGCACTTAACACAAATGCACAGTGCTGTACCTTCCCAAGTGGTTAGCATGAATTTGCAACTCTTTCGCTGTATTTTGCTACTGTTAAAATTTTCAATGTCCATTAAAACTCTCTTGTGAGAATTGCACAAAGATGAGCAAACAGAAAGCATTTGCTGGAGTTTACATTGTGCTACAGACCCCTCATGATGTGGCCAGGCATGTCAAGGCCAGAAAGGCAAGACAACACAAACATTCCACCTAGATCTGGAGAGTCGGCGGGTTATTGACATTCCTTAACAGAGCAAAGGTCAATGTGTTTTGGGGTGGAGGGAGAGGACAGTGGGTACGACTGGAAGCCACATGTCCCAACATTTTTTTTTTTTTGTGCCTTGAAGGACTAGGATTTTTTTTTGCTTTAGGATATGTAACTGTTTTTAAATCAGATTTATTTGTACATGAGTGTATCTTTGCCTACATGTGTTCCTGTGTAGTGAATGCATGTCTGATGCCCAGGAAGTTCAAGAAAAGGGAGTCAGGTTCCCTAGAACTGGAGTTATAGATGGTTTTGGGCCACCATGTGGATGTTGGGAACCAAAGCCAGGTCTTTTGCAAGAGCAACAAGTGCTCTTTACCAGTGAGCCAACTCTCCAGGCCCAAGGAGTAGGATCCTTCCCATTTCTGTAGAAGCAGACAATTGATACTAAAGGGGCAAGAGCCTTCTCTAGCTAACTTTCCTTTTTTCATTACAGGCTCCAAGATGAGAGAAAAAGCAATGGAGGAGGAGAGAAGACAGGCATAAACTTCCTGCATCCATACCCAAGTAAAAGATTAGAGCGGTGCACACATACATACACACCACACACACAAGCATATATCTTTTGAGACAGAGTCTCATCGTGTGTCCTAGTTGGCCTGGAGCTTCCTATATAGACCAAATGGGTCTTGAACTTACCTCATGGTGATTCCCTGTAACTGCCTCTCTAGTGCTGGGACAACAGACCTGAGCTCCAAAGCCCAGCTTTTGAGTCAGAGGATATTGATGGGTAAACCTACACTTAGACGCTAGAGGAGTGGTCCATCCGTGAAGTAATACAGTCAAGGAAAAGCATTGTCTACATTAGCACTAACTGACTTCTGGCTACAAGTATGGAGGCTGAGTGAGAGCAGAAGTATTTCTTCTATTTCCACATTTATGCATTTCTTTTCTTTTTCTCTCTTTTTTTGTTTTTGCTTTATTTTCTAAGACAGAAGGTTTCTCTGTGCAGCCCTGGCTGTCCTGGAACTCACTCTGTAGACCAGGCTGGCCTCGAACTGCCATAGAGATCTGCCTGCCTCTGCCTCCCGAGTGCTGGAATGAAAGGCGTGCGCCACCACCACCTAGCCATTTATGCATTTCTCAGCAGACAGCTGGGTGAACTCCTTTTGCTTCGCCTTACCTGTGCTGTCAGACTTCAGTCCCAGGGGGTGCCACCTACTGTGTGAGATTCCAGAGAGAAATGTCTTTATCCTTGTCATGAGGAGTTTTCCTGGGCAGAATTCTTTAAACCACATCACTGATGCATTTCTGTCTTAACAGAGCAAACCATTTCTAAGGATTTTAGCACATTGTTTATGAGTCAATGGATACTGCTAATAACAAATGGGCCTTATCTATTCATGAAAGCAAGTCTCTGAGGCTCTCTCTTGGGAACCACTGTGAGCAGTTAGTGTGAGTTATGGTACACATAGACTTCAACTAATAAAAGGGCATGTTTTAAAACATTCCAGAATTCCAACCTGTCACTAATTCAGAGTGGGCTGCCTGCCCCCATTAGTCCAAGCTGATGGGGGGTTTGCTGGTGTCGATTTTGAAGTTAGCAAATGGTGAAGACAAAAGGGGATCCCTTCTTCCTTCCCTCCCCTTTCTCTGACATCTTTTACTGTGAGGATAAATAGGTGACAATTTCTCTGGGCTTACAGTTTACCTTGGCCCTCACTATGAAGTTGCATTGAGAGAACGTACAATGACTTTCTGGTTTAGTGTCAAGCAGTTTTACTATTTTTTGTTAGACGAACTCTTTTAGTTTCATGAAAGTCATTATTAAGCTAATGTTAAATTTAATTTGCTTTCATTGATTTGTTGGCCCCGCAGCATAAATACTCGTGAATGGGATAATTCAGAAGTACCTTGTAAATAAATCAGTCTATCAAAAGGGATCTGCTCCCCTGTGTTCACCGCTGCATTACTCAAACGGTCTAGATACGAAAATGACTAAGTGGCCCTCAGTGGGTGAAGAGGTAAGAAAATGTGACATCTATAAGGCTGATGGAATATTATTCAGCTATAAAAAGGAACAAAAGTCTTCCCATTTGCAATAGCATAAATACACCTGGAAAAGAGTGTGTTAAGGGAAATAAAAAGATAAATATTGTATAGTCTTGCTTACGTATGTGACCTAACATAGTCTAACTCCAAGAAGCAGAGAGTAGAACCAAAATTACTGGGAGCCAAGAGGGAGAAAAAATAGATAACGCTCAAAGAATAAAAATGCTCAGATATGACATGAATAATTTGTGGAGTGCAATGTGCAACACGGTGATTCCAGTTCATATTTCATTCTTTAGTTGATGTGAAACTTTTCAGTATTTCTTTCCAATATCATCAAACTATTTCCCACATGCTCAAATAAAAGCAAATGACATGCTATTTGAGCGACATGTAGAAGGAGAACATTTAAATGACAGTAAATTTTTCTAATTAAGTAAAGAGCACACCAGCTATAAAGCTCCATGGAAGGCCATCATCCGGGGATTCTAGTGTATATGCAGCAGTTAAAGTACTCTGGATGGCAGCTGTAGAGGCCACGAGGGAGTCTCTAGCTTCATGTACATAGATTGATACACATATGTACAAATGCATAGTCGTCACACCAAGTGATAGGTGTTCTTCCTTTCCTCATTAGAGGAATCATCTCTTGCTATCAAGAAGGATCCTGAGAATCTCTAGAATAAATGACAGAACAGACGTGCTGCTGGGCTTCTGTTTCTCATCCATGGAGGTACGTCAAGGCTATGGTTACAGGGGCTTGCCTGGATCACAATAAAGGAAAGATAGAAAAGGAGTCTCCCGAAGTGATGCCGAGAGGAAACTGTTCTGAACTGAGTTTTGGAGACAAATGCTTTTTTGCCCAGTAGCATGTGCCTCGTGGAGTAAGCTTTACAAGCCCGTGAGAGGGCTGAAGACGCCACTGAGTTATGGAGCACTTGTATGGCATGTACAAATGCTGGGATCTGCTCCCAGCACTGGAAAAGGTAAAAAAAGGAAAGCCTAGTTAGAAGTTTCCATACTGAGATGAGACACATGTCATAAGTAACAGATAAGTTTCATTGTCCAAGCAGCCAAACATATTTACGTACTAACTGAGGGAGAGATAAGCAGAAACCCTTCAGCTGCCGGACAAATTCAGTGAATTTGCAATGAACGCTCCTATTTTTAACTAGCACATATTAATTGTGAAGTGATGGGTTTCGTGATGACGTTTTCTACGTTTCCTATTTTCTACTTTCCATGTCTTTTAAGAAACATTTAAAACTCCTCATATGAATAAAAAGTGATATTTGTCTTTCCGAGTTTTCCTTGTTTTACCTAACAAGATGATTCCCAGTTCTGTCCCTTTTCCTGTAAAGGCCATAATCTCATTGTGTTTTCCCCCATTCACCCCACAGTGGACGCCTAGACTGTTTCCAGAACTTGGCTGCTGTAACTCATGTCACAATGAACAATTTGATCCTATACTTCAACGACCTTAAATAATCAATCAGGAAACTCTTAGATCTGACCCTTTCATGAAGTCCACAAAACAGAAGTCCAAAGTACAAGGCCATACAAATAGGAGAAGTTTACAGGAAATAAAGGTGCCATGGTTCTGTGCCAACGTAAGTGTGAGTGAATCTGAGAAAACTTTCCCCACTCAAGCAAATTCTTTGATTTCTACAATTGAAACATGTCATCTTAATTATGAAATCTTTCCCCCTGGCCGCTGTGGGTAACTCCTCCCTCCAAGGTTTCTCTGTGCCCTCTGCATATAGTCTGTGTCCCCCAAAACAGCTTGCTGCATTTCTCTGTCCTCAGGTCAGCACCCGCCGCTGGCTTGTAGGGGCCTTGGGAGCAGGGCACTCTTTACTCATTGTTGTGTCTTCGTTCCCCTTGCTCAGAACCTGCACACAGTTAAGTACTCAATAACGCCTTTTCCCTCCTTTGAATAGATGATATCCCATAATTCTCTGGGGCCAAAAGAGCAACAGCTAAACAAATGTCAAGCCAATTTAGAGCCCTGCAGAAGAAAGAGAACTGTAAATTCCCAGCTCCTAAATCACAGGTTGAAAGCTCGCTCCTCCCTAACCATAGCTCCTTGATATGGCTCCTGATTAATAATCTGTTACATCCTCAAAGGGGGTCATTTCAAGGTAACCTGGTGGAACTCCCATGACCTATTGACCTTGCTATATCACTACGACGGAACTCACTTTGGGTCAAAGGATGGCAGAATACTTTGCCACAATTCACATATTGTCCAGAAAACTTGGCTTCCTGGAATTCATAATAAAGATTCCAAATCCCTAGCAATAACTTTCAGACCTCACAATTCTTGCTAACACAGCAGAGTCACACTCGGATTCTGTGCCAGGCCTTCTGACCTTTTGCTAATTGCAAAATAAACAGATCTCCAATTTAGAAGGACCTTCTCCTTTTATGGGCTCCCTGCAGGGTAGGCGCTGTTTGAATGGTATTTATTTCTGCCATATTTGCTTTTGAACACTTGTTCAGAGCAGGAGGCAGGTGTCCAGGAATGGAAGGAATAAGGACTGGGACCAGAAGAGAAACACAGGTGCTTGGACATCCTGAATGAAGTGACTAATTTATTCTTCAGAAGACACTGAGGTCCTGGGAGGGTATGTGCAAACTGAAAGACAAAATGTCAACAAGCATTCCTGAGCCCTCTATTCTTGTGCTCTGCTCTACGCGGTGCATCATCCAGAGGAGAAATAGACACACGCTGATGCAAAAGAATGGGCCAAAGGCTAGCGCAGCCCAGAGGAGAGGGAACTGTTCTCCCTTGGCAACACTAATGATCAGCTCAGAAATGAGGGAGGTAAAGCCTGTGGTAGGGGCGCGCAGATGTTGCTACTTGTATATCTCCTCGATTTTGCCAATTTAGAAACTTCTTTTACATGTTTCTCTAGGGCTAATCACTCCAGGAGGATTGAGCCATGATGAATCTGAAAGACAAGTACTCTATATATGCAGTAAACTAAAATATGTTTACTATGCATTCACTACATGGCAAGAAATGGTCTAAATGCTTTATGTGAGTCATCTCATTTTCACACTCATAATGACATGGTGAGAAATGTTTTATAACCACTTTCGTTTTTAAAAAGCAAGTTTATTATTTGACCAAACTAGTCAAATCTAGAATTCTTTCTCTCTTTCTTCCGTCATTCCTTCCTTCCTTTCTAGGAATGGTTCTATTTTTGTTTTTTGTGTGTTTATTTGTTTGGCTTTGTTTTTTGTTTTGTTGGATGTTTATTTTTTGAGACAAGGTCTCACGTTGCCAAGACTGGTCTTGAACACACTTTATAGTCAAGGATGACTTTGAACTTTTGATCCTCATGCTTCCACCTCCCAGGTTCTGGGACCATAGATATATACCATCACAACTAGTTTGTGTGGTGCTGGGGACCAAATGCAGGACTCTGTGAACACTAGGGATGCACTTCCCCACCCGAACTGCTTCCCAGTACTCTACTGTTTTCTTTTCTTTAATCATGAAGTCCAAAAAGACTACACAGACAAGGCTGGCCTTGAACTCCCTAGTCTTCCTGCTTCTTTCTTCCATGTGCTGGAATTACAGGTATCCAAAACCACAACCCACTCAAGTCAAGACTTTCATAATAGTCCATTGGATTCTAGTGTTCCTGTTCTTAATGCCTCTCCCTGTGATCACTTAGTCATTGTTTTATGTTGAAAATAGCAGCTCTTGCCAGGATGAGGTGGTGCACATCTTTAATCCCAGCACTCAGGAGGCAGAGGCAGGCAGATATTCTTAGTGCGAGGCCAGCCTGGTCTACAGAGCAAGTTCCAGGATAGTCAGGACTACACAGAGAAACTCTGTCTTGGGGGAAAAAACCTAACAAATAAAAAACAAAAACAAAACAGAAAATTATAGCTTTTAAGAACTTTATTCTCCACATAGAGATGGAAGATGGGGAAACTAAGTTAGGTCCTAAAGATTGTTTGATTACTGTCAAAATCAGAATCGACAAATGAATCCTAAGTATCCTTAAACTAGGGGGTTGAAGAGATGGCTCAGTGGTTAAGGGCACTGGCTGTTCTTCCAGAGGACCAGGATTCAATTCCCAGCAGCCACATAGACGCTTACAACTGCCAGTAACTCTACCTCCAGAGTGTCCAGCACCCTCGCACAAACATACATGCAGGCAAGATACAAATGCACATAAAGCAAAAATAAATAAAACATAACAAAATCATTAAACTATGCTAGCCAATTAAAATTAAAGTCCTTCACCCCTGTTCGATAGCTCCAAAACCTCAGGTTAACAGATACTCTTTCTAACTTAGAATTCCAGTGACCGAGGTGAACCTTGAGCCTTTGAACCTTTTGTCCAGCCTTCTATACGTCTCCTCAGGACCTACCTTGAAACCCAGTCATTGGCTAGCCAGGATTTTAATTACCATCTCCATTCAGTCTTGCCAGCCTTTTTCTGAAGATCAGGGCCTGCTATCCCCAAATCCTACCCTGCTCCCCTATCTAACAGAACTCCTGATGGTCTAACTTATACCCCTTTACCTACGTAATTTGGATCACTTGGCTATCTTCATCTAAACTCAACAATTTATTCACTCCATGAATTTGTACTTGGTACCGACCATGTGCCGGGCACTGTGCTACACTCAAGCTGAGGAACCTGCGAAGGATTTCATACCGGAGACATTTATTTAAATGTGGGTAACGAGTAGGAACACCACAAGAGGAAAGGTAACACTTTGGCGATGGTTATGCAGGGAGTCACTATGTTCCAAGACTTGAAGGGCAAGGGAGGGGAACAGCATGAAGAGTGTAGCTTCATAAGACCTGTGGGCTTCAGTCAAGGGGCACAGCTGCTACCAATACTCAGCCTATCATTAGACAGCCTGGGGAATAAATAAATACGCGAGCTTGACTCCCCTCCCACCCTCCCATCTACAGTTGGTGCCAAACACAACCAGAAGTCAGGAGGCAAGGGAGCTCATTAATACAATCCATAAAGGTCAGCCTCCGGTGTCACCGCACAGAGAAGAGCGGATCTGAATATCCAGTAACACCGTGCAGCAGAATTCTTCCCATCTTAGCTCCGATATGCTTCGCTCGTGATTCCTTCCTCCCCTCTCCTTAAGCCATAGCACCAAAGACGAAGTTTGTTATTCTGTGAATCATCCGAGTCTTAACAAAGCCGATAGCTAATTAGTGACACACGCAGATTACATACCTGACCCCTGGACTCACACTCCAAGACAACGTTACTAACACCATGATGACGATGATGATGAAGATGATTAGAATGATGAGGGTAATGATGGTGGCTATCCTGCATGATCTTTCAGGTTACCCCAGGAACTGTGCTACATGTTTTGCAAGTAATGCCTCACTCTGAGAGTATCTCGGTTCCCACAGGTGTCTCTAATACCCAGGCAGAAAATATTCTGATTTCCAGTGGGCAAAAGAGAAGCAAGACCAACTTCTCACCTTTACGGAGAGAAGACCATTTTTATGGATCCCATTTCCATTTCTCCTCCGTCCCCCTTGGATTGCTGTGTACCAGATGCAAAGAGGATGTAGTTAACACATTCTAATTATGAGCTCTAGGAATAGAACTGCTTTTATGGAACGCACTCCTGCTGCCACTTTGGCTTCTGTTACAGAGGCTGCTGAGTGGGCTAAATGCTCTCCAAATGCCCAAGGGGCACCCTCAAGATCTGAACATGCAAACAGAGGAGCTTAATTATGGACCCCAGGAGCCAGAGTGACTCTATTTATAGCCTTAAAATCCTGAAAGGCAAAACTAGGTATTTAGGGTAAAACTCAAACAGCACCTAAGGGTCAGAATGGTTTCTTCAATGATTTGCTGTATCCATCTATTACACCGCCCCATCAAAGTTACAGGATCTGGAAGGAAATCTCACATCTCTATTCATTAGTCCTTCCTCGGGGAGCACACTACAACCACAGTAGACACTCTCACACCCACGGAAAGCCATTTCCCTTCATTCTTTACGTATTCACCCAAGAGTGTCTCATCTCCATTGGGTGTTGCCGTTAGATTGGGACCATGCCTCAGTGAACCTGCTCTACTGCTGTATCTCCAGAACCTACGTCACTGACACACAGTACGTGCTCAATGAAATGAACAGATTAACTGAATGGAATCCTCTACTTCTGAAAGAGTGTACCTTAATTCCTAGGGCTATCTTGGCTGCAAATTTCTCTGGGCATCTGAAGAACACTCCCTCTCAATTATCTCCCTGTAATTTATCCATCCTATGGCATTATTACCAATATGGTCAAAAATGAGCCTTTCCCTGGTATTAGTTCAATCTAAAGCTCCTTGGGTAAGCTGTATAAATAATATAGGATCACCTTTAGAAAATGCAGAGATTTATCCATTCACATTTGGAATTTCAGAGAGTCTTGGAAAGGGGAAGAGAACAGATCCAACCTTTGCTTGACACATAGTTAATGTTACCTGTGTCTGTAAATGTTGACTCTGCAGGCGTGAGCTTTTCGTTCAACTGCTGTCCCTGCTCCGGAGATGTGGGGCAACCGCTGAAAGGGGGAATCTGGCTTTTTTTTTTTTTCTTTGGTTGTTTTTTTTCCAAAGACAGAGTTAGTTTTCCTGTGTAAGAGCCCTGGCTGTCCTGGAACTCATTATGTAGACCAGGCTGGCCTTGAATCCACAGAGGTCCACCTGCCTCTGCCTCCTGAGTGCTGGGATTAAAGGAGTGTACCACCATCCAGCTCCTGTTTTTGCTTTATTTATACAGAGTTAATTAAGGAACTCAGTGGTCACTTGGTTTCTTGCTTTTTAGATCAGTAGCCTTCTTTCTAATTTGCAGTTTGAGTCTTTCTTATGGCTGGAGAATAAAGGCCAGAAATAGAGCCACCTTGGATTGTTCAGGGAGAGAACATGCCTCTTACACCAAGGATTTGCATGCTGGTCAATTTACTGCAAGCAAGTCAAATCAGACAAGGGAGCAATCTAACTTTCTAATAGGTTTTCTTTCCAGACTCTTAACTGAGATCCCAAGATGAGCTACTTATACTAACTCAATTTCAGTGCAGTGAGTAGAACTTGTTACTTATTCTTCCAAGTTCTTTGAGGCAGAGACTATGCCTGCTTACTCAGTGCTGATTTCCTGGTACCCAGATTACTGCCGGGAACATAGTGATAGCCAACTAAAATATCGTAGATCAACTCCAAATTCATTGAGTGGTCCAACATTACAAAAATAGTTGAGGAACCTCTGTAAAAACAGATCCAAAGTAAGAGTAATGGGAAGCAACTTCTACTCCCCTTTGGGTCTAAGGAGTGGGACATGTAATGAACATTTACGAAACAGGTGCCATGCGTTAAGTACAAGGAATACAACGCAAAATTCAATGTCTCTGATGTTAATGAAACCAGGCTCTGCAAGAAACAGACAACAAAATAATTGCAATGCTATCCGATAAGTGATAGGAGATCAGAAGTCTTGAAAGGCACGCAGGGACATCTAATTTAGAAAGAGTGTCATGGAAGGCTTCACAGAAGAGATCAGAATCCAAGAGAGTTAGTTGTACAGGGCACGTGGGAGCCAGTCAGATGAAAAAAAAGGGGGGGGGTGGGGAGGAGACAGACATTCCAAGCATATTTTAGGCACAGACAGGTAAAACTAACATAAGGCTTTCAAGCACGATTAGACAGTTGGTACAGATACCGCTGGCCTGTTAGTCGGGATCATAATTTGTTGTCAGAGGCTGTATTGTAGCATAGTGTATTTTGTAGCAGTACCCATGAATTCTACTCAGCAAATGCCAGTAGCCTTTCCTCTCCAGAGGTGTAGCAATCAGAAGTGTCTAGGGAGAGACATTGCCAGACATTTTCCAGAGGCAGAGGGGTCAGGGCACCAATTCCAGTTGAGAAATGCTTAAGAGTCAAAGGTATGTGTACGTGAAGGGAAGTGAGTTTGGAAAAGCAAGCAAGGTCCAGGTTAGGAAAGTCATGTGGGCATTGATAAGAAGTTTGGACTTTATCAAGAGGATCACCAGAAATCCTTGAAGGATTTCAAGTCAGAGGCCAATATCCTCATATGTATGTTAGGAATTTCCCCGTGGCAGCAGCCAGAGTAGAAATCTGAAAGGCCTGCGTGGCGAGGCTAGAAACAGGGTGTTCATGTGGGAAACGCCTGTGCTTACCTAGAAGTGATGGGAGCTGGTGTCCGGACTATGACCATGGGGACATGGCCAAGGAGGAAGGCTTGGAAGCTATTAGGAAAAGTACACTCTTTTGGAGTTAGTGGTTCAAAGATGTTAGAGGGAAAGAAAGCACTTGATGCCCAATTTTCTTTTTCTTTTCTTTCTTTTCTTTTTTGTTTTGTTTGGTTTTTTTTTTTTTGTTTGTTTTTGTTTTTTGAGACAGGGTTTCTCTATAGCTTTGGTGCCTATCCCGGAACTAGCTCTTGTAGATCAGGCTGGCCTCGAACGATGCCTGATTTTCTAGTTTCAACAATTACGATAAATTAGAAGACCTTTCACAGACTCAGCACCACAAAAAGAAAATCAGATTTGGGGAAGACATCCATTTTAACATGGACATGTTGAATCAGAGCCACTAAGGAGTTTCAAGTATAAATATCAAGGAAGGAATTCACTGTGAGGGTAGATGTTAAGCATAGGGGTATGGAAAAAAACACTAGATAGAGCAAATAATTCTAAAGGAAGTAGACCCCAGCCTGTCATCCGCTTACACGAGTTCCTAAATCTCATCATGAGCCTCCTCTTGCCTTCATTCATCTAATCAACGTTAGGTGCCAGTTCCTAAGATAGGTGCAAGTGTTACAAAAAAGTCAGGCATAGCTCCCATCTTCCAGTTTCTCCAAATCAATCCGGGGACCCGGGCAAGTCCACATGCGGCTATAATGGACTGTGTGAGCGGGAGGGGAGGGGCCTCTAATGGAAGGGGTATGGGAGGAAAGCGGAAATCGGAGGCTTACTGGCAGATGGCAACAACAAGGGAAACACTGAAGCGGCCCTGAGAAGGCACCTTGTAGGCCTCCAACTCCAACAGAGCGCAACTCCAACAGCAGTTTAGAGTTTTGGAACCCCATTTTTTTTCTGTGATGCGGCGACGGTCCTGTGTGCATAGCAGGATGTCTGTCAGCATCTTTTTGCCTCTCCTCGCTGATTTCAGGAGCACATTTCCTGTGTTTGCACAAGACTGCACCGCCTGAGTACAGCTTCTAGCCAAGGACTGAACACAGCGGGGGAACTAAGGCAGGCCTGCTGTGAGGAGATTTGGACTCTGGCCCACGGACTTGGCCTTCCAAAACTTTTCTGAGACTACATGACAGTCGAACAGGGTCTCACCCAAACTCTCTTTCTTTCTGCTTTTCTGAGGGTCAGATTTCTTTCCATCCCAGCGCCCTCTCGGGCTTCCTCTCCATTTTCCTACCCAGCAGCGATCCTATAGGGAGTCCCATTTTGAGTTCTTCTCAGAGCACCCAAACAAACATTAGAGGCTGCACTCTCGAATCAGAAACATTTGATTCAAATACCAAGTCCTCTTTCCTGTACCCCCAGTTCATGAATGTATAAATGAGGGTAACCGTAGCTACCTCAGAACCTTGAATCAAGCCTTAAACAAGGTACCACATTTGAAACATTTAATTTAGCTTCAGATACCAAGCAAGAGCTCCATAGATTCTGATGGATATGTGCAAATAAGGCATTCTGAGTGGAGTGGACAGCAGTCCACATTATCATGGTGGTAAGAAATGTCACAGAAAGGCAGGAAGGACATGAAATAAACATTTCAGGATTGCTTGAAATGAAGTCTAAGTAAAGAGTGACCAGAAACGGGGAGGGAAGAGAGTTGCAAACAGGATCATTCCCATGCCTGCAACCTTTGGGATGCATTGCTTTTATGGTCACTTTTTTTCACCACCCCCATCACTACATATACTTAAGTTGCAGATGCAAACCTTCTCACGAGTACCATCCCCATTCTCTAATTCAAAGAATCTGACTAGCTGGGAGACACAGCGTTTGTTGCTTCACAGTCCCTCCCCCTCCGGATTCCAATGTAAGCAGCCTTGAATGGGGATTACTTGGAAGGAAAAAGATCTAATCACTACTTGGCCCTTGCCCTGAAAACTCTTTCATTCAATCCAAAAACATTAACAGGGCCCATTTTTCCCCTATGAAGAGTTAATCATTACCCCAACCTACGCTTGTCCGCTCTTCTCCTCCCCACCCCATGTCCCCACACAAGAATAATCCAGACATGTTCATGAGCATAAGAATCAAAAACACAGTAATTACGTGGCAATGTGTAGATGTTCTGCTGGCTAAAGATTCGAATTCAAATCCCAGCCCAACCATTAAGCTGAGATGCAATCTTCAGCAAGTCAGTCTCGGAGCCTCAATTTCCTTTTCTATGTAATGGGGGGGCATGAATCAAGCCACAGATGAGACTGCATTTTGAAACCCGCAAAGCTAGACACGATATTGTTTTTCAACATGTGTCATTTTGAAGGATCTAAAACTACCTCTCGTATACACGTCAGAATATTCGTCCCTTTTCTGGTATCCTCACCCAAGGACTATAGAAAAAGAAATCTGATAGGTCTTATAAATATGCAGAGAAACAGCAGTCCAAAACTTCCGTGAGGAATTCTTTCAAGTGCAAATAAAAAGATCTGGCGATGGGTTGGAGAGTTGGGTCAGCAAGTAAAGGTGCTTACCACTAAGTCTGATGACCTGAGTTCAGCCCTGGGCTCCACGTGATAGAAGGGAGAGCCAACTCTCAAAAGTGGTCCTCTGACCTTTCCATATGTTCTGTGTCACACGAACAATCCATTTGCACATGAACATGAACCTGTGTATGCACATGAACACATACATACACACTACATAAAGACATGTAATACTTTTTTTTTTGAAAAGCTGGTAGGGCTACCGAGAAGCTCTTGCAGAGGACCAGAGTTTGGTTTCCAGCACGCATATCAGATGGCTCACAACAGCCTGTAATTCTAGTTTTAGAGGATCTTGATGTCCCCTACTGGTCTATAAGGACAACTATACACACGGCGTACACACATTGACACACACACTGACACACACACACACATTAACAAAATACATTTTAAAAAACAGAGGCAGTGATGAGAAATTCTGGGGTAGGCTCCTCCTTCAGCTTTGTACAGCGTGAGTTGCTTTTCCTGTTCTTAAATCTGTTTCTGGGGTTAGCTATTCAGTTCCTTCCTCCACCTTACTTGCTTTAAAGATAGGCTAGGCTCTCATATAGCTTCAGCCGGCCTCAAGCTGATGCTGACCTCAATTTCCTGGTCCTCCGGTCTCCTCTTCCCAAGTTCTGAGATTGCAGGCATATACCACCAAACCTGAGGTTTGAACCCAGGACTTCACGCATGTTTTCCAAGGAGTCTACTATCCACTTTGCACTATATTATTGTCTATTTGCTTATTGTCTGGTACTCATTAGTGATCATGTGTGCTGTTGTTGTTGTTGTTGTTAAAGTCACTGATGTCCTACCAGTATTTTGCACAGTATTGTCCAATACTTAAACCAGAACTGAGAAAAAGGCTCGAGAAAGTGACTTGTGTAGGCAGAGAGAAACTCAAGTAGAAAACTCAGGTAGTGATAGCAGTGCAGAAACGTAAAAGAGCAAGTTTCTTGTGACTCATCTCTCTCCATGACTACATCCCACCTTCCCTCCTCCTCGTGTCCCATTGCAGTCACACCCACAGGACGGCTCCTTAGCGCAGTTACTGTCTTTCATATGGATCCCATAACTGACCTTTTCCACTGCAAATCTTGTCTCATCACTTCTGTTTGCAACACTTCAAAAGTGTCCAAGAAGCTGGGCGGTGGTGGTGCACGCCTTTAATCCCAGCACTCGAGAGGCAGAGGCAGGCGGATCTCTGTGAGTTCGAGACCAGCCTGGTCTACAAGAGCTAGTGCCAGGACAGGCTCCAAAGCCACAGAGAAACCCTGTCTCGAAAAACCAAAAAAAAAAAAAAAGTGTCCAAGAAGGAAAAAAACAACTTTAACAAGATCTCCAAAGGCCTTCGGATCAAATCTTGCTTTCCTACTAGACTGGAATGGTAAGAGTCAAAGGAAACTGACTGGCCTCTAAATCCCAGATTTCCTGGTTAGTGATAATGAAATACCTTGTGCCTCGGTTTTTTAAATCAGTAAAATGCAATATTTACAATATTTATTTTGTAGGGTCATTTTGAAAATGACATGGGGCTGGAGAGATGGCTCAGAGGTTAAGAGCATTGCCTGCTCTTCCAAAGGTCCCGAGTTCAAATTCCCAGCAACCACATGGTGGCTCACTCACAACCATCTGTAGTGGGGTCTGGTGCCCTCTTCTGGCCTGCAGGCATACACACAGACAGAATATTGTATACATAATAAATAAATAAATATTAAAAAAAAGAAAATGACATAATATTCATATTAGTTAGAATAATGCTCTATAAACACTGGGCTTAGTGACCCTTCTAGCTTACAGTTTGTACACCATACCTTATTCTTTTGAACTGCACACAATGCAATGGTGTTCAGTACACCAGAAGCTCCATGCCTCCCTTGCCCCAGGTAGCCACTGATTTTATTTTCCATTTTTTTTGTTTTGTTTTGGTTTTTTCAAGACAGGGTTTCTCTGTGGCTTTGGAGCCTGTCCTGGAACTAGCTCTGTAGACCAGGCTGGTCTCGAACTCACAGAGATCCGCCTGCCTCTGCCTCCCGAGTGCTGGGATTAAAGGCATGTGCCACCACTGCCTGGCTATTTTCCATTTTTGTGGACTTTTCAAATAAATGGAGTCGTACTCTGTGGTCTTTTGGGTCTTACAAGCTGTATTTAAAGTTTTTCCATGCGGGGGCATGTATCTTTCTTTCTATGACCATATCACGTTCATGGTCTCTCTTCTGTGCTCAGCTTCCTCCACCCCCACGTGCAGGACATTCTTCTACTTGCGATTCAGCTCCCTAGTTTTGACGGAAGAGTAAGATTCCTTCCCACACGCTGTTGATGACAGCCCTCTCCCATGCTTCACCCCACCCACTCTGGGGTCAGCAAGTTCCTAAGCTCCCTCAATAGCCAGAACGACTTCTCTGTGAAAAAAAAAAAAAGGTCTGTTTTTCTCCTAGACTTCCAGATGATAAACCTGTGAGCGCGTGTGTGTGCAGGGAGCAAATCCTAACAAACCTAACAAAGCAAGTGTGTGAGTCAGGACTTGATTCATTTTTTGAATTAATGAAATGGGAACAGGAAAAGAATGAAAAGGGAAAGGAGCCTAGGAAGGTGCAGGCTTGATTGGGAGCAGGCCCGGCAGCTTTGCTGTTACCCTCAAAACTTCGTAAATACTGCTCCCTTCAAGCCGTAGCTTCTCAAGCAAAACGCAAGGTCTGTTTCTTTTCTGTGGAATGAAGGGTTCACCTGAATAAGCCCTAGGTCTGTTTCTTTTCTGTGGAATGAAGGGTTCACCTGAATAAGCCCTACAATCCCTTTCCGTTCTGACACTGATTGCTTACAAGTATATGTTTAATTAGTCCCGCAATTATGAAGGCAAGCCGAGACCATGACAAATGCATTAAAAATACATTTCTCTCAAATTAACACAAAATGGCACCATGCAAACCAGGACTGTTTCCCTTAAAGCATTAGCAGCACGGCATTAGCTGGGGTCAAATAAACAAAAAATTAAAATGATGTCTTACATTAGAAGAAATGAAGAAAATAGCTTCTTCCATCAGCTAGAAGCTTCTGAATTCTCTGCTAATCAATTCTGTCTTGACACTTGATTGAAATATTAGCAATGAGTGCCTCTGCATTCATCAGCCTTTAAAGGCCTAAATTAATTTGCCTCAACCTTCCTGGTTTAGTAAATTGGAACAGAAAAGTAAAAGGCAGCATCCTACTTAGAAAAACACTTCTGGCTCCACCAGCCAGGCCTGACTGATCTATCTGAATTGGCTTCCTTTTAACAAATCTTGCTGCAGATGCTTCTAGGCACGAGCCGCTCTCCCTCAGAGCAGCCTCTGCAAAAGCCAAGTGGCAGGAACAAAATAGTTTGGAGTTGCAACATACTCCACAGATAGCAGCAGGGACTCAGGAAGAGGAAGCATTTCCTGGACGTGGTGCCCACATACTGGCCCACACGATGTTCCCTATGCTCCTGTGCGCAGTACTACCGATTAAGATTATTCTCCTTTCACAATGGGGAAACTGGGCCACCGGGAAGCAGAGCAATCACCCAAACACGTGTAACTAGTGAATGGTAGAGATAGGGCTTAAAACCAGTCCTGTGGGAGTATCAGGACAACATCCACAGCGCTGCCTTGTATTCTTTATCTGCCTGTTACTCTTACGGAACTATGAGTTTCCAGTGGGTTTGGACCACAAGCACCCACCACAGTGATTGACATATTGATTCATCATTCTTTCACAACAGTTTTATTGAGTATAAGCTCTGTGTTAAACACTGTTTTAGGGACTTGAGAATAAAGCAGTGATCAAGGCAATAAAACAAAACCTAAAATAGCATAGCTTACAACTAAGTAAAGGAGACATATAAGTAAAACATATTTTCTATTGGGGGGGGAGTAAAAAATAAAAGTTAAAAAAAGGAAAAAACAATGAGATCAGATCACAGGGGGCTGGTGAGATGGCTCAGTGGGTAAAGGTACTTGCCCTTAAGCCTGGTGACGTGTCCCTGACCTCCACAAGAGCTGTAGGGCATCCACCACCACTAACCATGCTCAATTTTTCCTTTGTCTTTGCATATGTGTGTGTGAGTATGTGTTCTGTCTTGAGACTAGATCTCTCTGTGTAGCCCTGGATGTCCTGGAACTGGCTCTATAGATGAGGCCAGCCTCGAATTCACAGAGATCCACTTGCTTCTGCTTCCTAAGTGCTGGTATTAAGGGAAAGTTTAACCACGCTCAATTACATGCACAAATTTAATTAAAAAAAAGGAAAAAATAATTTAAAATTAATATTTAAAAAAAGAAACTAAAATCAAGACTAGTTCACAGGGTTGGGGCCTTGGATCAGTAGTAGAGTGTGTACTTAGCTGCATGAGACCCTGGCTTTGATTCCCACAGCACACACATGCTAAAAAGAACAGCAAATTACCTTGGAGTCCAGAGGAGCAGTGTTTTCCTAGGCAAACATGATCAGGCAAGATTTCTTGAAAGAATGGGCAATTCCTTTGCTCAGAGACCAAAGTGGTAGAAAAGACAGCAAGAACTTCATGATGAGAAGGCCAACCATGAGAAAAGTCAAAAGAAGTTATGTTCCAGGCAGGGGGGCTAGGGAGTACAAAGTGGGGGGAGGGTCTGTCAGGAAGTGAAGGATAGTCTGAGAGCCTGTCAGAGCACAAAGGGCCTCACAGAATGTAGGGACGCTGAGGACCCGGACTTCTGCCCCCTATTGATTTATGAGATAAAGTCAGTACGGAGGGAAATCCATTTTCCATAGGGGATGCTCAGAAGTGGGGCTTTGGGGGGAGAGAAGCATGGGTCTTCCAGGCTTTCTCTTCTCCTGGGAGTCCTCTCCTTTGCAGCCGACCCTCATATTTTACCATTCCCCCCCCCGCCGCCTCCTCTTCCTCCCCACACAGCTCGGAAACAGTTTCAGCATGCAAGCCCGCTCCATCAACTCCTCCTGGGGCCATGAGACGATCGGAGCCTCACATCCCCAAACTTGTGAGTCTGATGAGAACAGGGAACAGCAGTGACAACAACAACACCGCCATCCGAGCTTGGGTTGAAAATTCACGGGCTTCGGTTTCAGCCCTGGAAGGACGCGGGCAAATTTAGCTCAGCTAAAATCACAGTCTAGGTAGCTGGATTTGCTAAACTATGGAGAACAGGAAGGAAAGCAAGCCTCAGAAAAACTAAACACAGGGGAGTAAGAATTCCAGGCCATGGCAGCAGCAGCAGCTTCGGAGAGGAGGCCCAGCATAAAAGGCGCGCACTGTTTCCAAGCACTTCTGACTCCCTACTGCCCCTCTGTGGAGAAACACTCGGAAAAATGCTGTCTCCAGGGGCTTATTGTGGAGGAACATTCTAGGCCATGCTCTGCCTGCTTTTGGACTACCTTCCACTTTCTCTAAAATCCAAGTAGCTCAGAAAAAGGTGGCAGGTTTTCACAATGGGGTGCTCTTTACTCTCCTTATTAAAATTTAAGGCCGGCAAGTCAAGCTCGACATTGAACTTAGCAGTTTTTCGAAAAGAGCAAAAAAATTGCACAGGAAAGTAGGAGAAAGGAAATAATAAAGATAAAAGCAAAAGTAAATAAACCAGAGGATGTAAAAACAGTAGAATTAATAAATAAATTCAAGAGCTGGTTGTTTGAAAGGGCTAATAAAATAGATTAAACTCCAGAAAACCTATGTAAGAAAAACACACATAAAATTAGAACTGGGAAAGAAGATGTAGCAGCCAGTATAAAGAACAATTTTAATAGGAAGGAAATGCTAGCCACAATTGTATGCTAATAAATTTATTCAAATACACTGCAGTGGATGCTTTATTTTACAAAATATAAAATTCATGCTGCAAGTAGAAAATCTGAATAAATTAATAACTGAGAAATAAATTGAGGGACTTGACACACAAGGTCCCTAAAACTAAGGATAACTAATTTCAAACCTTCAAAGAAGAAATCAGAGAAAAATATAGGATCTACCTAGTTCGCTACTTGAGACAGATATGGTGACAGCTTCAAGGCCCAATGGCGGCAAAACAAAAGAAAAGTTCATACATCAAAATTTTAGCTCCAGTGGGTTACCAGGTAAAGACATGTCCTGCCTAAGGACCTCAATTCAATCTCCAGATCCCATTTGTAGAAAGAGAGGATTCCTGAAAGTAGTTCTTTGACCTCCACAAGTACCTCTACACACACACACACACACAAATATGTGTAATTATTAAAATTAGCACAAACACTAGCCAATACAATTTAACAAGGTCTGAAGTCAAGGAACAAACTTGACAATAAAATAGATAGATCCTGAACACAGAGTGCTTTGGCCTAAAGGCAATCTTTCAGCATAATACTAAGTATAGGTCCAATCAGTGCTTTGGCCCGTCTCTAACTAGGGATGCTATTCCCAGGAAAGGCATAGTCACTAGGTCTACTAGAAAGGACAGGGTTCTGAATCGAATTCAGGCAGCAGAGTGCCTGCCTAGCATGCACTAAGCCCTGGGTTTGATCCCCAGCGCCACATAATTGTAAGCCCAGTGCTCGGGTGGTAGAGGTGGAAGGATCAGAAGCCCAAGGTTATCCCTGACTACTGACTGACAACTAAGGCTAGCCTAGGACACATGAGGTCTTACCGCAAAGGACAAAGAAAAGGAAATGGAAAATGAAAAGAAATGAAACTAGAAGCTACTTGAAAGATGTCACCAAAGCCTCTTTCTCGCCATGTGTGTGTTTCACACGACTATGATGTTGTGCTATTTTCTAACATTATTCTCAAATTTTGGCTCCAGATAAAGGCCACAATGATGGGGTAAAGCATGACTAGAATGTCCTTGGAAACCAGCAGTTAGTCCAGATTACCAGCCACTTGCTCATAAAGTCAGGTAAATAAAACAAAGAAGGTGGGTTTTAAATGAGCAAGAAAACAAATGATTGTCATTCTTGAAGTTTGCCTGTCCGGGACTCAGCCATCTAAGGACTCAGAACTTCTTGTCTTCAGCAGTGGTGGGTTGTGAAGATAATAGTACGCTGCGGAAATAGGTGGGAACCGACAATGAGTTGGGCCTCTGAAAAGCAAGCATCAGCTAAACCTTCTAGTTTCATCTGGTGCTGTGTTTACTTATTTGCCTTTGTGCTGCTGTTTTTAGAAAACTCTTAGTCAATGTTTCCATCTTACCTCATCTAGTTTAGAAGGGACCATGGAATGGGTGATGTATTTAAACCAAAGAAGCCCTTTCTTCACAGGCAGAAGCTCATTAAATCATCCTACGTTATCTCCCCCTGTGCTCTCCCGGCTCCTGCTAGGTTAATAGGTGCTGACAAGCACCACACAGAGAGCATCAAAAGTACGCACTGGCCTAGTAATCAGGGCTGGATTGGAAAAGGAGCTCAGGAACACAGAGATAACAATTGTTCTCTACTGAACAGTCTTTTTAAAAAGAGCAAAATTAGACTCAGGTCAAGGAGGAATTCCAAGGATATCACAAAAGACCTTTTTGTATATGAAACACAGAAGAACAGAATAATGCAATAACAAGAAAGGACTGTGGGCTCTGTGCTCTTGTCCAAAGCCTGCTTGAATGTCAGGTGGTGGTGGCCCAGGTCTTTACTCCTAGCACTCAGGAGGCAGAGGCAGATGGATCTCTGTGAGTTTGAGGCCAGCCTGGTCTATAGAACTGTAACATGAGGGCTGGGCTTGTTGGGGTTTCTGTCCTGCCTGGTCCCCTAAGCGGTTAGTCCCAGAGAAAATCACACACAGGTCTACATAGGTTATAAACTGATTGGCCCATTAGCTCAGGCTTCTTGTTAACTCTTGTAGCTTATATTAACCCATTGTTCTTATTTATGCTAACCACATGGTTTGGTACCTTTCTCAGCCAGGCAGGTCACATGTTGCCTCTCAGTGGTCTGGGCCAGAGTTGGAGCGGGAGCTTCCTGCTTCCCAGAATACTCCTGTTCTCTTTTTTCCACCTCTCCTTCCTGTCTGGTTTTTCTGCCTATACTTCCTGCCTGCCCAATCAGTGTTTTATTAAAATATGTGATTGATAGAATACAGATAATTCTCCCGCACCATAGAACGAGTTCCAGGACAGTCAGAGCTACACAGAGAAACCCTGCCTCGAAAAACTAAAAACGAAATACATACATGCATGCATGCATACATGCATACAAGGGGAAAAGCACTCTCCCAGATGCTGCTCGAAAAGATAATGCATGCAGTATAGTGCTTGAGAGTGTGCATGTAACCTCAAACCTTCTACACTTGAGTTTTGGCTCTGCCATTCACTATCTTAGTACTTTAGTTCTGTGCCTTAGTTTACTTATCTGTAAAATGAGTCGCCTCGCACACCTGCTGTTTAAATGAGGCGGCTGATATGCTACCCGCCAGGATTTGACGTTATTGAGCTCAGCTTCCTCTACAATACTGCAGTGGCTTTTTCTGCATGGATCTATTTGCTTATCCTGTTGTCACAGGCAGTTGGGCTGCTGATGCCCTCCCCTCTTGCCTTCTTCTTTGACTCTTCCTATAGCCTCTTCAAACACCCCCTCCCTACAGAATGTCCTTTCACAAGCTGCTTTGAAGCATCTCTCCCGTCAAGGCTCAGTACCCTTCTCCACCCCAGCACTGGTGATTGCTTGCTCTTCCAGGAAGTCCAGCTTTGCTAATGAAAAATAGCCAGGGCTGGGAGGCAGGGTTTGCTCTGTAGAGAGTCTCAGATGCGAAGTAACAGCTGTTCTGCCACAACTGTTGTTTGCGAGAAATCCAAACTGCTCAGCTCAGAGCCACGCCAACAGGAATTCTCTCAGATCACTGACTATGCCCTAATTAGTTTTTTGGCTGAGTCCAACTTCATCAGTGACTCATATGTTTGTAAAAAAAATAATAAAATCTTCATTTACCTTACTTTGTACTACTTTGACATCGTTGACCAGACTTCCTAATAACAACATCACTACATCCCAATGCTCTGTCTTTGAGTCTCATCCTGGAACCCTTTTAATGTTTGTATTTTGCTTTTTGGATTGGGTTTTGTTTTGTTTTGAGACAAGGTCTTAATCTATAGCCCTGGCTGGTCTGCAGCTAGCCATATAAGCCAAGGTAGATTCGAACTCACAAAGTCTGTCTCTGTTTCTGTAGTGCTGGGATTAAGAAGTGTGCTACCAAAACCAGCCTTCTAAGTAGTTGTTTTGCCCTTTGTTTTCAGCTTCCATCCCTACTCTCCACCAAGTTCCTAAGCAGACAACTGTAGCCAATCAAAGCTATGAGTGCAAGGACTAGGGGTGGAGGTTGGTGGTAGAGCACTGGCCTCCCATGCACAACAACCTGCACTTAGTCTCCACCACTGTAAAAGAGCAAGTCTGCAGGTTACTTTGTGTATGCCTGCAATCCTAGTACTCAGTAGGCAGAGACGGGAGAATCACTGGGAGTTCACAGTCAGTCTTGTCCATATGGTACTCTCTAGACCATCTACGGCTATATTTCAAGAACTTTTCTCAAAACAACAGTAACAGCAAAGAGTATCAGACAAAAAAAAAAAACCACCTACCAAGATTGCTTTAAAAATTTCCATAAGCTGGGGGCTGGAGAGAAAGCTCAATAGGTAAGAGAGCTGACTGCTCTTACAAAGAACTCAGGTTCAATTCCCAGCACTCACACAGCAGTCCACAACTATTTACAATTCCAGTCACAAGAGATCTGATGCCTTCTTCTGACTTCCGTGGGTACTAGGTGTGCCTGTGGCGCACATGCATACATGCGTGAAAAACCTTCATACACACAAAAAAATTAATAAATGTTAAAGGTAATTTAAAAATTCCATAAGACAAATAGAACTTTTCACAAAATTGCCTGGCTCAGTGAGCATAATATCACAGAACTTGTCTTGTAAGGCTACAGAAGAGGCCCATCCAGGGACCACTGAGATAGCACAGAGGGTAATACTACTGGCAAGCCTGACAATCTGAGCTCAATCCCTGGAGTGCACATGGCAGGAAGAGAGAAGCAACTCCCACAAGTTGTCTTCTGACCCCTACATGTGTGCTGTTGTATACACTTCCTCACACTCTGACAATAAACAAAAATAAACTTAAAAAAAACCTAAATGGATTTAGAAGAAAGAGGTCCATCCCACTCCAAATAAAGAGCATGGGGACAGCGGCAATCCAGGCGCAGGGCTATCACACTTTCTGTAAATTAGCCACCACCAGATAACATGACAAGGTTGCAAATCTCTCCATGACCGCCTCCCCCCCACTGATAATCTGTATCATCGTGGTCCCAGAAACAATGAAACCAAGTGACTCTAGCCTGCAATCCCTGAAAATGTGAACCAAACATAGATCTTTCATCCTTTCAAGTTGTTTTCTGGGTATTTTCTTCACTGTGATAAAAAATCTAATATAGCATGCTTCTGTTCATAACAGAATGCCTAATTCAAATTGAGTTAAGCAAAAGGGATTTTTTTTTCTTTTTCAATACAGGATTTCTCAGTGTAGTCCTGGCTGTCTTGGAACTCACTCTGTAGAACAAGTTGGCCTCAATCCCATAGAGATTCACCTGCCTCTGCCTCCCAAGTGGTGGTGGGATTAAAGGTGTGCGCCACCATGCCTGGTTTAAACAAAGGGGATTGTTTTGAAGAACGTAAATAAGCTTTCATGGGTAAGTAGGGTTCAAAGCACTGTCTAAGGAAGGCTGCAGCTCTGCTTCTATGTAAAATGTTCAGCTCTGTCTGCCACTCATATTGCATTCATCTTCAGGCTGCCATCCCTCATTATTGTAAAATGGTTGCCAAAGCAACAAGGCTATCTATTTCCTCTTGTACATCCTAGGGAAAAAGATCATGCTGCTTTCTATCACCATGGAAAAGAAGTCCCAGGCTCCAGCTAACTGAAGCATCGCCAGTTCAGCTTTTGTGATCACCACATGCTGCATAGCTTAAGCCTGGCAAAGGAATAGACTGTCTAGATTGGTGGACAGTAGTTATAGTGGATGTGGCATTTAAATGTCAAATGACAACTTCAAAGAGATGTTCACTACAGGAAACAATCGTACAGGGTTAGGGCTTAAGGTCAATGAAAGAGTGTTTGCTTAGTGTGTGCAAGGCCTTGGATTCCATACCCAGCACTATAAAATTGGAGGAGGGAAGTGAATAGAAGTAAAAGGAGGCTGGAGATATTCTCAATTAGTAAACTGTTTGCTGTATAGGCATGAGAATTCAAGTTTGAATCTACAGCATCCATGTAAAAAAAAAAAACTAGGTATGGCAGGATGTTTCTGTGGTACCAGTGCTGAAGGACAGGCAGATGCCTGCAGCTCACTGACGAGCCAGCCTAGCTGAACTGGTGTCCTCTAGTGTCAGTAAGAGACACTCCCAAAAACTGAGGGACAGAGGTTAAGGAAGGTACTTTGTTGATGAAAGTTTCTGTCCCTCCCAATCCTGCAGCATTCAGTCCCAAAGAAACACACAGAGGTCTACATTAATTAGAAACTGGTTGGCCTATTAGCTCAGGCTTCTTATGAACTCTTATATCTTACATTAACCCATAATTCTTGTCTGTGTTAGCCACGTGGCTTGCTACCTTTTATCAGTGAGGCATTTGAATCTTGTGTCCTCTGCATCCGGGTGACAACTGCAGAATTCTCCTATTCTGGTCACCTGCCTATACTTCTTGCCTGGCTACTGGCCAATCAGCATTTTATTAAAACAGTACAAGTGACAAATCTTTACAGAGTACAAGGCCATTAAGACCATTGTCCCACAGCAGCATTTGACAATCCCTCCACATGCACATGCGCATAACATAAAAACATGTATAATCACATAAACCACAAAAAAGAAAACAGTTTATACAGTAAATACACTCTTTAGCTCATTAACCAAATCCTCTTGATAATTTATGCTAAAGAATAAGTATTTTAAAGTTATATGCATTAATGTTTATTTTTATCTCAGCAGTATATGAAAAGTATTACAAGCAATAGCAAAAACTGTAGGGCAGCAGAGATGGCTCAGCAGCTAAGAACACGTGCTGCTCTTCCAGAGGACTGGGGTTTGGTTCCCAGTCACCACATATTGGCTCACTATCATCTATCATTCTTGGTTTCATGGAATCCAGTGCCCTTTCCTAGCCTCTGTGAGTCCTGAATGCATATGGTTCACTTACATATAGCAGGCAAAAATATCCATACATATAAGATAAAATAAAATACGTTTTAAAAATAATGATTACTATACACACTTAAATGTACAAATAGTTTAAAAATGTTATCTATGTAAATCAATACTCTATGGATTGTTATATAACTAATAAGAAAGGTAATCATAAAGAAACACATAATGGCATGAGGGTACATACATTATACTTTATATTTTAGTGTAAAATGTAATATAAACTGAATATATAAAATTCTGTGAGTACTAATCTTTTTTGTTGGTGGTGTTTTGTTTTGATTTTTGAGAAAGGGTTTCTTTGCTTAACAGTTCTTGCTGTCCTGGAACTCGCTTCATAGACCAGGCTGGCCTCGAACTTAAAGAGATCCACCTGCCTTTGCCCCCTGAGGGCTGGGACTAAAGGTGTGTGCCACCATTGCCCAATGTGAGTACGAATCTTAGACTACAACATGGAAAGATGAAGAGAGAAATATTGAGGAAGGCAATTAAGGGTATTTTCTTCTCTCTAGCTTGTACTAAGTGCTTCATAGGAGAGCTTACAGAGGGGAGAGTGGAGTAGGGGAGAGTGGAGTAGGGGTGAGTGGAGTAGGGGAGAGTGGAGTAGGGGAGAGTGGAGTAGGGGTGAGTGGAGTAGGGGTGAGTGGAGTAGGGGAGAGTAGAGTAGGAGAGAGTAGTGTAGGGGTGAGTGGAATAGGGGAGAGTAGAGTAGGGGAGAGTGGAGTAGGGGAGAGTGGAGTAGGGGAGAGTGGAGTAGGGCTGAGTGGAATAGGGGAGAGTGGAGTAGGAAAGAGTGGAGTAGGGGAGAGTAGTGTAGGGGTGAGTGGAGTAGAGGAGAGTGGAGTAGGGCTGAGTGGAATAGGGGAGAGTGGAGTAGGGGTGAGTGGAGTAGGGGAGAGTGGAGTAGGGGTGAGTAGAGTAGGGGTGAGTGGAGTAGGGGAGAGTGGAGTAGGGGTGAGTAGAGTAGGGGTGAGTGGAATAGGGGAGAGTGGAGTAGGGGAGAGTGGAGTAGGGAAGAGTGGAATAGGGGAGAGTGGAGTAGGGGAGAGTGGAATAGGGGAGAGTGGAGTAGGGGAGAGTGGAGTAGGGGAGAGTGGAGGAGGGGAGAGTGGAATAGGGGAGAGTGGAGTAGGGGAGAGTGGAGGAGGGGAGAGTGGACTAGGGGAGAGTGGAGTAGGGGAGAGTGGAGTAGGGGAGAGTGGAATAGGGGAGAGTGGAGTAGGGGTGAGTGGAGTAGGGGAGAGTGGATAGGGGAGAGTGGAATAGGGCTGAATGGAATAGGGGAGAGTGGAGTAGGGGAGAGTGGAGTAGGGGAGAGTAGTGTAGGGGTGAGTGGATTAGAGGAGAGTGGAGTAGGGCTGAGTGGAATAGGGGAGAGTGGAGTAGGGGTGAGTGGAGTAGGGGAGAGTGGAGTAGGGGTGAGTGGAGTAGGGGTGAGTGGAGTAGGGGAGAGTGGAGTAGGGGAGAGTAGTGTAGGGGTGAGTGGAATAGGGGAGAGTGGAGTAGGGGAGAGTGGAGTAGGGGAGAGTGGAGTAGGGCTGAATGGAATAGGGGAGAGTGGAGGAGGGGAGAGTGGATTAGGGGAGAGTGGAGTAGGGGAGAGTAGTGTAGGGGTGAGTGGAGTAGAGGAGAGTGGAGTAGGGCTGAGTGGAATAGGGGAGAGTGGAGTAGGGGATAGTAGTGTAGGGGTGAGTGGAGTAGGGGAGAGTGAAGTAGGGGAGAGTGGAGTAGGGCTGAGTGGAATAGGGGAGAGTGGAGGAGGGGAGAGTGGAGTAGGGGAGAGTGGAGTAGGGGAGAGTGGAGTAGGGGAGAGTGGAGTAGGGGAGAGTGGAATAGGGGAGAGTGGAATAGGGCTGAGTGGAATAGGGGTGAGTGGAGTAGGGGTGAGTGGAGTAGGGGAGAGTGGAGTAGGGGAGAGTGGAGTAGGGGTGAGTGGAGTAGGGGAGAGTAGTGTAGGGGTGAGTGGAGTAGAGGAGAGTGGAGTAGGGCTGAGTGGAATAGGGGAGAGTGGAGTAGGGGTGAGTGGAGTAGGGGTGAGTGGAATAGGGGAGAGTGGAGTAGGGGTGAGTGGAATAGGGGAGAGTGGAGTAGGGGAGAGTGGAGTAGGGGAGAGTAGTGTAGGGGTGAGTGGAGTAGGGGAGAGTGAAGTAGGGGAGAGTGGAGTAGGGCTGAGTGGAGTAGGGGAGAGTGGAGGAGGGGAGAGTGGAGGAGGGGAGAGTGGAGTAGGGGAGAGTGGAGGAGGGGAGAGTGGAGTAGGGGAGAGTAGTGTAGGGGAGAGTGGAGTAGGGGAGAGTGGAGTAGGGCTGAGTGGAATAGGGGAGAGTTGAGTAGGGGAGAGTGGAGTAGGGGTGAGTGGAGTAGGGGAGAGTGGAGTAGGGGAGAGTGGAGTAGGGGAGAGTGGAGTAGGGCTGAGTGGAGGAGGGGAGAGTGGAGGAGGGGAGAGTGGAGTAGGGGAGAGTGGAGTAGGGGAGAGTAGTGTAGGGGTGAGTGGAGTAGGGGAGAGTGGAGTAGGGGAGAGTAGTGTAGGGGTGAGTGGAGTAGGGGAGAGTGGAGTAGGGGTGCCAACGCTTAACTCCAAGAATAAGTAGATGACAATAGATTTTTTCAATCTGTTTCAGTCTTGAAGGCTGTAAAGGTACAGGCAGCGCCACTTTGGAAACAGAAGAGTACACTTGTGGTACCTGCTGTGAGTTTATTATTATCCAAATGTTATTCTCAGAAAGAAACCAAATTTATCTACTGCAATGCCATTGAGAGAAGCCGGCATGGCAGAAACAGAAGCACCACCTGTCCACAGTATTTAATTACTAAAGGCAGTTGATTATGAGAGATATGTGTGAATAAAAAATGATAGCCTAGGGGGCTGGAGAGATGGCTCAGCGGTTAAGAGCATTGCCTACTTTTCCAAAGGTCCTGAGTTCAATTCCCAGCAACCACATGGTGGCTCACAACCATCTCTAATGGGGTCAGGCACACACACAGACAGAACATTGTATACATAATAAATAAATAAATAAATATTTAAAAAAACCCGATAGCCTAGATAATGGAATAAGGCATATCTGAACAGAAATTTACAAAAACAACAATCAGAATACATGGAATTAAATCATATGGAAATTCAAAGTGAGCTATTAGGACTCATTCCTCAGAGAGGTGATAGTACTTTTAGGGATGATAGGAGAAGGCCAGGGGTGCTGGTACCTAAGGAGACCCTGTCTCAACTGGACCTTACCCCTTCCAGCTAGGTACTATGGATTGGCCGGGGTGGGGGGGCACGCAGAGACAGTCACTGTCTTCAGTTGTGTCCTCACCATCAAGTCCACCAGGCTCCAATGGAGAGTTCGAAACCAATGGTCACACCAATGACTCTGGTTAAACTCAGAGAATCATAAAACAAAAATACATGAATACGGGAAGTGGATATGTTGAGAGGAGAAGGGAAGGAGGTAAGAGAGAGGATGTAGGAATAATTAGAATGCATTTTATATCTATATGTATATGTGTAGGTATGTGTGAAATTTTCAAATGGCAAATTTAATCAATAAAAATAAAAGAAGACAAAGTACAAAAGGAAAGACAGGAAATGTTTTAGTATTCATAGAAAATGGGAAGAGCAGGGGCTGAATGGGAAAATGCACTGAGATCTTTTATAAGAATACCAAATACAAAGTTTCAGTGACTGGGCTGGGCAGTGGTGGCGCACAACTTCAATCCCAGCACTCAGGAGGCAGAGGTAAGAGAATCTCCCTGAGTTTGCGGCCAGCCTGGTTTACACAAGCTAGTTCTAGGACAGCTAGGACTGTTACAGAGAAACCCTGTCTTGAAAAACCAAAAAAATTTCAGTGACTCTGAGACCATTTTACTTATTCTGCAAATCTTTGTTCTTGATCCTCCCAAGAGAGCCAAGTGAATGTCTTCCTCAGTTCACCCATATATACGTATGTGACAACCACATCATGAAAGCATCAAGGCTCATCCCAATTTCAAAGACATTAAACATGAGGAAATACACATAAGTCAATGAAATTCTGACGCTTAAGTAGCTGAAGACTATATTAACTATAAAGACAGGCAGCTACACTTCTCTAAGTCATAGTACCCAGATCGAATGTTCTAAACAACACAACTGCCATAGCTTCTACCTGCCCCCACTTGCAACCTCTTGAAACTTGTTAAAGGTCTTTGTCTTATTACTTACCTATTTTTGTGACAAAATACCATGGCCAAGGTAACTCATGAAAGAAAGGATTTAATTGGGCTTACAGCTTCAGAAGGTAAGAGACCATAATGGTGAAACAAAGGTCTGGCAGCAGGGACAGCAGAGAGCTACCAGCTTAATCCACAAGTAGGTGACAGAGAATCACAGTGGGAATATGGGGTGAGACTCCTGAAACCCCAAGCCCACACCCAGTGATACACCTCTCTTCTAACAAGGTCACATCACCCAACTCTTTCCAAACAGTTTTACCAACTGAGGACCAAGTATTCAAACAGATGAGCGTACGGAGGCCATTCTACTTATGATCACCCCAGCCACCTTATCTTCCACAAATCATACTCTGAGTATAGCAACAGGTAGATGACTATTGTAATAGATTTCGAAGGTATGTGGAAAGAAAGGGAAGAAAATATATTTGAAAATATTTTCATATATTAAAAAAATGGAAGTTTTGAAGGACAAAACATATTTGAAAAAAGAAGCACACAAGACATACAGATATGAGAAAACGAAAATCCAGGCATGGTAGCACAAGTCTGTAGTGCCAGCTACCCATGAAGCAAAGGCATCATAGTTTCAAGGCATGCCTGCACTACAGAGTAAGTTCAAGATCAGCTTGGGTAATTCGGCGAGGCCCTGTCTCAAAATAGAGGGTCCTGTAGCTCAGTGGTAGAGCTCCTATGTAGTGTGTGTCAGTCAATGACTCCTTATGTTCAATCTGCAGTGCTTCAAAAAACGACAGTAAAAATAAGACCCCAAACATTGGTTAACCAGAAGATAATAGATAAGAAGCCGTACCTAGGGCCTGAGCCCTGAAACCAGGCAAGAGCATTTCCTTTACCGTAGACAGCCGAGCCAGGCCGTGGTGGCCCATGCCTTTAATCCCAGCACTTGGGAGGCAATGGCAGGCGGATCTCTGTGAGTTCGAGGCCAGCCTGATCCACAAGAACTAGTTCCAGGACAGGCTCCAAAGCTACAGAGAAACCCTGTCTCTAAAAACTAAAACAAACAAACAAAAAATTCAGTAGACAGCCAAAGAAGTTTTCGTTTGTGTATTTGAAGCCTTGGGCCAATACAAGAAGTAACATTTACACCTGGACCTCTTCCATTCAGCTGCCATCTGATGGGACGAGTTTTCCTGAGAAACCAATGTCCCATGGCTATCTGCAGATGTAGAGGCACAGACCGCCTCTTAAGAGAAAAGCTTTTCAGACTTGGGCTCTGGGAGCTCCCACAGTCGGTGATCAATCAATGAAGTGACCATGAAAGTTATGTAGAAACACACAAACCTTGCTAATGAAGGGTACCTAGACTATACTACAAATCACCCACATCCTCTTTCTGCCACAGTGACTTGGGAAGGAAATGAGCACAGGTTCTGGCCTACTTGGCAATTATTAATGGCCAGATGCTCACACTTGAGAGAGCCTGCAATTGCACCGAAAAATAAAATCCCTGGCAATAGAGAAAACTCGAGAAGCCATTTTATCATCCAAATGGGTATTTAAAAGATGTGATATTGCTTTGAGAAGGCAAGGAGAGAATTATCTGGATTTTGCAAAATGCATACATTAGTGAGAGCTCCAAATGTTCTCAGGGTTTGTAATATGCTCCCCAAATAAATGTAACAGACTTATCAAATATTGCTCAAATTAATGTACTTAGCCATTTTATTTTATGAAACTGGTCAGTCTTTTTATCTTAATGTTTAAATAAATGAATGAGAAATCCCATTAAAGCAATTTCATGCAATTTAACAAGGTCACAACAATGCTTTGAAAGCATACAGGTTTTTTGTTGTTGTTGTTGTTGTTTTTCAAGACATGATTTCTCTGTGTAACAACTCTGGCTGTTCTGGAACTTGCTTTGTAGATCAGGTTGGCTTTGAACTTACAGAGATCTGCCTGTATCTGCCTGGGATTAAAGGAGTGTGCCACCACCACTAGGCTAAAAGCATACAGTTTTTAACTGAGTAGTGTAATTTACATATTTGACATACTAAATAAACAATACATTAAATAGGTTTCTTTACAACTAAGTTTAACTTAAAAATTCAAGATTAGGGATTGGGGATTTAGCTCAGTGGTAGAGCGATTGCCTAGCAAACACAAGGCCCTGGGTTCGGTCCTCAGGGGGTGGGGGAGACAAAATAACAAAAATTCAAGATTATCTTTGTACACACTTTTGGAATTCCAAGCATAGTGTATCTTCTTTAAGTGAAAAGAAAAAACATTGTTACAATAACAACAAACTATCACTACAACATTATCACTGAAAAGAATGTGCCACAGAATTTTACCAAAGGCTGTGGAAAAGTAGCCAATTAAAACACGAGCAGAAATTAGATTAAAATAGACTCACTTTCACTTTTAAAGACTGGGATTATGTCTACAGTGACTTTATACAGAGAATATTCAGCATAATGCAATATTAAATATGCTGCTACCACCTTACCTACAGACTGATTAAAGGGCAAATTAAAGTGTCATGAAGTCATCTCACTAACCTTCAGGCTAGTGCCTCTCACGCTGTAATGTGCATGCCAAACACCTGCGAATCTTGTTAAAATGTAGATTGTGATTCCGTGCTTCGTGGAGGAACTCGTGATTCTGCATTGCCAACACGCTCCCAGGAGGCGCTCGTGCTACAGTTTGAATAGTAAAGTTTTTAGGCTACAAGAAACTCTATATTCTGGAGGAAATTTTATCCCAACATGTCTTTTGTCCTTCCTTCTTTCATCCACACTCATAAAATATCAACAAGAATTCAAGGCATTTCCTCTGGATGGGCACTGGCTCCCTCTACTCGCACTGCTGTGTATTAGATAACAGCTTTAGGGACTCCTGCCCTCTATCAAACACAGAGGAGTTAATAAGTATGTCTTGGTTGATTGATATTTTTAAATAATAGGCCTATTGAAATATAATCCACATACCATAAAATTCACCCTTTTCAAGTATATAATTCAGGGATTTTACTATATTTACAGAGCGGTGAAACCATGACTCCTTTCTAATTTTACAGTGTGTATCACCAGTACCCAGGACTTCTCCCCTTCCATCCCCTATGGCCTCTCCTATTCTAGATAACCACCAGTCTTTATTTCCCACCTCCAGGGATTAGCATATCTTCCTCGCGATCTTTTGAGATTAGCTTCTTTCACATCTCATCATGCATGCGTTTAAGGTTCATGTATGGTGAGAAATCGATACCTTATGCCTTCCTACGATTAAATATATTCTATTGTTTGGCTATTTGATTTAGTCATTCACCAGTTGGTGGATATTGAGGTGCTTCAATTTGGGGAGCCATTGGGAGTCATTTCACAAAGCTTTGTTAATATGTTTTGAGAGGACGAAGTGGTCCAGAGCTCTTGTCTGGCTACCCGGAGTGATGAACTGCTGTAGGAAGGCTGTGGGAGATGTGGGAGATGTATACTCAGAAGGGAGGCAGACATGGGCCTGATCAGCCCCCTGGTTCAAGTGCATTCTTCCAGCTCTCTTAACTGTATCCCTTGGCCTTCTCTTCCTTTCTTTCCCTCTTTACTTCCTTTATTCCTTTTCTACAATCTCTTTTTCTTTTGTTGAGACAAGGTCTCCCCAGGTAGCCTAGGCTGACCTCTGCCTAAATGCTAAGGCAAGTGTGATCACCCCAGCTATTTTTTTAATGTATATTGTCATGTTTTAGTGCTACTCTTATCTATGAGGCAGATGGAGTTAAAAAATATTGTAAATATTCTTCTTAGTCACATGAATGTACATATAGACATCTTTCTCGAAAGAAAGCTGTGAGCCTCCTAATTGGTCAAGGTATCAACTTGCCATAAAACATGGTGCCTCTTTTAGCAGGCACACATTCATAGAGACACGTTTATACTCTCAAGTCTTTATTGTGAAAGAAAACATGTAAGTCAAAGAGACGGGCATGTATGCTCCTAATATGCCCACCATGTCACAGAAAAGCATCAAAGGCTAGATTCTAAGGTCACCTCAAGATTACCACTTCCTTAGATCTTATCTACATGGGAAGTAGAAAAAGACAAGATCTCCTGAGTAAATTGAGAGCATAGGGACCTTGGGGGAGGGTTGAAGGGAAGGGGAGGGGGGGGGCAGAGAAAAATGTAGTGCTCATTAAAAATCAATTAAAAAAAAAAGCCATCCTGTAAAAAAAAAAAGATTACCACTTCTTTGTCTTGCTCCCCACACAAATGCTCTAAGCTTCCCTGTATCTCTGGGCTTGTGCTAACAATGCAATGTTGTCCAATGGTTAGATTGTAAAGACATGGCGATGTAATTCAAGTCCCCAAAGGACTTGACGTGGAGTTAAAGGAGTTTGGGAGTGGGGTTACTGAATTAGACAAGAGTCTCTGAAAAAGAACATAGGCTTTTCCTGACATGAAGAACATACTTGCTACTGATCATAAAGAAGCAAATGGTGCCGAGCATAAGCCCAGCACTCAGGAGGCAGAGGCAGGTGGATCTGTGTGAGTTTGAGGCCAGCCTGGTCTACAGAGTGAGTTCCAGGACAGCCAGAGCTACACAGAGAAATCCTGACTCAAAAAATCAAACAAACAAAAAGAGAAGGAAATGGTATGTTGGCACCTGAGTATGGGGTCCTTAAGAAATGACGCACAAAGAAATGAATTCTATTAACAATGAAGCTTAGAAGCAGATCTTTCCTTGGTCAAACCAACACCATGGTGCCAGCCTTGGGAGAGGCTAAGCAGGGAATACAACTAACCTGGGACTGCTCTTTTGAGCAATGGAAACCATAAGGAAATGAATGGGTAAATTCATCCATGTGTGAACTATGGAAAATTAGCATGAGGGTGGTAGATTCAGGCTTCTGTTGAGTTGGTCTAGGCTTGATTTTCTGTGGTGGGTCTCTGGTATGGTTTGAGTACCTGTTTGCCCAACAGTCACTTTGCTATTTAATTGCCTTTGTAAAAAGTATTAAGAAATGGTTAGGTCTCTTCCCTCGTGGTGGATTTAATGTCTCAATACGGTTCTCCAGAGCAGGTTATGTCTCTTGGCACTTCTGCTGTTCTGTTGCACAGGGAACAGTGTTCTCTCTTCCTCTGGAGGATTCAGCACTCAAAGCACCATCTTGATGACCTGGCGGTACTCTCCGTCAGACACCAGAGCTCCTGCGTCTTGGTCTTGAACTTCCCAATCTCCATGACAGTGAGGAACACGTGTCTGTTCTTTATATATTAGCCAGGCATCTCAGGTATTCTGTTACCGCAACACAAAGCAGGCTGGCAGGTCACTTCCTCTTGATGACTCCTTTAGGCCTTGTCTGGGGAGAAGGCAAAGACTGCTTGGCATGAGGCCATCTAAACCTGCTATGTCAGGTGATTACGGTACCGGTCCAGGAAAGCTGGCTGCCGTGAGAACTGCGAAAATCTGCAGTGTTGCCTGACAGAGGAAGAAGCTCATTATTCTGGTGGCCACTAAGATTAGGTGAACACTCAAGCAAACTAGGCTCAGTGCGTGAGTGATTTTCACATGATCCTATTTCCTTCATGACTCTGCCCACACTGATTTTTTTCTCTGAGATAGTTTTCTCGTATCTCTGGATGGATTCAAACTTGGTGTATAGCAAAGAATGACTTTGATATTCCTGCCTTTACCTCCCCAGTTCTAGAATTCCAGGTGAGCGCCGTCATGCCCAGTTCATACAATGCCGGGGAACGAATACAGGACTTTGTGCTTGCTTATAGCAGCACTCCACCTACTGAGTTCCCGCCCTACCCTACCTCCTAGCTGATGACCGCTTTTTAATGGAACAATTTATTGAGCACTTACCATGTGCCAGATCATTTTCTTTTGGTGTCTCGTTTCAACCTCTTATCTGCCATATAAAAACTGACTATTTTTCAAATGAGCATTTTAAGATATAATTGACATATAATAAACTGCATATAGTTAAAGTTTAAATTTGACGAGCTTTGACATATGTATGCACCCATGAAACTATTACCACAATCAAGATAATTAACATGCCTATCATCTCTAAGAGTTTCCTTGCCTTTCTCTGCAATCTCTCCTTCCTGACCATTCCCAGCCTCCCTTCCCTCCCACCCCCCTCCTCCAACAACTGCTGATCTGCTTTCCATCACCATAGATTAGTGTGCATTTTCTAGAGTTTTGTATAAATGGAATCATATGGCACATACTCGCTTTTGCCTGGCTTCTTTCACTCAACCTAATTAGTTTGGGATCCATCCAAGCAGTTATATATATCAACATCCCAGCTCTTACAACAGCTTCATTG
This sequence comes from Microtus oregoni, assembly GCF_018167655.1. Classification (NCBI taxonomy): domain Eukaryota; kingdom Metazoa; phylum Chordata; class Mammalia; order Rodentia; family Cricetidae; genus Microtus; species Microtus oregoni. The sequence continues at coordinate 667,429 of NW_024543816.1, read as the reverse complement.
AGAGATAATTCACAGAACTTTCAGTCCTCTCATTTAAAATGTTTGAGTCAATGACTTTGGTTTCTTCCATAGTTTTAAATTATGGTGAACCATATTTAACATGAAATTTGCTATTCTCGTCTCCTTCTTTTATTGATGAGTAGTATTCCACTGTATGGATCTACCACAATTTGTTTATTCAGTCAGATAGGTAATGTTATAGCCACACTGGTTTTACATATGAGAAAAAGGAAAGCACGAAGAAAAGTCAATTTATCCCTCTGAAATCATGGAAAAAATACACAATACAGTACCGGCACACGAACTCAGATGTGTCCAATGCTGGTAACAATGCCATTAATCATTATTCTGAGCTGTTCTTCCAAATTGAAAATACCTAGTGGTACTCATAACTAAATATATGATATCTCCCACATACGTGAAGATCCAATACACCAACACGCGGCTAATCAGTTTTACATAGGCTAGTCCTGGAGGTGTATCTAATTCCTTCTCATCTAATAATCTAAAAGATGCCTTTGCCCCAACCCCCCGCAAAAAGAATGAGAATCCATTATCGATGTAAGCCACAGACCAGAGGTGGCCATATTACAAACAGGCGGTAGTGGTAGGGTTTCAGAATTAAGGCTCCCACATTGTCCAGAGAACTGGACATTAGGCAGGACCAGCCTGGTTAGGATCGGAATAATGTGCTTTGCCCAGTCATCAAGGAAAAATATTAGGTGCCTCCCTCTGTCTCGTGAAAAAAAGTGTTAATTGAATACAAACCAGGAAAAGATAAAATGTCTGCATGGTAACAGTCCAGCTGGGACAAGTACCCCGGAGTCATTTGAGCTGTCAAGGGGCTTGATTCATTCACCCTTAGTGGTGTCCCAGGAAGGAAACACATGGCAATATATTCTCTAATCTTTCTGAAAGAAAAGTTTGAGAGCTAACAAACTAAACTACCTCCATAGGCCGTAAGGGCTACCATGGGAGAAGGCAGTGGCCGCCTCATCTCTCTTTTCACTAATTCAGAAAAGGAGGAAATGAGGTGTGGTGGAAAGAGAAAGGCACTTCTTGACAATATCATAAAGCACCGTAATATAAGCTGTCAAAGGAGACCGTGGAATGAAGCTCCTTCCCTGGAACTCATTAAGAACAGGAGATACCTGCTTGGAATAAATCCAGGAGCAAAGTCCGAGGAATGCTATCCAGAGACATGGGGATGAAGTAAACACGGTCTGAAGCAAGCGCTAGCTAGCCACGGCCAATTAGCTGGAGCCCAGCCAGCCGCATAGGCTCGCCATGCAAACGGTCTCTAGGGATTACCGAGTCGACTCCAGCCTGGCTAGATAAGACTGAGAAGTGGTTCCGAGACAACCAGACTCTCCAGCGGTTGCTTAATTTCAACTGTTTTTCGCTTCTATAAGTACATGGCCATGATTGGATCACTAATCTAGGGAACTTGGAAACTAGAACGAGATGTGTCTTAAGCTTCCAGGATCTTGGGTTTAAAAAATGTATATTAGATGTAGAAAAGGTAACTGGTGGTTTGCTTTTTGCCTTGAAACTCATGGGTCACTAAGTCCAGTGCCCATAAAGAAACGAAAAGGATGGTGGAATAAGCATAGCTTAAGGCAAGGTCAGGATTCCAGCCTCTGACCATCTCTCCTTCTCCCTGCTCCCCCCTGGTTGTGACAGTACCAGATCCTAGTTCAGTGCTAGCCCCAGACACTGCTTTGTGAACATAATTTTTCCCACACATGATCTTAGCTCAGCATAGACTTGCTAAAGGTTCTAGACTTGTAGTGCAAATCTACAAACAGATGCCCTTCCTTCCACTCTGCATCTTAGGGTTTATCCGTTAGCATTGCTGTGATGAAACACCATGACCAAAAGTAAGCTGGGGAGGGAGGAAAGGTTTCGTTTCATTCACGCTTCTGTATCACAGTTCATCATCAAAAGCAACGAGGGAAGCAGGGCAGGATCCTGGAGTCAGGAGCTGATGCAGAGGCCATGGAGGGGTGCTGCTTACAGGCTTGCTCCACATGGCTTGCTCAGCCTGCTTTCTTAGAGAAGCCAGGACCATCATTCCAGTGATGGAATGGCCCACAATGAGCTGGGCCTTCTCTATTAATCAATATTACGAAAACGCACTACAGGCTTGTGTATAACCTGTTCTGATGGAGGCATTTTCTCAGCCGAGGCTCCCTCCTCTCAGATGACTCTAGCTCGTGTCAAGTTAACATAAAAACTAGCCAGCACACATGCCCAAAAGTCTTGTATATTAATGTTCATAAAAGCTTTATTTCTAATAATGACGAGAATAGCTAAATGTCAAGCAACAGAAAACTCGATTTAAAAAAAAAAAACCTGTAGCACCATTCAGTGAAATACAGCTCAGCAGTAAGAAGGGAACAGAACATACATACAATAATGTGGATGATTTGGAAACTGTGCTGAGTGAACAAGAAAAACCTGCTAAGATTCATGCCATAAAAGTCAAAAGTGCCCTGGTGTGCTTTCTGTTGCCATGATAAAACACTGATTCATTTGCAGAGGCAAGGGTTTTGTTACAGTTCATCATCAATGGAAGCCAGGACAGGAACTCAAGCTGGACCGTGGAATCAGGAATTGAAACAAAGATCATGCCATGGAGGAGTTGCTTCTTACTGGCTTGCTTCCCATGGCTTGATACATTTGTTTTCTTACCCTAACCAGGATCATGTGCCCAGGGGTAGTACTGAACACTCCCACACCAATCAACAATCAAGACAATCCCATAAACATGCCCACATAGCAATTTGACAGAGGCAACTCTTCAGTGGAGGTTCCCTCTTCCCAGGTAGGTCAAGTTACAACCAAGATTTGCCGTCACACGGAGCAATACAGGGTATCAAAATCTCAGACTTGAAACTACACTGTAGAGACATAGTAGTGAAATAACATTGTTCTGACCTACACACACACACACACACACACACACACACACACACATACACACACACACAAATAGAACAGAGAATCTAGAAACAAATCCATGCAACTACAGTCACGTAATTTTTGAAAAGGTGCCAAAACCTACTTAACAAATGGTGTTTAGAAAGATGGATTTTCACACACAGAATAAAACTGTCTCCTAGTACAAAAATAAAGGGCTAGTGAAATAGCTCAGGAGGTAAAGGCGATGCCACCAAGCCCAAAAATCTGAGTTTTATCCGTAGAACCCACAAGATAAAAGGAAAGAACCAATTCCCAAAATTGTCCTCCACATGCGTGCCTCCTCACAGAAAATAAGTAAATGTAATAATAAATCAATTCAAAATGGATCAAAGACCTTCAAATGTAAAACTTGACACTTTGAAACTACCAGAGGAAAACATAAGAAAGGCCCTGCTCTGTATAGGAATGGGCAAAGACTTTCAACAAAGGACTCCAACAGCCTAGGAAAAAATAGCAAGAATTGGTAAACGGGATTGCATTGAATTCAAAGGTTTCTGCACAGCAAAGGAAGCAGTTAACAAAGCAAAGAGACAGCATCCAGAACTGGAAAAAAATCTTTATCAGTTATTCTGCTAACAGAGTATTGATGTCCAGAATTAGTACAGTGCATACATGCGTGTACACACACAAACACACACCCTAAAAGATGCATCACCAGAAAAACCAGTGATCCAGTCAATAAATTAACAAGTGAACCAGACACATCACACCCAAAATGGAGATTTAGTCAGCCATGAAAATGACTAAAATTACGTCATTACAGGAAAATGGATGAAACTGGAGATGATCACATGAAACACAATAACCCATTTGCAGAAAGTCCGTTGTTTAATTCAGCTTTAATAGTTATTAACATTTCCCGATCTAATTTATTTATTTATTTATTTAAGTTAATGTGATGGATTAATCTCAGTTAATGAGATCTAGAATCATCCAGGAAACAGCTGGACATGCCTGTGGGATAGTCTCTAGATGAAGTTAGTTGACGTGGGAGAACTCCCTCACTGTGGGAGGCATCATTCCCTGGGATAGCGAGAAAGGGAGCTAAGCAAAAGTCCTCACTTCTTGCTCCTTCTTGACTGTGGATGCAATGTGCCCAACTGCCTCATGTTCTTGTTGCTGTAACGTTTCCTGCCATGACAGACCGTAACTTCGAACTACAAGACAACGTAAGCCCTCTTTCCCTTACATTGTTTTTGCCCGAGTATTTTATCAAAGCATGGAAAAAGTGACCAAGACGGCATATGAAGTAATAAATTTCTTTGTGCTATTTTCATATATACTTTGTTTTGGTTGATCTTCCTTCCTGGTTCCTACCCATAACTCGCTGCTAAACCCCACTTGTATCTTTTGGCCTCCAGCACTCCTTCTTCTATTTGATTATTATTTTTTTTAATTTATTTATTTATTAAAGATTTCTGTCTCTTCCCCGCCACTGCCTCCCATTTCCCTCCCCCTCCCCCAATTAAGTCCCCCCCCCCCCTCAGCCCGAAAAGCAATCAGGGTTCCCTGTCCTGTGGGAAGTCCAAGGAAACCCCACCTCCATCCAGGTCTAGTAAGTTGAGCATCCAAACTGCCTAGGCTCCCACAAAGCCAGTGCGTGCAGTAGGATCAGAAACCCATTGCCATTGTTCTTGACTTCTCAGCAGTCCTCATTGTCTGCTATGTTTAGAGAGTCCGGTTTTATCCCAGGCTTTTCCAGACCCAGGCCAGCTGGTCTTGGTGAGTTCCCAGTAGAACATCCCCCATTGTCTCAGTGTGTGGGTGCACCCCTCGCGGTCCTGAGTTCCTTGCTCGTGCTCTCTCTCCTTCTGCTCCTGATTTGGACCTTGAGATTTCAGTCCTGTGCTCCAATGTGGGTCTCTGTCTCTGTCTCCTTTCCTCGCTTGCTGAAGGTTAATATTCAGGAGGATGCCTATATGTTTTTCTTTGGGTTCTCCTTATTTAGCTTCTCTAGGATCACTAATTATAGGCTCAATGTCCTTGGTTTATGGCTAGAAACCAAATATGAGTGAGTACATCCCATGTTCCTCTTTTTGGGTCTGGCTTACCTCACTCAGGATAGTGTTTTCTATTTCCATCCATTTGCATGCAAAATTCAAGAAGTCCTTGTTTTTTATTGCTGAGTAGTACTCTAATATGTATATATTCCATATTTTCTTCATCCATTCTTCCATTGAAGGGCATCTAGGTTGTTTCCAGGTTCTCGTTATTTGCAGATGATATGATAGTATACATAAGCGACCCCAAAAACTCTACCAAAGAACTCCTACAGCTGATAAACACCTTTAGTAATGTGGCAGGATACAAGATCAACTTGATTATTATTTTTTAAAAATATTTATTTATTTATAATGTATACAATATTCTGTTTACATGTATGCCTGCAGGCCAGAAGAGGGCACCAGACCTCATTACAGATGGTTGTGAGCCACCATGTGGTTGCTGGGAATTGAACTCAGGACCTCTGGAAGAGCAGGCAATGCTCTTAACCACTGAGCCATCTCTCTAGCCCCCTTGTATTTGATTATTTCATGTGCTTTATCACTCTCCATACCCGCCTTCCTTAAAACCTCTCCCCACTCTCCTGGTCTCCTTTCTAGTTTCACGGCCTATACGCACACTGTGTCACACATAAATGAATGCATATAAAACTCAGAAGCTAGAATCCAGAATCCACAGATGAGAAAGAACACACAAAACTTGGCGAGATAAACCATGTACATTTTCTCTCATACATGGAATTTTATTTATTTATTTAGGTTTTTTGAAAGGGGGCTTCTATCTGTAGCCCTGACTATCCTGGAACTCACTCTGTAGACCAGGCTGGCCTTGAACTCACAGAGATTCTGCCGCCTCTGCCTCCCGAGTGCTGGAATTAAAGGCATGGGCCACCACCGCCCAGCACATGAAATTTTAAAAAACAAATATAATTACACTTTGGGCCTAGAAGAAGAATTATTAGAAGAAAGGGAACCAGCGAGGAAGGAAAGAGAAGTCAACACAGTAATGAGGGGTGCACATGATCAACACATGATTTGTGCATGTATGAAACTGTCATGTTGTAGCTCATAATTCTCTGTAACTAATATGCCCTACTAATAAAAAAAAGCCCTAGACATTTAAATTAGATATCTGGAGAAATACTCAATTATGACTAATAACTAGGGAAATGTGAATTAAAATGCTACGGTGAGGCACCACCTTAGAATAATTGTCATCCAAAGCACAAATGATAACTAATACGAGTGAGCATGTAGAGGAAAGTGAGAATACATTATTGGTGTAACTGAAAATGAGTTCAGCCATGATGCAAATGAAATAGAGGGTCATCAAATATTAATAAGAAGGCCAGTGAGATAAGGTAAAGGCACTCGCTGCCAAGCCTGACAAGCTGAGTTTGATCCTCATAATCTACATGGTGGAAGGAAAGAGCTGATCCCCTTCTGCGGGTTGTCCTCCTCTGACACCCATGTCCTCCTCTGACACCCATGTCCTCCTCTGACACCCATGTCCTCCTCTGACACCCATGTCCTCCTCTGACACCCATGCTCAAGCCATGCCACATGCACGCACGCACGCACGCACGACACACACACACACAAAACAACCCATAATGTTTGTTTTGGACTTGATTGCAATTGCTTTCTTCTTTCTAATTTCTCACTTTTGAATTGGAAGGCCAAGCCTACGCTCATTCGACCACTGCAACTTTTAAGTGTAAAGTCTATCTGGCTTCTCGGGTGCTTAGCTAGAGAAGAATTTTGCTTCAGGTTTGACTCAAGTGTTAAAATCTGATTTCCACAATATTCAGATGAAAATCTGGGCTTAGAATTATTGTCCCCAATGCAATCTTAGTGTACGGATCATTAAAAGAGGTGGTTGAATTTAAATGAGATTAGTGTGTATTACTCTAACAGGACTATTGTCCTTACTATAAGGACATCCCAGCACTCGAACGGCAGAGGCAGGAGGATCTACCTGGTCTACAGAGTGAGTTCAAGGCAGCTAGGACCACACAGAGAAACTCTCGTCTTGATAAACAGAGAGAGAGAGAATTGCCAAATGCAGGAAAAAGCCCCTATGAGGACACAGAGGAGACACACATTCACCAGTCTTGGATGCTTCAGAAGAAATAAAACATCAATACTTTGATCTCGGATTTATACATACCAGAAATGTAGGAAAATATAAGAGTTCTGTTGTTCAAGCCTTCCACTCTATGGCATTTGTTGTAGCAACCAGCAGATAAACACAGGTGGGAGCCTAGATGGGATCCTTGAACAGAAAGAAGACCCAGGGGAGGAAATCAGTGAATACTCAATAGAAGATATACAAGCATGTTCTGTGTCATCCTCACAACTTCTGTACCTAAAACTATCTTTAAGTTATTCATTACAAAAACTTACTAATTTGATGTTTATTGTTTGGTACTTTGTTTTATTCCACTGCTGGGTTTGAATCCAGGGCACATGATAGACAAGGACTTTTTCAGCGACTACACCCTCATCCCTGTTTTTTATTATTATTATTATATTGAGTTGCACGAGGTCATTGTGGTCCAGGTACAGACTGTGCTTTAAGCATAACTCCTCATACCCCACTACCATCCCCTTATCTCTAGTTCCCACTCCCTTTAGTCTCCTTTGCTCCCCAGACAGTCTGGCTTCTACTTTCAAGTCACTGGTAAATATATGATTTTGTGTATGTATAAAGTCTAGGGTCCACAAAGGAGTGAAAGTATGCACCATTTGTCCCTGTGGGACTGACTTCACTTGCTTAATATAATTAGTTCCAGTTGTAGCCATTTTCCTGCAAACAACAGAACTTCGTACTCTTTTTTTTTTAATGCCTAGCCTTCTTCTGACATTTTTTCTTTTGTGACAGGGTCTTATTCAGCAAACCAGTCAGCCCTTGAACTTTCAATCCTCCTGCCTCAGACTCCGGAGTAGCAGGGATTACAGAACCTCACCACCAAGGCTCCTCTAATATTTTTTTTTCTAATCCAGAAAGGAAAATGTTCTCAAAGTCCACAGGTGCAGGGCATCTGAGTCTTCAAAAAGAGGTTCTGAACTTCAGAGGGCAGCAACATTCCTTTACCACTACCTCTGTTTAGTTTTCCTCGGGGGCTACCTTCCATCACGGGAAGCAAGGTATGTATCACTCTTGGTCCACCTCCCTTGCAGTTGCTGCAAGAATCTTTCTTTTGGCAATAGATCATGCTGTAAGAAAAATGGAAAATCTGACAGGATTTCCAGTCCCCAACTCTGCAAAAACACTAATACAGCTGTGCTTTTTCTACCTCTCAAAGGGGAAGCCAAGGAGTCCAAACCTTACAGCAAAGGATGGAGGGGATCCTGGAAAGAAGGTATTGTTATTGAAAGCTCTATAGCATATTTCCTATGTGCCACATGCCAACTGGGATAGGTGTGCTCGTGCACTGTCTCAAAATGTCTTCTTCTGTGGACAGGCGTGGCGGCTCCTGCCTGTAACTGAAACACTCGGGAAGTAGAGGCAGGTAGATCCCCGTTGTTCAAGGCCATGATTAGCTGCATAGAGAATTCGAGGACAGCTGGGGCTACATACTACAAACACCAAAGTAGAGCGACAAAAGCACAGAAGGGGAAAATGTCTCCGTCTGTGAAGTCCCCGTCCTATTGATTCAGGCAAGTTTCAGGCACTCCCCATTCCCGTGCTATCCGATTTTTTTTTTGCATATAATAAGAGACGGAAACGGAAAGGACGGTGTCAAGAGTTGTGTGAAGCAGCTGGCAGAACTCTTCTCTCTAAACAGGGTAGCCCACGACCAAGTTGTACAATGGGGCTCAAAGGGGCCAAATCCTGTGAAGAAAGAGTTAATGTGAAGCGGGGCAGCTGGGTTTTCACTTCTCATCTGCCACACCGTGGACCGACACCAGAGGTCCCCAGCAGGGCACTCTACTCTTTTGCCCTTTAGACCAACCTCCCTCTCAACAAGCAAGTCTGGATTCTTTGATCTTTTTCTTTTATGAACCACGACATCCTTTGCCCTGGAAAGCAAAACAGACAAGAGACATTGGGCACCCTGAGCCCCCTGCATCAATAGAGGCGCGAACACTGCCGTGCTGATGAAACGAGAAAAGAATTCTACCACGCCAGAGGCACAGAGCAGCTTTGACCTGTGAAACCCGAGCTCCTGTGAGCACAACAGTAAAACTGCCTATTCATTTGTTTCTGCTGCATCTCGGGGCAGAAGGCTGTTCACTGTGTCCCAACAACAAGACTGCCACCACGGAGCCTCCCCGCACTTCCCTAAGGGAGGCAAAACTCTCTCTCCTCTTGTATGGGTATGCATGTATGTGTTCTTGTGTGTGCATTATGTGTGCGGAAATGCATAGATGCGTGGAGACCAGAGATTGAAGTATTCCTCTATTACCTCCTTATTTTTGTGGCAGGGTCTCTCACTGAACCTGGAGGTCACCAATATAGGATTCTCTGCTCCGTTCCTCCCCTGTGCTAGGATAATAGGCACATGCCACCATATCCATCTGTATTAGTATTAGTCCAGCCTCTCTAGAGGAATAGAACTGATAGAATGGATATATTTTAAATTATATTATTTTATATAAGAACTTAAATTGTATTATGTAAAACATGTATTAAATTAATATCTATTAAAGGGAGACTTATTAGAAGCCTATTTATTAATATGCTTCCAGGCTGTGGTCTGAATAACTCAACAATGACTTTTCCTGATGGAAAGGCCAAGGATCTGGTAGTTGTTCAGTCCAGGAGACTGGATGTCTCAGCAGTCCCCAGTCTGATGCCAGAGTCCCAGGGAAGTCCTAGAGAGCTGCTGGTCTTCTTCAATCTACCCGGGAATCCTGAAGAAGTGGGTTCTAATACCAACAAAGGAATATCTCAGCAACCAACAGGACAGATGAACTGGCTAGAAAGAGTAAGGGCAAGAGAGCAAAAAGCAAAAGCTTCCTTGGTTCATGACTTTTGATGTGGAATGCCACCAGAGGGGATAACCCAGACTTTGGATGGTCTTCCTGCCTCAAATGATATACTCGAGAATATCCCTCAAAAGCATGCCTAGCTGCATCACATGTATGCATGCTTCTGTGTATCAGGATAGAGGCTGGTGTTTCTGATCAGTGTTAGTGTGTCTGTGTGACAGAAAAACAGCTAAATGAATTCACCTCTTGGAGAAATGGCAATCCTGTAATCAAGAGAAAGGAGAATGCAAATCAAAACCACAGTGAATTATTATCTCATACCCACTGAGATGGCTGCCTTAAAAAAAATATATATGAGAGATGGCTCAGTCTGCTGAGGGACAATGGTCGTGTACCCTGTAAAGATTTGCCACTTATTAATAAAACGCTGATTGGCCAGTTGCCAGGCAGAAAGTAGAAGTGGGATGATGAGAACAGAAGAATTCTAAGAAGAGGAAAGGCTCAGTCTGCAGTCATCACCCAGACGGAGAGGACACAAATTGAAAATGCCACACTGATAAAAGGTACCAAGCCACATGGCTAACACAGAGAAGAATCATGGGTTAATGTAAGATATAAGGGTTAATAAGAAACCTGAGTTAATAGGCCCACCAGTTTATAATTAATGTAGACCTCTGTATGTTTCTTTGGGACTGAACGGCTGTGGGACTAGAAACCTCTGCCAACATCAGTCAGTCCAACAAAGACCTGAGTTCAATCCCCAGAACCCATATAAAAATGCCAAGTGTAGTGACACATATTTGTAATCCCCCTGCTGGGGAGGCAGAGACAGGAGGCTCTTTGGAGCTCACGGGCCAGCCAATTTAGCCAATCAGATTCCCCTACTGAAGATGACATCCAAGGTTGTTCTCTGGCTTCCACACAAGTGCGCACGTGCGTGCACACGCACACATTCACACAAACAATCATATGCACACAAGAATAAAATCCCAATTTAAAAATATTTATTGACAAAAATATGGAGAAATTGGAACACTAACAAGGTTAATGAGAATTCAAAATGGTGTTGCTTCAATGGAGAGTCTGAAAAAAAATTAAACACTAAATTACCATATGATCCAGTAATCCCACTTCGGAGTGTAAATCCATAAGAATTGAAAGCAGAAGCCCACAGAATAGTTTCATAGCCATATAATAGCAGCATTATTTATAACAGCTAAGCGGTGGGAGCAATGAAAACACCCATCCACAGACGAATGCAAAGCAAATGTGAAACATGCATGAAATAGGATATTCTCCAGGCTACAGCAGATACGAAACTTGAAGCCATTAAGCTCAGTGACCTAATCCAGTCCCAAAAGGCAGATACAGAGCTGGGTGTGTAGCTCAGTTGATGGGGTGCTTGTGTAGCATACACAAAACCTGGGGTTCAACCTCCACCACAGAATTGCATGCAACCAAGCCTAGGAGAGCGTGTTTGTAACCCCAGAATTTGGAAGATAACAGAGGGAAGATCTAGAATTCACACTCATCCTGAGATACACAGTGAGTTTAAGGGCAGTCTGAGTTACAAAAGACCCATCTCCAAAACAAACAAAAGGGTAATTCCATGTAGTGATTAATGTCGCCAATTTGACAGGTTCCAGAGGCATGTGGGAGACAAGCCTCTCCATATATCTGTGAGGAAATATATAGATTAGGTCAGCCTTTGGTCATGTATGCGAGGAATTATCAAAATTAAGTTCATTGTGGTGGGAAGACCTCCTTTAGTCTGGGAGGCCTCATTCCATGGGCTAGGGAGCCCCAGCAATCATCGCTCCACCATCTGACATAGGGTAATAGGACCAGCTTCCTCCAGCTCGTGTGTGTGTGTGTGTGTGTGTGTGTGTGTGTGTGTGTGTGTGTGTGTGTGTGTGTGTTTGCACATGGCAGGGCACATTGTATGTGTGTGCATGGAGGTCAGAAGTCAATCTTGGGAATCCTCCATCACTATTTATTTATGTGCTTGTTTAAGACAACATCTTACTGAACCCAGTATCCCCAGTTAGCCAGACTGGCCAGGCTGACTGCTCAGCAAACTTTGGAGGTCTGCCAGCCCTGGGATTCCCGGTGGACAATACCTCAGCCAGCTTCGTGACCTAGATGTTGGGGATCCTAACTCAGGCTGTCATACTGGCTGTGGAAAGACACCATGGGCACGGCAACTCTTCTAAAGGAAAACACTTAATCGCGTTTGCTCACTTACAGTTCAGAGGTTTAGTCCATTATCGTCATGGTGGGAAGCAAGGCAGCATGCGGGCAGACATGGTGCTGGAGAAGCCTCTAGTGTAGTTTCTGCCTCGACAGATTTGTGTGCTATAGATATTTCATTTAGATGGACTCTCTCGCCTTTTGTGTCTGAATTATTTCACTTAGTATTATGTTCGCAAGGATCAGGCCACACTGTAGCATATAGCAAACTTAGTTCCCTTTGTGGCTAAATGGAATTCTGTTGGATGGATGGACAGTACACACTTCGCTACGCATTTGCCTATTGGTAGACACTTGGGTTGTTTCCTTTTCTTTGCTACTATGAATAATGCTTAAGTGAGGGCTGTGTGAGTCCCTGTTTTTAATTATTTCGGATCGACACTATGACCCTATCTTCGTTAGATCTCTACCGCTGTGATAAAACACCATGGCTAATAGCAACTCGGGAGGAAAGGGTTTCTTTGGCTAGCAAGTCATTGCCCATTATCAGTAGAAGCCAAATTAGGAATCCAAGGCAGACTCTTTGAGGCAAGAGCTGAAACAGACCACAGACCACAAAGGAACGCAGTTTACTGGCTTGTTCATTCCCTACCCCCCACCCGGGTTTGCTAAGCCTGTTCTCTTACACAGCCCAGGCCCATCGGCCAAAGGATGGTATTACTCACATTGGCCTGGGCCCTCTGTATCAGTATTCGAGTAAGAAAATGCCCCCAAAAGACTTGCCTACAGACAGCCTGATGGAGGCATTTTCTCAATTTAGGTTCCTCTTCCCAGATAACTCTAGCTTGTGTCAAGTTGACAAAAAAACTCATCAGGGCAGATACCTAGACCCGGAATTGCTGAGTCATATGCTAATTTATATTTAGCTTTATAGAAAAATGTCAGATTGTTCCCCACTGTGATAAAATCATTTCTGTGTTCCTCCCAGCACAAGAGGAAAATTACAGTTTCCCCAGTCTTGCCAATATTTGTGAATTCCTGTCCTTTTTAATCGTATGCATCCTAACGGACATGAAGTGGTATTTTACAGGACATCTGATGTACATCTGTGGCTAACAGTGCTCTATGCTCATGGGCTATTTGCATCTCTTTAGAGAAATGACTGTGTAAAACCTTTGTCCACTTGTAATCAAACGATTTCTTTGTAGTTTTTGAGTTATAGGTATTCTTTATGCTTTCTATATATTAAACCATTAGGTATAGAGTTTGCAGACATTTTCTACTGTGGGTTTGTTGTTATTGTTGTTGTTTTGAGATAGGGTCCCTCTCTGTTGCCCTGGCTATTCTGAAACTCACTCTATGAATCAGGGTGGCCTTGAACTCACAAGGATCCTCCTGCTTCTGCCTCCTGAGTGCTGGGATTAAAGGCGTGTGCCACCTGGCTTCTGTGAGATTTCTTTTTTTCTAATTTTATTTATTTACATTTTATGCATAAGTGTTCTGCACATATATCTGCTCATCACCAGAAGAGGGCATCATATCCTATTATAGATGTTTGTGTGCTACCATATGGTTGCTGGGAATTGAACTCAGGACCTCTGGAAGAGCAGGCAGCCAGTGCTCTTAACCTCTGCACCATCTCTCCAGCCCCCAATCTGTGGGTTTCCTTTTTGCTTCTCCATATTATTTTTGATATAAAAACATTTTCTTTGAATAATGTTACAATCATCTGCTTTTTTTTCTTTGCTACTCAGATTAGGTCCCTTCAATGTCCTTCTCATAGATCTCCCTAGTAGCAGAATTTCAAGAATCATCCCAAGCTTTTACGACTTTTCAGAAACCAACAGATGGTACCCTGTTGTCTATAGTAGATACTCTGTCTCCTTTCTGTGTTCTGTCTGCAGAAAAAGTAAAACATTGTCTGAGCATGTTGCCCTAGTCTTAGAAAGAGCCCAGCAAAACTGTTCAAAGGGGCACTAAAAGAGGTCTATTTGAATGTTGAATAGTGATTAGGAGCAGCTGGGAAGGGGGTGGGGCATGTGTGAAGTCTGGGTAACAAGTAGCAAAATACAATTAGAAAGAATGAGTTACATTGACTATAGGTCACAAAAAAAACTATTACATATTTTACGAGGATATAAAAGAGAGGAGATGGAAGGCTTCCAACATAAAGGAAGGGTGAAAGGAGAGAGATAGTCTAATTACTCTGATTTGATCAGTGTGTGCCATACATATGTGTTACGCTATAGTGAATCCCAGCAATAAATACAATTAAAAGTTTTAACTATAAAATAGAAAAGACTAAAGGAGATGGCTGTAAATACAAAGGACTATAAGAAGAAGAATTTAGAGGACATAGCCACAGTTTCCCAGCAATACTGTAAATGTGGGCCAAGACACAAAATTAAGAATATTTTATAGATATTATATAAGTACATAGGTATGTATATAAGAGAGAAAACACAGTTCCACAAATTTTCATTCAGAATACAGTAATAACTGAGTGCAGCTTTTTTTATTTCTCTTTTTTTACAGAAAGGGTTTTTCTGTATAACAGCTCTAGCTGTCCTGGAAGTCGCTTTGCAGACCAGGGTGGCGTTAGATTCACAAAACTCCACCTCCCTCTGCTTCCCCAGTGCTGAGATTACAGGCGTGCACCACCACCGCCTCACATTCGTTCTTTTTCTGAATACATGCTTTTAATATAGGCATGCTAATTTTACCAAGTAATATGGTAGCAATATTTCATTTAATTGAAGCTCAAAATAAGTGTTCTGTATCAAAAAATTTGGTCACAGATAATTGCATCATTGCTGACCTAAGGGCAGACTCTACTTAATTAGATTTGAACATGTCCATTTACATGGACATTAACAAGCACAAAAACATGAACAAATAAAAAATTAACAAATATTAAAAAGGATACCGATTATCATTCCATGATCCATGTCACCTTCTTTTTTGTGCAGGTCAATCATTTTGGGTACACTCATGGAATTGTGCACCACGACCAATTGTAGAACATTTGTAATATCATGAAAAATAATCCATACTTATTGCCAATCATTCTTTTTCCCAAGTTCACTTCCCCATCCCTAAGTAATCAACAACCTACTTCCTCTCTCATCGATTTACCTGTTGTGGACATTTCATATAGATGGAACCGCACAGTCCTTGGTGACAGGTATAAAAATATGATTTTAATGGAGCCTATCCTTCACTTGGAACGCTACTATAGAATTATACCCTTCTTGTGCTATTTCCCTTGTATCATGTCATTACACTGCAGATTAATCATATCCAATTGAAGTTTGGGTAGAAGCTGTGGGACTACACAGTTAAATAGATTTTTGAATCTAAACTCAAAGCATTGCAATAAAATGTGACCACTGCTAAGTCACTGTTTCAAGTGCTCCGTGGAAAGGCAAGTCAGGATGTCCAGCTTTGACTTCTGATAACAGATTTATGAATGGTGACAATTAAGCCCATGAGAATGAATGAAGATTATTGCTGATACCAATGGGTCAGTAACATGAGAGATTCAAAGATTTTCCTCAATACAGCTGTCAAATAAGGCAGTGCTAACCGTGAGCTTGAAAGAACTCAGATTTTCACAAGTTAGCGGAATGTGGCCAACTTATTATTTTCTCCAGAGTTATTTAGCTGCCATCAGCTGTACCACATCTTCATTGATTCCACTTTATAATGTGTTCTATTAGTGTCTCCAAAGCTTCTTTTAAAATATTTTCTTCTGTGATTTTTTTCCACACACACCACTCATACAAGCTCATTCTCCAGTTGTTTAAAAGTTGGCATTGACTTTTCAAACAATAACTAAACAGTACTGGTAACATCTGCCAATTCATCAAGAGTCAAGGAAAACCACTGCATATTATTTGTCTTGTTTTTAAACCCACTACGCATTCGTTCCTAATAGTCTCAGTTCTTCAGGCAACTGTTCAGGCCAACAGGCTAATAGTCTTAACCACGTTAATTTTCTCTGGACACGTTTCTTCAGCTACTGCAATCAAATACAATTTAATGAACTTACTGTTGGTAAGGAGCTCTCTTTGCATGACTAACAGGTGAGCCACTTGGAAACGGACTCTGCTGGCAGTCGCCGTTCCTTTGTTGTGTGTATGTGGGTGTTTGTGAAGCAGTTTGGCTGTGATGAGACATTCTGTGTTCAAAGCTCTTGTTTTTCTGACCATTGCTTTCATGTAAATTGAGACTATTGCTATCAGTAATTAGTCAGATGGTAGTGATGTGTATTAGTGTCTTTTAGCAGGGTTCTCTTTTTGCATATCAAATGTGTTTGCCATCTGATTTGTGATAAGACCATCTATCCTTCATTGTACCTTTCTTCCTTTCTTTTGGTTTTTCAAGGCAGAGTTTTTCTGTAGTTTTGGTGCCTGATCCTGGAACTAGCTCTTGTGGACCAAGCTGATCTCGAACTCACAAAGATCCGTGTGCCTCTGTCTCCCGAGTACTGGGATTAAAAGCATATGCCACCACCGCCAGACCCTTCATTGTACCTTAAAATTGAAACATGAGGGCTGGAAAGAAGACTCAGATGTTAAGAGTACTGACTGCTTTTCCAGAGTTCCTGAGTTCAATTCCCAGCAACCCCATGGTGACTTACAACCATCTACAATGAGATCTGCTGTCTTTTTCTGGTGTGCTGTCATACATGCCAACAAAACACTGTATAGACAATAAACAAATAAAAAAGGGCCCGGCTTAAGGGGATCTTGGCAGCTTCTTTCCATCCTGCCTTTTCATCAATTTCATCCTATTGTGGGGATGTCCATTCTACAACTTGCTGTCCACCATGGACCCCCACTTGCCCAAGGATGAGAAGCCTGCAGAGCCCTCCCTGTTAGGTTCTGTACTGTGGGACACAGTCCAGTCTCCCTCCCCAGGCGCTCACTGCTTCAGGGAGCACAGCTGGCCAGGTCCTCTGAGGGAGACCAGGCATCTTGGAATTCACACGGGAGAGAGAATGGCAAGCCTTTCTGTTTCTGGCAGTGATGCGCTGGGAAGTCACTCCTGGCTGAGGACAGCTCTGTCTGAGAAAGGCATGGTGTGCAGCGGACACCCAGCATCGCCCTGTTTTTTCTGCCTTCCCCCCCTGCGGGTGCCAGGGCAACATGCTACCTGCAGGAGATGCATCAAGAGGATCCCCCTCCTTGCTTTTCAGTGTGCTGGATGGTGCACAGAGCTATTCATCACATTACTCTCTGGAAGAAAATTGGGCTATGTGAAACCAAAGCATGCTAGAAGTAACAAAAGAAAGTAAATGTGAACCGAAGCACAGAAGCGTTCACAATGCCATAGCAGGCACTCTCGGCTATATTTAGCAAAAGCACAGGCTCCTCTTCGGCGCTATCTGTATGCATCATCCAGACCTTCAAACTATCTGTATTATCCACAATCATTATCTCACCTCATCTACATGCTCATTTTCTCGGGAGGAGAAAAACCTCTCCTGATACTTCCTTTATGGATTGTGGGGAATCTGAGTGAGGGAGAGGGGGGACGGCAAACAATTGGTAAGGCATATAATTATCACTTTCAAAGACAACATTCACCTCCAGCTGGCCTATTTGTGTAAGTTCTAATGCCTGAAAAGAGAATTAATTAACCCAGGCAGGTCTCCCAAGCGCACATGTTCTCCTTCAAACCTATTTACAAACCTGCTTTAAGACGCCGAGACTTTACAAGCAGCGAGTTCGCTATAAATACAGCTGCAGATGGACTTCTTAGAAGATGGAAATGGAAAATTCTGAGCAGGAATAACTTGACATTTGATTCTGGAACAATAGTAAAATGTCAACATCTGCCATGAAAATACAGAACCATAAAATAATGATTAAGGGCTCTTTTACTTTAAAATATAGATATTGGTTGTTTCTACACAGCTCTGTGCAGAATCACTTTATCTAAAAAAGAAAAAGAAAAGAAAAGCCCCCAAACTTCCACTTCCGAGGCACTATTACACAACTGACTACTGAAAGGAGTGCACTGTGGACTCGCAGCTTTGTGGCCACACAAGAATAGTCCTGGGGCGTCAATCTCTCTCCCATGGGCAGCGTACTGGAGCAATGCTGTTTGACGGCCTGATGAGGCTCCACGTGTCAAGCGTCAGAAAGATCCCAGGTGCCATCACAAATTGTCATCCCCAAATCTGCTTTAATGCTAACACTCATAATTATATTTATACCAGGCTTACATTTCCTTACAGCTTGGAATGACCACCTCCAGGATACTAATTATGTCCCTGATTCTGCTGTTTAGGATGTAAAAGAGAAGTTTCATTTTTTCTATTGTTTCCAAGAAAAATTAACTATGGGTTTTAGAAGAAAACATAAAAATTGAAGCCTGGACTTAAGTTTACGGTTGATCAATGTTACTCATGTTTGTACTATTGTGCAACCAAACTTCACACTCCAAAAATTTTCCTCTGACAACGCTGAAACTCTATACTCATTAAACAAGTCATCTCCTGTCACCTAGCTACTCACAACCACCAGTCTACCTTCTGCCTCTATGAATAGACTACTTCAGATAGTATTTTTTTTAATCTTACAGCTGTTCTTTTCCATTTACTATTATGTTTTGAAGGCTACTGTACATGGTACTAATCTAAGCCTTCTACCCCTTTTTATAACCAAATAGCATTCCTCAAAAACTCATTAAGATGGGAAAGTAGACAATTCAAAATAGCTACGGGAAGTTCCTGAAACTGACCAGATTCACTGGGTTCAAGACTATATAAATAGCAAAGACTGTGGGCAGAAGGCTCTCAGATAACACAAGCTACAAAGACTCTGAGACAACCCCAGTCACCTCAAAGGAAGCAATAGACCACCCAAGTGGCCTAGAAGAAGCAGAGACCAACCAAAACAGCAGAGATCTGCTAGAATAAACAGACAAGCCAAAGACAAGCCACCTGCATGCCAAGAAGAGACTGAGCTGCCTCTAAAGGCTCTGACTAGCTGAGTCACCTGGAAAGGACACTCTCCAACATACTGAGCCACCTGCAGGCTGTGCAGTGTGTTCTAGGTTCCCAGCTTTGTGAGATGTCCCCCAGGCTGGGGTAGACTTTGATATTGCAGCTGCCTTTGAGTAAGTGACCCCTCACTCGCATTTCTGTAAGTCACTCCAAATCTAAGTTCAGCACGTTGGACTTTGGTGGTTTCTGTACTTTGGTCTGTCATGGGCTCCCTATCTGGGGTGAGGAGAGGTTTGTTGACTGCTCCACAGGAAAAGTCTGTCACACAACAAATGGATATGTAACAATTTGTTTATCTTTCCATCCATCTATGAACACTTAAGTCACTGGGGTTGGTGAATCACATTGGATAGTATTTATGTCTTAGTAAATATTTCCAAACCCATGAACGCAGACTCTATTTTCATTTATTTGGGATTGTTTTTCCTTCTTAAGCAGCCTAGTTGAAATATACTTCACATGCCATAAGCCTCGCCTATTTGAAGAGTATAGTTCAATGTTTTCTTTTTCAGTTTTAGCAGCTTAATTGAAATATAATTAATATGCTATGCATTTTACCTATTCAAAGAGTAAGAATTATTTTTAATACATTGACAGGGCTGTAAAACCATTTCCAACATCCACTTTTAGGCCGCTTTCAAACCCCTTAAATGAAGAAATAACCATGATCCATTGGCAGTCAGTTCCCAGTTACTTCTTTCTAATTTTTAGCCATTAGCAACCACCAAAGTGTTTTATATTCCTATGAATTAGTTTATTCTGGATAATTAATATATATGGATACATAAAAGATGTGGTCTTTGTGGCTGCTTTCTTTTCGCTAAAATATTTTCAAGGTTCATCTATATTATAGTATGTAGCTGACTTCATTTCTTTTGACTGGTGAATAGGACTCCACCTGTGGGCCATGACCTTCTAACAGGGATCACCTAAGGCCATTGGAAAACACAGCTATTTACATTACAATTCATAACAGTAGCAAAATTACAGTTATGAAGTAGCAATGAAAATAATTTTGTGGTTGGGGGGGTCACCACAATATGGGGAATTGTATTAAAAGGTCGCAGCATTAGGAAAGTAGAGAACCACTGCTCTAGATATACCATGATTGATTCATCTGTTCATAAGGTAATAGACATTTGTGTTATTTACCTCTTTTGATTATTATAAATAACCAGCTTGAAAATTCATGTATAAGTGTTTATTCTGATGTATATTTCGAATCTAGTGTTCTTTTTTTTTTCATTTTATCCACAAGGTTATGTTACCGTTACAAGTTCCTAATTACAAAACAAAACACCGCCGGGCGGTGGTGACGCACGCCTTTAATCCCATTCTTCTAAATGTTCTATAATCTTCTGGAAGAGCCACCAGCTGGGGGATTAAGTGTTCAAACACCTGAGCCTACAGGAGACATTCACATATAAATGCCATCACCCTAACTAACTTGACTGTGACCGGGATGCCTGCTTCTTCCTGTCTTGTGGACTTGGCTATTCTGAATATTTTACATCAGTGGAGAGTATTCTGAATATTTTACATCAGTATGTAGACTTTCTGTCTCTATCCCTTTATTTAGTGGATTTTTTTTAAAATGTAACATATTTATTTCTTTTTGATGGAAATAACTGATCCGAAGTCTTTTTCTGAATCTATGAAAGTGATCAAGTTATTTTTCCTCTTTAGATTAGATCTGTATGCATAGTATTTAGTGGATTTTTTAGAAAGTTTTTTTTTTATTTTTAGGGCCAAATAATATTTCATTGTCTAAATGTATAATGCTTTGTTAATCAGTCCACAGACATTTGGGCCCTTTTTGCTTTTTAGCTTTATAAACACGCTGTTACAAATGTTCATGTACACATTTTCTTCTGAACTTCTGCTTTTTTATACAGCTGGTTGTGTGTGTGCCCGTGCACACAAGTGTATGCATATGCACGCGTACTTGTGGAAGTGTATGTGTGTGGAAGCCAGAGATCAACCTTGGAAGCCAGTCAGGTTATTTCTTGACAAAGGGTCTCTCATTGACCTGGAATTCACTGAGTAGGCCAGGCCGCTTGGCCAGTGAGGATAAGAGATCTGCCTGTCTATGCTTCTTCAGCACTGGGATTCTAAGCATGTACCACCAAGCACGGTCTTTTCAGATTTATTTATTATTATGTATACAATGTTCCACCAGCACGCCTGCCTGCACATCAGAAGGAGGCACCAGGTCTCATTACAGATGGCTGTGAGCCACCATGTGGGTGCTGAGAATTGAACTCAGGACCTCTGGAAGAACAGCCAGGGCTTTCAACCACTGAGCCATCTCTCCAGCCCCAAGCCCAGCTTTTCATTTAAAAATTTGTTTATTTTATTTTATATGTATAAGTATTTTGCTTGCATGTATGTGTGTGTCCCTGGTACTTCTGGAGGAGAGAAGAGACCATTGGACCCCCTGGAACTGGAATTGTGAATGGTTGTGAGCCATCGCATGAGCGCTAGGAACCTAATCCCAGGTCCTCAGCAAGAGCAGTACATGTTCTTAACCATGAAGTCATCTTTTTTTTTTTTTTTTTTTGGTTTTTTTGAGACAGGGTTTCTCTGTAACTTTGGAGCCTGTCCCTGGCATTAGCTCTTGTAGACCAGACTGGTCTCGAACTTACAGAGATCCACCTGCCTCTGCCTCCCAAGTGCTGGAATGAAAGGCGTGCGCCACCCCCACCCCCCCCCCCCTCCGGCCTCAGACATCTCTTGATTCCCCACTCCAGTCCAGATATTTTATGTGAGTGACACTGGTAATTGAATTCAGGGATTCCTTTATATGGGCACTGGGAATTGAATTCAGGGATTTTTTTTTTATGTGGCACCAGGAATTGAATTCAGGTCCTTGCACTTATGTGATATGCATTTTACCAACTGAGCATCCCTCTAGCTCTAGACCTATACTTTGAATTTAATAGAGTACTTTCAGTGTCTCTAGAATTGGGATCACTGGGTCATATGGCAACTTCACCTTTAACTTCTCAAAGAAATGCCAAAGAAACTGCACAATTTTATATTCGAAGAAGCAATGTATGAAAGCTTTAAGTTCTATTTTCTTCTTCTTCTAATCATTCTTGTTGCTGTGAAGCGGTATCTCACCATAGTTTGCATTTGCACGTCCCCAGTGATTCATGTTGAACACGTCCCCCCATGTGTTTAATGGTCATTGTAGCTTATGATTTGCCCATTTTTAATTGGAATTATCTGTCTTTTGTTATGGAGCTATAGAAATTCTTTATATATTCAGAATACTGGACCCTTATTAGATCAGTGAATTGCAGATATTTTCCCCATTTTGCGCCTTCTTACTTTCTCGATAATACTGTTTGCACATTTTTTTTGTTTTTTGATTTTTTTTTGAGACAGGATTTTGCTATATAACCAAGCAGGCTTTGAAGTCACTGTATAACCCAGACTGGCCTTGAACTTAAAACAGTCTTCCTGCTTCAGCTTTATGCATGCTGAGATTGCAGTATCAGTTTTCCTCCTTGCCAATACTGGGTTAAAGAACCCAGTATTCCCTCTGAAAGTGGGTTGACAGTTGAAATCATCAGCCCAAATGTCAAGCTAATTTTGAGTCTTGATCTAGGCTGCCATCAGCTCCATCTGTCTACTGGGTGAGTCTGGACAGTGAGCGGTAGGAAGTGAATTGAAGATAGACAACTTGATTTGAGCTCACAGTTCAAGGTGGTCCATTATTGTAGTGGGCTTCTTGGGGTTGCCAGTTCACAAAAAATGACATGGAGATTTTTTAATAATTATAAAGGCTCAGCCTGTAGCTTAGAAATGGTCCACTCGCTCTTAATTTAAGTTAACTTTAAGTTAACTCACTTAACTTAAATCATTTTATTAATCTTTGTTTTCCCTAGGAACTTGTTATTTCTCTTCCACCTTCTGTTTCCTTCCCATGTCCTCTGGTGTCCCTCCCATACCAAGATTCATCTCCTCTCTCTGCCCAGAAATTCCCGCCTAACTTCTTCCTGCCTAGCTATTGACCATTCCGCTCTTTATTAAACCAAGAAGAAGGCGCCTTGGCAAGGACACATCTTCACAGTGTACAAAAAAGATTATCTGTAACAGGAATTTAAAGTCTCCGGAGCTTGAAGCAGCTCCTCCCATTGTGTCTGTAGCCAGAAAGAAAAGAACACTAATTCTCCAACAGGGATTGTGCTGCCCACAGTGGGTGGCTCTTCTCACCTCAGTTAATGTAATCTAAATAATCCCCCCACACTCCTGTCCGGAGGCTCGTCTGCCAGGTGATTTAAGATTCTGCCAAATTGGGAAATTAACCCCAACCACCCAATTGTCGATTCATAGTATCTTGAGAAACAGGAGAGTCAAACCAGGGGAGCGAGGCAGAATTCTAGATGTGGAGACGAGGAAAAAAATATAGGAAAGAGAACACCTCAGGAATTGAAGTAATGCAACATTTAGGGCTCATTTACTTTGTCCTAGGCTTGGGTAAGAGAGACTGCTCTGGCAGCTCCTACCAGAGCTACAGAAAGTCAGGAGTAATACTAGATGGTGACAAACAGGCCTGTGGTCCCCTTGCATAATAACACTTATTAGCCTTCATTTGTTTTCTCTCTGGAAAAGCAGATGGCATTATTCATGAATTACAGCCTCTTACAGAAATATCTTTTGGCTTGATTTTTGAAAATGCTCTTCTCTGAATGTTCGTTATCACACCCTGTCCTTCTTAAGGTGAAGAAATACGTCTTCGTGCAAAAGTGTCTCGGCTTGGTGTATAAAGAGGAAAACATTTGCAGCTTCTGACAGCCGTCCCTGTATTTCTCAACACTTTTCTGACCTTCCCTCGCAGCAATAGTCTCAAAGGGGGCTGCACTCGGAGGGTTTCTGTTGAGCCTCTGTAGTGGCTTATTCAAATAGGATTCAGCAAGAATAAGTCGTCTGATTAAGGCGCTGGGTGTGTATTTCTGATTTCTCTTTAGTGAGACCTCATATAGATGTTCCCATAGAAGACCTCTTCTGTATTATAGCTGTTTACAGAGGCATTTTACCAAAGAAGCATCCACCGTCATCTGTGACTTCTAGCACATCATATTTTACTATCTATGGGGATCAAATGTCAATGGAAAAGGGGGTCCGCAAGATGACTTGGGATGTAAAGCACTTGGAGCCAAAGTCTGATGATATGGACACACACACACACGTCAATGAATAAATATAAATAAACCCAAAGGGAAAAAAGATGGCAGCTGGACAACAGTGGCACACACCTCTGATCTCAGCACACAAGAGGCAGAGACAGGGGGATCCCAGTAACTTCAAGGCCAGCCTGGTTTACAGAGCTAGTTCCAGGATAGCCAGAGCCATTATACAGTGAAAGCTTGTCTCAAAAATACCAAAGGAAAAAAAAGACAGCTAAGGTTTCTTAGCCACATTTTTCTCCTTTTGCGCTAACAGCCAAAGGTTCTGCAATGGTTTTTATAGACTCAGAAAACTGTTGCCTGGGAAACAATGATTCTATGGAGGAAGCTCCTGCCCTTCCTCTCTATACTATTCATTTCTGTGCTTTCAGTTTCCCTCAAATAATGAACCTTTAACACGCAATGACAATACTGAAATAGGCAGGAAACTGGTCATTTTTAAGCAATTCCAGCTGGTTAAAAAGTAACTTTTCCATTTTAAAAATGTGATCTTTTTAAACACTTCTGAAGCACACAAAATTGTTTTGAAGAGAGTTCTACATCTTCCTCGTTTAAAAGAATGACAAATCTGTAAACAGTATTTAAGCATCTGCTAAAGGAACATTCCATGGACTGTCTGAGTTGAGTTTTGTTTGCAGGGAGGACACCGTTAAGAGACAACCTCTTTCTGCCTCCTACTGGTAACCTAAGAAGTGACATGCGTTCACATCTCAGCCCTAACTGGCTCAGAAACTGTGTACAGTCGTGAGAACAGCTGTTCATATTTGCTTAAAAGGAAATAACAAGCAACATTTTAGATATAAGATTTTTTCTGATACATGATTCACAGACCAGAAAATTCATCATTTTAAAGTTTATTTACAAAACTGCACAACTAGACTCGGTACCTAATGCCAGAATATTCCACCCCCAAAGAAATTCCATGTCTTGACAGCTGCTCCTCGTTCGTTCTTCCTACCCATCACTGAAAACCATTACTCACCGTCTGCCTCAACAGATTTTCTTATGCTAGACATAACATGTAAAGGCAATCATGCGCTCTGTATTCTTTCTGACTGCCTTTTGTGCATGCATGTGGTGTACACCTGTGTTCATGTGAAGGGAACACATGTATAGAGATGCATTGGCATGTCAGGAGTATAAAGGACAAAGGTGCCCTGAGTGTCTTACTTTATCACTCTGCGTTTCCCACTGAGGCAGGCTCGTTCACGGACCCAGGTGCTCAGGGGTTTAGCATTACTAGGGATCCGCTGGCTCTGCCTCTTGAGTGCTGAAATTGCAGGCAAACCACCACACCTCTTTAGCACTTAAATAGGTAGGTACTGGGGATGTGAACTTGAGTCCTCATACTTGCACAGAAAGCAATCAGAGGTATCTCATCAGGCCCTGATACGCCTTTTTTTATGAATCCTAAGGTAAAGGTTCACTAATGTCGGTCTAATGTATATATTGCATTTAGTTTATCAGTTGAAAGGCTAGTTAAGCTGTTTCCACCTTGGGAATATTATGAGTAACGCTGCTGTGAACATTAGAGTCCACGGACTTTGTGGGTCCTTTCACTTGCTATGGACATATACCTAGGACTGGAGTTCGTGTATCACATGATGGTTCAATGTTTATCCATTTCAGGAGCTTCTAGACTGTATCAAAGTGGTATGACCATTCTATGCTGCCCCCAACATGAATAAAATTCCTCATTATGCTAGTATCTTTTATTATTCCATGTATATACACATATCATAATAATTATAGTCATTCGAGGGCATATGAAAAGGAATTACATTGTGATGCTGGGTTTTTTTTGTACTTCCCTCATAACTAAAGGTATTGAACAACTCTTGGTAAACTTACTGGACGCTTATGTAAATTTCCAAAGAAATGAATATCCCAGATTTTTGTTCATTTCCCCCTAATTAAATGGTCTGTCTTGTTGTGTTGTCAGACTACCTTACATATTTAATGTATGAAATCCTCATTATATGTGTGATTTGCAACTATTTTCTCTGATTCCATGAGTATCTTATCACTTTCTTGATGAAATCCAATTATCTATTTTTTACTTTTGCTATTTTGTGTCATATTTCACAATCTAGGTATTAAAGATTTGTGCCTATCTTTCCTTTTTAATGAAGAAGGACACTAAAAAGAAATCCCACACTAGCTCAGAATTGAGGATAATAAAGGGTTATTTATTTAGAGGTAGACTCACAGACCTCTGCACAAATGGAGAACAGGAACCAAATCACACCTCCGGAAGAGAGAGGCTGGACATGTGCTTTACATTGGCATATATAGTATAAGAGGCCACGCCCAAGTGGGCAGGTAACTTAAAGATTACTGGCTGTAGGAATTCCTACAGCATTTTAATAGTTTTATAAATATTTAAAACTCTTACATTTACTTAGTTGTTCTATTTTTAGTGAATTTTTAAAAGAAAATAAGCATGTATAATATCATATTCTTGGCCTTTTGGTGACTGTTGTTATATGAACCCCTAAACTAACATATTTTTAAAGTCTCTGAAGAGATCTATCAAGAAAAGTAAAGGTACATATGGCCAGCCAGCATGAAGGGTGTAAAACAATATATCATTATGTGTGTTACAGATACCAAGAATACTAAACCAAAGTTTACGAGGTAACAGGCCATCTAATTTGTACAGCTGGAGCAGAGGGACAAAATTTTACAAAATTGTAACTTAAAAAAACTAGACTCAATAATGTTAAAAAATCATTTTCTCCACAAATGGATCATAGATTCAGTATAATCCATGTCAGAATTCTTACAAGCTTTGAAAAGAGAAATTATAATGGCATTCAGAATTTATATAGAAATGCAAATATCTTAGAATAGTTGAAGCAATTTTGAAAATTAGGATAAGATTAGGGGCTATTCTGACTGGTTTCAATCTGTTCAAGATTGGGAAATTATAATAATCAAGATAGTGTGATATTTGTATAAAGATATGAAATAGGTCAATGAAACCACATAAAGACCAGAAATTAAACCATCCGGACCTACAAATAGACCAATTTACTGATGCCAACATAACTGCTTGGAAGAAGGATAGTTCTTTTTCCATATTTTAATTAAAAGCAGAGCTATAGAAACATAAGCTAATGGCCAGGGATCATAACTTTATAGATATGTGGTCATTAAACATGAATAGAAAATGGATACAGTAGCACACAGCTTTCCAAGTAAATACAAATAAATGGAGAAAAATGGTGCTCAAGCAGGAGAAGATAACTACTAGGCCAGCCCAAGCTACATAATAAAGCTCTAGCCGCCCTGGAGAAAATCTGTTTTGGAATATGTTTTTCAAAAGGTGTGTAGTTTGGGTCCAAAATGTCTACCTCAGTGGAGTGTGCTAGTTAGATTTTTGTCTCTGTCGCAAAACATGTGACAAACAACTTAGGAGAGGAAAGACTTAGTTTGGCTCAGACTTTCAGAGTTGCCAGGCTATGGTCAGCTGGTCCCATCACTGTGGGCCTGTGGCAAGCTTAGCACCATAGCTGGAACTGTATGCTGGTGGAAACCAACTTATCTAATCATGACAGACATCCATGGCCACAGAAGGCAGCTCCTTACACTCCACTTGCGCTGATGAAACCACTCCTCTTTTCCTGAGGATGCGCCTGTTCTAGAGCGAGCCAGTTCTCTTCATGTGCCATATCTCATTCACCGTAGACCTGTAGTCAAAAGGAAACCTCAGTACATTGGGGATGGAGAGTGCCAAGTCAGCATCAAAGATACCAAGAAATGTGGGGGAAGTTTGAATTAATATGTACTAAACAACTGGCTATTGAAGATGCTCTATTAAGGACAGTAGAATTTGTCCTTATTTTGCCAGTTGTAGTATTAGAGTATACTTATCCTTTTACTGCTCTGAAATATTCCACTCTATAGTAGATACCATTGTGGTTTGAACCTGGAATATTCCCCATAGGCTCAGGTTGAGAATTTAGAGATGGGGCCTTGTTGGTAGAAATAGGTCCCTAGGGGTGTGGCAGGGTAGAGACTAAAAGACCATGAATGGTTTTTGAGTATGATCACAGTCTAGATAGTCTGTATTAAGCCTGCAGAGAAACACTTTTCATAGAGCAGCCTTGAATGTATTTTACAGGGAGATTTTAAAGGCAAAAAAACAGGAAAAACTACATTCTGGTTGACAGATGCTAAGGGAAGTAAAATGAGAAAACAGTTTAACAGAAGCCAGAAACATACAGTTAGCTGGGGCATTTTAACCTCGAGTTTCTAGAACAGGGGTGGCTACTTTCCCATGGGACTTTTCACAGTAGAGGTGGAAGGGGGAGACAGTTTCACAATTTCAGATTAAACCAAAATAGCTCCAACTGAGACAAGATGGCGGAAGATTGGCCCCATCACAGATTCAGATCTCTGGACGCTTTACTTCCCTCCTTCTCAATTTCCTGTTTCACTGCCACAGGCTTCTGTTGCCATGGATGAAGCTGTTCTTCCAGGCCTTCCATGCTACAATGGACCAAAATTCCCTAAGCCATGAGCCCAGATAAACCTCCTATCCCTTAAGTGGTTTCTGTATGGTATTTTGTCACGCCAAAAAAGTACTATAGATGTTAAAGCTCCAGAAATTGCTCAGCATGGTCCAGCAGAAGGAACTGTGAAGGAATATGCTTGTGTCGATTTATCACAGGTGATTCACCTGCTCATTTCCTGAAGCATCTGCCTTGAAAGGCCGGGTGACTGTCTCTAGATGACTAAGGATTTGAAACAAGTTGATGAGGTAACCCTAAATGGCTTTTCCTTTCCTTTGAAAAGAATAACTTTTACAAGAATTGCTAATCTAAGAAACACACACACACTAAGGCCAGCTGGCCTGGGTCTGAAAAAGCCTGGGATAAAACCGGACTCGCTGAACATAGCGGACAATAAGGACTACTGAGAACTCAAGAACAATGGCAATGGGTTTTTGATCCTACTGCACGTACTGGCTTTGTGGGAGCCTAGGCAGTTTGGATGCTCACCTTACTAGACCTGGATGGAGGTGGGTGGTCCTTGGACTTCCCACAGGGCAGGGAACCCTGATTGCTCTTCGAGCTGATAAGGGAGGGGAACTTGATCGGGGGGAGGGGGAGGGAAATGGGAGGCAGTGGTGGGGAGGAGGCAGAAATCTTTAATAATAAATAAATTTAAAAACACACACACACATAGAGAGAGAGACAGGGAGAGAGAGAGAGAGAGAGAGAGAGAGAGAGAGAGAGAGAGAGAACCTGTTTCACAGCACTTGCCTCCAAATCAAAGACCCACCATTTTCATAAGGCCACCTGTTTCTGTTTCCAAAAGACTATGGCCACCAGGCTTGTTGGGTCTTGACAATCCTTCATGGAAGGAGGGGCTGAAGAGGACTCATTGGACTCTCACCTGGGAATCAAACCTCTCCTCTCAACCGTTTGTAAGTGATTTTTCTCTAATTGCACATGTCCTAAAGGAGAGCTACAGTATATAGGCGAGGAAAGACTAAAAGGAGGCTCTCTGGTGCTATTTTGTTTGTAGTCTAACAAATAAAGCTGACCTGAAGATCAGAGGGCGAAGCTAGCCATTAGTTAACCATAGAGGTCTGGAGGTCTGTACAGACAGACAGGAAGTAATATGGCTGGGCAGAGAGAGGAATGTAAGGCGGGAGGAAACAGGAGCTCGGCCTCTTTTTTTCAGTCTGAGGATTTCATAGAGTAAGAGCTTTAGTGGCTGGCTGCTCTGCTTCTCCGATCTTTCAGCTTCCAGTCCCTGATATCTGACTCTGGGTTTTTACTATTAAGACCAATTAGAACTCGTGCTACAAGGCTCCATCTATGCGGCTGTGGGGAAGTCATCATTCATGCTCCGTGAAGACTTCCCAGTGTACCCTCTTTGAGTTCACCCATGCTATTGTCAGTAACCTCACCCATGTTCAATAAACTCATTAGTTCCTCTAAGTAAACTTTGGTGCACTCTAAATTTGGTTTGTTGTTGGGACCTTATGAAGAGGGGGTAGATGTTTACACTTTGATGGAGGTGGGTTGTTGCGGGAGATCCTTCCGCTCCTCCAGCCAATAGCCGCTGAGATACCAGCCCATTGGGGCGTGGTCTCTCTCTTTAAAAAAGAGGCCACTTCCCTCCTCACTCTCTCTTACTTCCTGCTCAACTTCCAGCGACTAGACTCCCTTCCTGATTGCACAGAGGGCTGTTGTCTGGGACGGTGATCTGTAAGTTTTTTCTCCTTTAAATAAATAACAGTTCTATTAATCATAATTCCAAACTGGTGTGGGATTGTTTGCGACTTACGCCTTCACCTTCAGTGGGTCTTGTATCTATCTGTTGCTTTCATTGGTTAAATAATAAAGAAACTGCCTGGCCTTTGATAGGACAGAAAATTAGGTAGGCAGAGTAGACAGAACAGAATGCTGGGAGAAAGAAGCAGAGTCAGGGAGTCACCTGATTCTCCCACTCCAGACAGCCGCAGGTTAAGATCTTCCCTGGTAAGCCACCTCGTGGGCTACACAGATTATTAGAAATGGGTTAGATCAATATGTAAGAGCTAGCCAATAAGAGGTCAAAACTAATGGGCCAAGCAGTGTTTAAAAGAATACAGTTTTCGTATAATTATTTTGGGTAAAGCTAGCCATGCGGCCGGGTGCCGGGGACGCAGCCCCACCACTCATATTTCAACAACGCTTCCTCCCATAAAAAGAATTTTAGGAGCAGAGCCTTTCCCCAAATGCATATGCTAACATTTTGTCTCACTTAGTTTATCATTTGTATACCATTATCTGGGTGTGAATATAGACATATATATGTATGTATGTATGTTTGCTAAGCTTTCTGAGAGTGATTGGTACAGTGAAACATTCCATTGCATATTTTCTAAAAACCTCTTCTAAGAACTACATGGCTGTAGTATAATAAAAAAATATTAAATTTACCACTCATAGAAAGGTTTGATCTACTCTCACTTCCAAATTCCGATTTTGTGAACTGACCCATAGTGTCTTTTATAACTCAATTGTGCAGGTTTAGTACAGAATCCAATCTAGGGACCAGATACTGTCACCACATCTCATTAATCTCCTTTAGTCTGTCGTTTGTGCCACTGAGAGTTTTGAATATGATCCCATTTCCTGTTTTGCTTTAATAGACTGCTCCCTACTTGAAATTTGTCTGGTATTTTTCCCATGTTTGGGTTTATGCTGTGCATTCACAGCCGGACAACTCTGTAATGGATGCTGTGGCCTTCTTGCAGCCTATTGCTTGGAGATACGAGCTATTTATTGGTAACTGTGTATGATGTTAATTTTAATCACATGATTCAAGTTGTTTTCTGATCTTGTCATGTAATAGTTATTATTTTCCTCTGGAAACTAATGAGTGTGGAGACACACTTTGCAAACTCCTCAAATACTTTGCTCATCATCAAAATTCCCCCTTTGATTTAGCTGTTTCTCTTTTGTGCAGTTGATTTCCACCTGACTCATTTTTTACTATAGTCATTTAAAATGATGGTACTCAGGCCCCTTTGTCCTTTTTTTCTTTTTTAGAGGGAGTCTTTCAGCCCAGACATATAAATCAAGTATAGGTGTGAGTCACAGCCTCCTCTTTATCTCTTAAAACAGCTTTTACTAGGCTGGTCCTCTCTAGATGGGAATACAAGAGCTCTTCACAACTGAGCCATCTCCCTAATACCACAGATCCTACATCTGCCTTAGCACTAATAGCTGCACATACATGTGATATGGCTACCCGTCATAGATTTTTAGGATACATATAGACAGAATGCAAGTTAGTGTCCTGGTCTATGTCTCTACAGGTCCAGTGATACCTCCCACTCCAATCTGGTGAAATTATCTTCATTTCCTGAAGTTATAAATACATATACTCAGGGAAATGATCAATTCTCATATCTGGGATACATGAATCAGGGATTTATGACCTTTAAGATGAGTAAGGGGAAATGACATCCGACTCTCAATGATGTCCACTTCTTAACCAAAAAGTAATACCTGTACTGACTCTGGTAGAACTACAGGGGGTAAATGTCAAAGCAAGGACTAGAAATAGTTTGCTATAACATTCTTAAACCCAAAACTAATGCAAAAGTCCTTGATATACAAAGTATCAACATGTTAGAGTGCCAACAATAAACAGAATTAGTCCTTGAGTCAGAATCCTTCCATTGTCTTGTTACGTACATGAACTTTTCAGTCATATGCCACTAATTCACATAAAATCTTAATCATTGTATCATCCCACGGTACATGATTTTGCCACCTGCTATCGTAATATCATGTTGGCCAAATCTGGATACTAAAAAGTAGGAGTAACCCAGATACTAGAAAATGAGGGGACAAGGAGTGGTTAGATGGATCTGTGAATAGGAAGAGGAACTTGCTACCAAGGTTGAAGACCCATATCCTGGAAGGAGAGAACCAATTCCTACACACACACATACCGGGGGGGGGGGGGGGGAGGTATACAAAATTAAAAAATAATAATGTGGTGTGGAAGAACAATTCTATATCTGTCTATTATGTTTTAAATAAACACTGATTGGTCAGTAGCCAGGCAGGAAGTATAGGTGGGACAACCAGATGGGAAGTAGAGACGGGACAATAAGAACAGGAGAATTCTAGGAAGGAGGAAGTCCATTCCTCCCCAGTCCTGCCCAGATCACAGAAGAAGCAAGATGTGACCTACCCCGCCGAAAAAGGTACCAAGCCATGTGGCTAACATAGATAAGAATAATGGGTTAATATATGTTATAAGAGCTAATACAAAGCCTGAGCTAATGGGCCATTCTGTTTATTGTTAATATAGACTCTCTATGTGATTTTTTTCTTTGGGGCTTATTGGCTGTGGGAACTGGGCAGGACAGAAACCCCAACAAGCTGGCCTTCATGCTACAATAATGTAAAATATTTTTAAAGAAAATGAGTGCTGGGCTGAAGAAATGGCTCAGAGGTTAAGAGTATTGACTGCTCTTTCAGAGGTCCTGAGTTCAATTCCCAGCAACCACATGGTGACTCACCATCACCTGTAATGAGATCTGGCGCCCTCTTCTGGCCTACAGGCATGCATGCAGACAGAACACTAAATGAGTGCTAACTCTCTTAGACATGTAAAAAAGTGTTGCATGGGAGCTGGAGAGAGCACAGTAGGTTAAGAGCACTCGCTGCTCTTTCAGAGGACCCAGGTTCAGTTCCCAGCACTGACACTGCACTTTACAATTGTCTATAACTTCAGTTCCATAGTATCTGACACCATTTTCTGGTCTCCTTGGTCACCAGGCACACACATAGTGCACAGACATACATGCAGGAAAACACTCATATACAATTTTAAAATATTAAAAGAAAGAGAAATTGCTGCCAATAGTAAAGTTTTGGTGGGGCAACCAGAAAGGAGGCAGACATAGCAGAGAAATGTGAGTGTACCTGGAGATCTTCTGAAGTGAAGACTTCTTTCTCACACTCCTACCATGGCAGGCTTCCGTGGGAGGAACATGACGTCTGATTGGTGTCCAATGGCCCAGCTCAATGGTAGACTTCACACTGCTCAAGTACAGGCTCTGGGTTTGATCCCTGGCACCGCACATGATAAAAACATAAATGTTCATGGTCGTGATTGCTTCTTTGCTTTTACTAGAAGACTCAAAAGTCTCCCATTTTTGAGAGGGCCCCGAGGAAGAGAAGGGGGTTCCAGCTCCTCAAGCTCACAATGAGAATGACTCTACCTCCTGCCCCAATCACCCGTTAAGCTCAACAATACTTATTAAAATCGAAACATTTGGGGGCTGGAGAGATGGCTCAGAGGTTAAGAGCACTGACTACTCTTCCAGAGGTCCTGAGTTCAGTTCCCAGCAACCACATGGTGGCTCACAGGCATCAATAATGAGATCTGGTGCCCTCTTCTGGCATGCAAGCATACATGGAAGGAATGTTGAATACATAATAAATAAATCTTTAAAAAAATCGAAACATTTATGAATGGTTGGGATATCACTGAATGTAACCTGTGGAGCTCTGAAAAACACCTATAGTCCCTTAAGAACATAACTTTTCTTCCTTAAAATCTATTCCAGTGTTGCTTCTAATTTGGAGTCAAGATGGAATTTCTAATCACACTCAAGAATGCCAATTGGCTATGTAATCTAAACTGGCTGGTCCTCATAAATTGGATGCTCAGAGCTACACTTAATTACCTTCATTATGCCCTAAAGCATTTCCTGTGTCTCAGAGGCAGAGACCTGGTGGCCTAAGTATATTTGGAAGGCCAAAGATCAAGAATACCTACTCTTGATCTCACACCCCAACCTCAAGGGAATTTCACATTTAGTTAACAGTTTGCTATGCAGAATATGCCTGTGACAGCCAGAAATAAACTGCTCTAGTCTGAGGGGCATCTCTGAAAGACTGGAGGGAGAAAGGAATATCTTCCCACTGACAGCAGGTCAAGGCTAAGAATGGAATATTGCAAGTTCAAGGCTATCCTGGGCTATGCGGCAAGACTCTGTGTCAAGAAATTGTAAAAACCAGGCCTAGTGGAATAGGCCTGTAATTACAGCCACATGGGAGATTGAGGCAAAGAGGATCACAAGTTCAGAGCCTGCTTAAGGTAGAGATTGAGTTGCAGGCCAACTTGGGTAATTTAGTGAGGTTCTATGTCTAAATTAAAAGTTTTAAAAAGAGGGTCTGGGAATATGGTTCAGTGGCTAAACACTTGCCTAGCATGTACAAGGCTCTGGGTTCACTCCCTGGGAGCACAAAAGAAAAAGGTCTTTGAACCCCTTTTGGATAAAGGGAACTCAGGTCAAATAAATGGCAAGGCAGAAAAGGCAGGACTCATTGAATTCCCCGTATTAGATGACCAGATGCACATCTGGCCTCTGCCCAAGTACTTCCAATGATAGGCAGGTCACTGCTTCTCGAATTGGGCCAGGCAGTAGTTGCATAGCAAACATAATTAAAAGTCTGCAGCATATTGAACAGCATTTTGCTTCTCCTTGCTGTGCCCACAGTTCCCTTTGGAACAACACAAATTGAATTCTGTACCTGATGCATATGGCTGCCTTTAAAATTTATGAAATGTTTTCTCTTCAGATCAAATGCCTAATTCCATCAAGTATTCTGCACGTGGTGCTGTTCTGAAGATCCTCTTTTTGTATTTGCTTGGTCATTCTCTTTTCTATCGATTCCCTGCAAAATGTGATAGGAAAATAAAATGTCTTCAAAGTAAATCGTTGTTGACAATTAATACTCCTGATTTAATAATAAGCACCAAAAATGATGTCATTGCCATTAATTGATGTGTATTATCCTATTTTTCCATGTGTATCTGCTTATGTGTATATGGACATGGTTGTGCAGGTGCAAATGCATATGTGTACAAGGCTATGTGAAGGTCAGAAGCTGATGTCATGTGTCTTCTTGTTGCATTCTCTGACTGTTTGGAGACAGGATCTCTTAATGAACCTGGAGCTCACCTATCCAGCCAGACTGTCTGGCCAGCAAGCCCCAGTGATCCTCTTGTCTCCTGTCCATTGCTGGAATTACAGGTTGTGCCTGCTTTATCACGTGAGTGCAAGGGACCGAACTCAGATCCCCATATTTGGGTGGCAAGCACTCTACTGACTAACCCATCTCCCCATTCCTCTATTATCCTGTTTTGACCCTCTCAACTACCATGTGCTGCTATTAGCAGTCATATTTTGCCAATAGAAAATAAGGAGAGGTAAGACTTGTCCAAGGGCACAAAAGTCAGTGCAAGGTCAGCTGAAATCCAGCTGCCAATATGCATTTACTGCTGAAGATTTCAACAAACTCTTTTAAATTAGAAGTTGGAGTTTGCAGCATATAGAATAACAGGTTTCTTTAGGACATTTCAGACATGTATAGCACTGTACCTTGCTCATATCCACCTCCCACTACCCTCTCTCGTATCCACACCCCCCTCCCGTGTCCTTATCAAACGAATGACAAGCTGGTATCTTTTTCCATGTGCAGTAGTAGCTTGTAACCATGCCCTCATCTTGGCATTTAGGAAATTAGCAGCTCACTGAAGTCTGCAGATACCTTTCAGATAAATAGCCTTTTTGAAAAAAAATGTTTATTTATTCATTTATTATGTATACAACATTCTGCCTCCATGTATGCCCACATGTCAGAAGAGAGCGACAGATCTCATTACAGATGGTTGTGAGCCACCATGTGGTTGCTGGGAATTGAACTCAGGATCTCTGGAAGAGCAGCCAGTGCTCTTAACCACTGAGCCATCTCTCCAGCCCGCCTTTTTTTTTTTTTTGAGCCTCAAATATAAACTATTTGTTTATTATATAATAATTATTTATATAATAACTTTCTAGTGGCCATGTTTTCGAAACATATCAAGAAAATGATAAAATTAACTTTTAAAAGGTATTTTATTCAACCCAATATTTTCAACCAGCTTCCATTTCAACATGTGAACTGTGTAAAAATTGTTGAGATGCTGCACGTTATTTTCAAGGTGGTCTGTGTACCCAGTGCACAAGTAGCCATATTTTGAGTGCTCTGTAGTTACACAGCTACCATCTTGGACGCAAAAGGTCAAGGAATGGTATTTATCAAGGTGTCTCCACATCTGGGTCACCTTACACATCAACATGGCTGGAATCCCACCCCTCCTCTCTTAAAGAACTCGCAAAAAGTGTGAAATCCTCTTGTCAGATAAATAGCCTTTAAGCCGCATTATGAACATCCTTAGCCCTCATCTCCTGAACCTATGTGCAATCATAACCATCTTTCTTCCATTTTTGCCTTATTTTGACCCCCAATCTGAATTGCCATCTCAGTGTTCTTTTGCTTTGGAGATACCTGAAAATTTAAGGAGCACATCTGCCCCAATAAGCCTTAAATTGGAAACACAGAGATATAAATGTTCTGTGGTATTACCTTAGAGATTCATCTATTTACCTATTGGGTGTGTACGTATGCACGCACACGCCTGGGTACCCTTTGAGACCAGAGCCCCTGGATCCACAATGACAGCTGGTTGTGAGCTACTAGATGTGCTAGGAACCAAACTTGGGTCTTCTGCAAGAGCAGCAAGTATTCTTGATTCCTGAGCCATCTGTCCAGCCACAATTTTTTTTGAGACAAGTAGTTTTCATGTAATCTACACTAGGCTTACCTCCCTGTGTAGCCAAAGATGACTTTGATAACTTCTGGTCCTGGCCTCTGCTTCTACTCTCTGCTTGTTGGGATTACAGGCGTGTGTCGTTATGCCCAGTTTATGTGGTATTAGGGATCTAATCCAGAGCCTCATGAGTGCTACAAAAGCACTCTACCAACTAAGCTACATTCTGAACCCTTGTCCTCATTTTTATGACATCAGTATTGATCTCAGAATTACACAGTTTTGTTTGTACAATAAAAATACTGACTGAACATGTCAATTTAGTGGATTTAAGAAAAAATCAGTTGTTAACGTATAATTCCATGTAAATTATTACATAGTGATACTTTGACCTAAAACAGAGCTTAATCTGAGGATCTGAGGTATGATTTCATGAAGTTGAAGAATAGCACCACCTACTAGAACGTAGGAATCATGAGCTTTATGTAGCGCTTTGGTGAGTATACCTGGATACAATAGATACTATATGCCTGGATATAATAGAAAGCCTAGCCGAAAGCAACCTTCAGTCATGAATGTAGGTTACTAAGTCATATGATGCCATGGCAGTTCACTGACACCGCGATGTTAGAAAGGAGTCTGCCTCTTCCTGTGTCTCTACTCTCCACATCGCAACAGAACAACTGCAGCAGCTCCAGCGTTCACGTCCCCAAACAACAACACTCTAAGCTAGAAGACAAGGTGTCATTTTTCTAGGAATAATTCCATATAAAAAGTTTTCTGGGCCGGGCAGTGGTGGAACATGTCTTTAATCCCAACACTCAGGAGGCAGAGGCAGGTGGATCTCTGTGAGTTGGAAGCCAGCCTGGTCTAGAGAGCTAGTTCCAGGACTGCCAGGTCTATACAGAGGGAAAAAATGCTTTCTGAGAAAGCCTTAGACTTTTCTCCAAGTGTAAACCAGTCATTACCAAAAATAATGAAATTACTGGGGCTGGGGGAGGGTTGAGGCTGGGAAGGGCCAAGGCTTTCTTAATCTCCATGGTGGCTCACATCAGTAAACGTTAGAATTCTAGGGTCTGGAGAGATGGCTTAGCAGATAAGACTCCAGTAGCTCTTACAAAAGACCTGTGTTCAGTTCTCAGCACCCACAGGGTGGCTCCAGGTCCAAGGGATGTGATCCCTTCTTCTGGCCTCCAGAGGCGTGTGGTACTCATGCACAGTACAGGCAAGCACTCGTAAACATTAAATAAGTAAATTGCTTTATTTAATTTTTTTTAAAGATTTATTTATTTATTGTGTACACAGTGTTCAGCCTCCTTGTATGCCTGCAGGCCAGAAGAGGGCACCAGATCTCATTACAGATGCTTGTGAGCCACCATGTGGTTGCTGGGAATTGAACTCAGGACCTCCGGAAGATCAGCCAGTGCTCTTAACCTCTGAGCCATCTCTCCAGCCCTTTATTTTGTTTTGAGACAGGATTTCTCTGGGTAGCCCTGACTCTTCTAGAACTCCTCTGTAGCCCAGGCTGGCCTCAAACTCACAGAAATCTGCCTGCCTCTGTGTCCCGAGTGCTGGGATTAAAGGTGTGTACCACCATTGCCCAGCTTAAATAAGTCAATTATATTGGCAGAGACAGGCGGATCTTTGTGAGTTCAAGACCAGCCTAGTCTACAAGAGCTAGTTCCAGCACAGGCTCCAAAGCTACAAAAAAAAAAAAACCCTGTCTCGAAAAAAAATTACATATATATATATATTCACTTTAGAGACTGGGTGGTAGTTGTGTACACTTTTAATCTGAGCACTCAGGAGGGAGAGGAAAGCACAATTATTATGAGTTCGAGGCCAGTCTGCTTTACCGAGCTATTTCCAAAACAGCCAGAGCTATACAGAGTAATCCTCTCTTGAAAAACAAAAATAAAATTTTTAAAAAGTTCATATTAGAATTCTATTATCATGGAAAATAGGTAGGAGTCAACAATCAATAATATTTGTAACATATAGCCAAATGTGTCCAGACATTTAAGTACGTGGAATGAAAAGATGACATCTGGGCACATTCACACAATTACTCAGTGGTACAATACTATTCAAGCCCAAGGCCACTGAAAGACTAAACTAGCATACTACTCGATGGGTATTATCACAGATGAAAAGTGTAGTCCATCTCAAAATCACCGCATCTTTCATTCATTCAACAAACCCTAAATCTAAAAGAAAATGGAAATATCCCAACAGAATTCAGAAGATGAACAATAAAATCTCGCGATTTTGCAAAGAAAAGCAAACAATAAACTTCAGGCTTCCTTGTGTTGATACAGGTACACTCCATCGTGTCTTTGATGTCCTCAGTATAAAGGCACAGTAATGCCGGTTTTTAATAAGGAGTAAGAGTGATATAGTGAATATTTCATTTTGAGGAGTTGGCAAAAGATTATGTTTAAGTTTACTTCAAAGGAAAAAGATGAAATAATAAAAGATGAAAGAGCGATTCATGGTCTCTGTGCTAGTTAATTCAGAAGACTCGGCAGTCCCATTTTTATCTTCTCACTGAAATCTTTCGCAGATAATTGATCTAGGGTTCTGTTTTATTGCATTTGCTGTCACTCACTGCATTGTTTGCGAGATTAGAAGTGTTTGATATAAGTTTATGTACTACATATAATTTCAGTGTGACACCCCGTCTTTGTTCCTCTTTCACGGCCAGTTGATGGTTTCAAATTGGCTCTCCAGGAAATCCTAATTCACTATTATCTAACTGCCACATTAAAAAATAATGAGGGAAGGACTTCATCACCTGCCATTTCAAACACAATTCTCTAAACTCTGTGCACTCACAGCAAAAGCAAGATTAGTTTGGTTGAATATTAAAACACTGAGCCCAGTTCATAACAATTTGATGAAAATAATATTTCAGATCCCATGGGTTGGTTTCATTTCCTGAAATTAGAAAACCAGGAAGCATTTCTAAAACAATCTAAGGACATCACTGCAGTTAGCAGGAGCAAATGGGTAAGGAACATCCTAGCAAATCCAGTATCATATAGGAAACTTCTTATTTAGCCATCCCAAGAACGCTTGCGTTTGCGACACATTGTAACACGGGTTGCTACAGAGCTAAGAGAAAGGGTGTTCAGCCATGTGCACTGAAGACAGGAGAGAGTCCGTGCACAGAAAGAGACTGGTTCTCGTTTCTTTAGTGATGCTGATTTTCCTACAGTGAGGTGGATAACCTACAAGAAGAGATAATATGGGGCTGGAGAGGTAGCTCAACAATTAAGAGCACCCATTGCTCTTGTACAGGACCCTGGTTCAGTTCCCAACACTCATATGGTGGCTCACAACCATCTGTGACTCAAATTCCAGAGGATCAGACACCCTCTTCTGACCTTCACAGGTATGGCATGCACCGCATATAGCACACATCCATATATGCAGACAAAACACTCTTGCATATGAAGTAAAAATAGATAAGTAAGAGGAAGGGATGCATATGGAATTCAAAGAATGGCGAAAAGAGATCTCACTTAAGTCATGCTTGATTTCCAAAGAAGTCTCTAGGAAACTTTGGGGAGTTAATCAAAGTTTCTGAAGCCCCATATCAGGTTACACAGTGGGGGCTTTTATTTTGAAATTTGAACAAACTTATCAAGATGGCAGTGGTTCAGGAAATGAGCAACAAAGGAAATAAGCAATAAATCCACTGTTGTCCACAATAAAATCTGTTAAAAATAAAAACACCCTTTAAGTAAAGTATTATGAAAAGCATTCATCAGGACCTCTTTACTTTAGAAAGTTGAAATCAGAGTTTCTGAAATTCTTAATTTTTCTACAAGGTGGAAAAGAAGGTATAGCCCAGAAACAATATAGGACAGCAGCATCATTAATAAATCAACACTCAGGCGACATCCACTTTGTTTAAAGCTCCGTGTCCAGGGAAGGGAGATCCGAAATCAAGGCAAGGTCTTTGTAGTAATAAGGGTGGCGGGGCTGCATCCCCAGCACCCCGGCTGCCTGGCTAGCTTATGCCCGAAATAAAAACACACAAACTGTATTCATTTAATCACTGCTTGGCCCATTTCTATCTAGCCTCTTCTAGGCTAATTCTCACATATTAATTTAGCCCATTTCTAATCATCTGTGTAGCGCCCCTAGGTGCGCTTACCAGGAAGATTCTAGCCTATGTCCATCCTGGGTCGGAGCTTCATCGTGTGCATCTTCCCAGGAGCAGGGAGCATGGCCTCTGCTCCAGAGAACAGAGCTGTTGAGTCTGAGCTCACTTCCTCTTCCTCCCAGCATTCTGTTCTGTTTACTCCACCCACCTATGTTCTAACCAATAAATGGGCCAAGGCAGTTTCTTTATTAGCCAATGACCTTCCTCCATCAGGTATTTATCTCCAAGAGAAGTGCTGGAGGGAAGTAGGCGATGAAACTGTGCTCACAGTGGGGTAGAGAGATTTGCACAGTCGGCCACCACTCTCGCCTGCACTCTGCTGGCATCCTTTCCCACCAACCATCCATCCCACAAAGAAAGACAAAGAGATCCTTGAAAGGAGTAGGAGACCGCTAAAGTAGCCAGAAATCTAATCCGGAGTAAGTAGACTTGATACGGCTTCTTCAAGGACTGAATCGCAATGGAGAGGGAGTTGGGATAGCATCGAAAGCTGTAGAGCGACTTACAGAATAAAATAATCAAGAGCACAAAATGTCTTTGGATCCTCATTTAAACAAATCAAAAGTTAGAAGGCACTTGGAGAAAATAAATGCTACCTGTAGATTTGATCCTTTTCTTCCTTAGTTTATGTATCTTTGAATGTTTGCTTGCAATGTATGTGTACCACATGCATGCCTGGTGTCCAGAGAGGCCAGAAGAGGGTTCTGTACTTCCCAGCTGCCATGCGGTGCTGGGCATCAAACCTGGATCCTCTACAAGACGAGCCAGTGAACTTTGCCACTGACCCATCTCTCCAGTCTCTGGACGGTTGATCTTAAGGACTGCTTTTTAAACTTTGTAAGTGGATAA
Source organism: Microtus oregoni (assembly GCF_018167655.1). NCBI lineage: Eukaryota > Metazoa > Chordata > Mammalia > Rodentia > Cricetidae > Microtus > Microtus oregoni. Next base: position 624,958 of record NW_024543816.1, on the reverse strand, counting down.
GGATACTGGGCATTTGTTTCAGCAACTTTGTTTTAGAGGCTTTCATTAAAATACTTTAATAATTAAATTAAATTTAAAGTCATAATAATAAACACTAATCAAATTCTAAAGTTTTGCAGTCCGTGACATGAGAAGATGGCTGGAGATGTGTTTTCTGATGCCCCAGGAGGATGTGTTAGCATAGAGAAGAACTTTGATTAGTCCTATGTTGATCCTGGTAAAGCTTAGTGACAATTACAGGATGCTTTGTTATGATTTTCTGTCTATTTTTCTATGTGTATTTCAAATTATCTGTATTAAATAAACCATCTTCAGAAGACAGAGAAGGCTTCCCAAAGGAAAGTTAGTTTGAAAGAAGACCAGGGCCATCTTCTCCTCTCAAAGAGCATTCAAGACTACATTTTATTTTATTTCGTTTCATTTTATTTTATTTTGAGAAATGATCCCGGGCTGTCCTGAAATTCACTCTGTAGACCATATTCCCACTGTGATTCTCTGTCACCTACTTGTGGATTAAGCTGGTAGCTCTCTGCTGTCCCTGCTGCCAGACCTTTGTTTCACCATTATGGTCTCTTACCTTCTGAAGCTGTAAGCCCAATTAAATCCTTTCTTTCATGAGTTACCTTGGCCATGGTATTTTGTCACAAAAATAGGTAAGTAATAAGACAAAGACCTTTAACAAGTTTCAAGAGGTTGCAAGTGGGGGCAGGTAGAAGCTATGGCAGTTGTGTTGTTTAGAACATTCGATCTGGGTACTATGACTTAGAGAAGTGTAGCTGCCTGTCTTTATAGTTAATATAGTCTTCAGCTACTTAAGCGTCAGAATTTCATTGACTTATGTGTATTTCCTCATGTTTAATGTCTTTGAAATTGGGATGAGCCTTGATGCTTTCATGATGTGGTTGTCACATACGTATATATGGGTGAACTGAGGAAGACATTCACTTGGCTCTCTTGGGAGGATCAAGAACAAAGATTTGCAGAATAAGTAAAATGGTCTCAGAGTCACTGAAATTTTTTTGGTTTTTCAAGACAGGGTTTCTCTGTAACAGTCCTAGCTGTCCTAGAACTAGCTTGTGTAAACCAGGCTGGCCGCAAACTCAGGGAGATTCTCTTACCTCTGCCTCCTGAGTGCTGGGATTGAAGTTGTGCGCCACCACTGCCCAGCCCAGTCACTGAAACTTTGTATTTGGTATTCTTATAAAAGATCTCAGTGCATTTTCCCATTCAGCCCCTGCTCTTCCCATTTTCTATGAATACTAAAACATTTCCTGTCTTTCCTTTTGTACTTTGTCTTCTTTTATTTTTATTGATTAAATTTGCCATTTGAAAATTTCACACATACCTACACATATACACATACCTACACATATACATATAGATATAAAATGCCTTTACTGCCCAAGTTCTAGAATTAAAGGCATGGACATCCACACCCAGCTAAAACTACCTCTTCAAAACATAGCTTTTATTAGCTTGTAGAATACCCACAGATAAATGTAGCATAAACAGAATATAAAATTACCGGTGCCAGTGATTATGGCTGGTAAAGTCAGACAATATTAAAAATAAATACATCTTAAAATTTTGTTTAAAAATTAAGTAAAATATAAATTTTAAAAATGACAAAATATGTAGATTTCATTTAACCACCCCTTTAAAGGCTAATAATGGGAGCCGAGCAGTGGTGGCGCACGCCTTTAATCCCAGCACTCCGGAGGCAGAGGCAGGTGGATCTCTGAGTTCGAGGCCAGCCTGGTCTACAAGAGCTGGTTCCAGGACAGGTTCCAAAGCTACAAAGAAACCCTGTCTCAAAAAACCACAGAAAAGACTAATAATGAAATGTAAGCATGTGTACCTCACACCCAACTTAAGAGTACAATGCTTTGAAAAGCTCTCCATATTGCTCCTCCACCTACCAAGAGCTAATAACCGTTCACCTGAATTTTGTATTTGATATTTTCTTAATTTAATGGTCTCCAGCACATGTGTCTATCTCCAATTAATGCATTACTTAGTTTGCATGCAATTATACTGTAGCGATATTTTGTTTGTGTTGTAACAAATAAAGCTTGCCTGAAGATCAGATTGCGGAGCTAGCCTTACTAGTTAGTCACAGAGATCAGGCACTCATCTTTAATCCCAGAACTCGGGAGAAAGAGGCAGAGGGATCTCAAGGCCACCCTGAGCTACGCGAGATTGAGCCAGTCTAAAAGAGCAAATGAGCCAAGTGTTGGTGGCTCAACCTTTCATCCCAGCACTAGGGAGTTGGGGACGGAAAGGGATATGGCTGAGCAGAGAGAGGAGACAGGAGCTCAGGATTTCGTCTGAGGTTTTGTAGTGACAGCATTCAGTCTCAGGATTCCTAGAGACAGGATTGCCCATTCAGTCTGAGGACTTGTAGAGATACTATACCACATTCGGTCTGCTTCTCTGATCTTTCAGCTTTCACCCCTGAATATCTGACTCTGAGTTTTTATTATTAAGACAAATTAGAATTCATGCTACGTTATACTATATGTGCTTTTTTTTACTTATATTGTCTATAATTATTTTGAGAGTCATCCATGTCTCTGTCTGTGCATATAGAACTTTTTTTTTTGGTTAGTGGTGTTCTGTTGTATGAATATACAACAGTTTACTAATCTTTTCTGCTAAGAGGCATCTGGATTATGGGCTGCCTGGGTCAGTTTGATGCTGTAAGCAAACCATAGTCTTTTGGGTGGGAGGAATTGAAACGGTCTCACTATGTAGCCCAGGCTAGCCTTGAACCCATGATCTTCATATATGCCTTCCACGTGCTGGGATTATATGCATACTGCACCATCCCTGACTGTAAGAATCTTTTGAATGTCTCTTGAGAAAATGTGAATTCTCTCGTGTCTAAACTTCTGAGCGGAGAATTGCTAGGTAGCATAAGGTTGCTGATTAAGCCAATTTATCATGAAAGCAGACTCTGTAAACTACGCTGTGGGTCAGCCAGTTCTGCTTACATACTCCATGACGTTTCTCAGCAGAGCCCAGCAGGAAATAAGTTGTCCCAAGAGACTCATTTGATAATGTGTTTCTTGCTCCATATGGAGAACAAAAAGATTGAATCTGTGGGATTTAATTCTTTCATTTAAAATATATCATTTGCTGCAAACAAGAACGATTCCTAAAGCCTGGATCCTGTTTGCATCACTCCCTCTACTGACGCTAGCCATGCGCATCCCCTGACTTTACTTGGCTGAGTCCTATGCTTGAATGTCTGCTTGAATTTCTCAGTCTGAGTCTTAGCTGTTCCCCATGTGTCCCCATGTATTCGCCCACTTTCTATTGCTCCAACCAAGCACCTGAAATTGGGGCATCAGAAAGGTGTATGCAGGTCACAGTTTTGAAAAATGAAGAGTCAAAGATCAAGCTGCCCCATGCAGCTCAGCCTCGGGTGAGGGACTGCGTATTTGCTGTCTGGTGAGCGCTCACTTTCTAGTTCACGAATGTCTTTTCGCTTTGTCTTCACTTTCTGGGAGTGAAAGATTTCTCTGAAGCCTCATTGATGAGGACACCAAGCATACCCATTCTGGCTTTGCCCCTATGACCTCATCACCTCCCAAATGCCCCATGTCCTGATACCACCACACTGAATACTCTGAATTGCTGCAGGGTGTCTTAGTCACTGTTCTTCTGCTGGAAAGAGACACCAGGACCACAGCATCTCTTATAAAAGACAGCATTTAATTGGAGTTTGCTTACAATTTCAGAGGTTTAGTCCATTATCATCATGGCAGGGAGCATGGGGCATACACGCAGACGTGGTGCTGGAGAAGGAGCTGACAGTTCTATATCCGGATCTGCAGGCAGCAGATCTGGACCTGGCATGGCCTTCTGAAACATCAAAGCCCACCCTCAGTGACACTCTTCCTCCAACAAGGCCATACCTCCTGATCTTTCTCAAGTAGTGCTATTCCCTGATGACTAAGCATTCAAATACATGAGCCTCTAGGGGGCATTCTTATTCAAACCATCACAGAGGGATAGCCACATTCACTAGATCTGAGGTTTGATTCAGAACTCTCTGAGTTCTGAAGTTAGGGTAGAGTTATGTCAAGAATATTGAGATTTACCAAAAACCAAAAAGAAAACTTCATGGCTATTATCCCAGCATTGGGGAGATGAAAGAAGGAGGATTAGAAATTCAAAGTATCCTGGGTATACAGAGTCTGGTAGGTACATGATGCTTGGTCTGAAAAGAGAAGATGAGTCAACTGTGTAAAGGACTAAAACTTGGTCTGTGGGTGTAACTCAATGGTACAGGGCTTGCCTAGCATGCGTGAGGTCTGAAAAGAGTTTCAGTCACCAGCACAGGGGGAAAACAGCACAGAGCACAGACCGGTAGCTATAGAAGGAAACCAGTAAAAAGTGATGGCTTCGTGTTTCATTTCCCTCCCCACTGCTTGTAGCAACCACTGTTTATTCAAGCATGCATGAAAAAGAATATGTGTTGAAGATTCCTTTGGATTTTTGAAGATTGTTTTCATAAATTTACCCCTCAGTACTTTTAAAGATGCTGGTTAAAAAAAAAAGAGTCCATTTTCATGAAGTGTTTTTCTGGTATAAGTTGAATACAAGTACACAACACCTTTTCTTTTAAGATTTATTTATTCATTATCTACACAGTGTTCTATCTACATGCATGCCTGCATGACAGACAGAAGAGGGCACCAGATCTCATGATAGATCCTTGTGAACCACCACATGGTCACTGGGTATTGAACTCAGGACCTCTGGAAGAGAAGCCAGTGCTCTTAACCTTTGAGCCATATTGCCAGCCTCTTTTCTTTATGTTTTTTTAAGATAGAGTGTCAGTGTGTAGCTCAGACTGACTTGGAACTCACTATATAGATCAGGCTGACTGTAAAGTCACAGAGATTCACTTGTCTCTGCCTCCCAAGTGCTGGGATTAAAGGTGTGTGCCACCAGGCCAAGGTGTGAAGCACTTTCTACTGATTGCTCCCAAACCACGAAATCCCAAGATACTGAAATCCCAGTGTTGGCCATCTGGGGCTGCCATATGAAAATACTATTGTTGAACATTCCTTTGTACTGTGTGAACATATGCCATGGTGATTGGGTTAAAAAAAATGCTGATTGACCAACAGCTAGGCAGGATTTTCAGGATGGATAGAATGTTGGGGAGAAGGGCAGAGATGAAGAGACATCATGAGATGCAGAGTGAGCAGGATGGGAAGTATATACATGAGGTAAACAAGCCTCAGAGCAGCACATAGATTAATAGAAATGGGTTAGTTTAAGTCATAAGAGCTAGTTAGTAACAAGCTTGAGCTATCGGCCAATCAGTTATAATTAATATTAAGTCTCTCAGTGTTTATTTGGGAATTAGCTGGTGGGACGGAGAAGTCTGCCTACATAGTGTGAGTTGGAGAAACAGAACTCTATTTCTCCCAGATCTTGAAGCCTGTAACTGTAAGACCCAGGTGCTTCTAAATTCAGTGTCTGATGAGAGCCTTTTTCCTAGTTCATTAAAGAGATCATTTTATAGTCGAAGGAACCAGGTTTCTCTCTGTGGTCTCCTTTTTATTTTTATTTCTAAGTTTAAAACTTATTATAAATGATACATAAAAGCATAAAAACTAGCTGGGCAGTGGTGGTGCACATCTTTATTCCCAGCACTGGAGAAGCAGAGGCAGAAGGATCTCTGAGTTCAAGGTCGGCCTAACCTACAAACCAAGTTCCAGAACAGTCAAGGCTACACAGAAAAACCCTGTCTCAAAAAACAAAAACAAAAACAATTTCAAACTTCTGAGGTCTCCATTTTTCTGAGACAAGGTATCACAGTCCCCCTGCCTCAGCCTTATGTTTGGTGGAGTTAATGATCCTGACTTCTCCTTACTAGTCCCAATCAAAGGCATAGCTCTCATGATTTAAGAAACACAGCACACAAAAGCCCCAGCCTCCTAATACCACCACCTTTGTGGTTGGGATTTCAAATCCCGAATTTGAAAACCCAAACATTTACAACAGAGCAAGCCCTGCAGAAGGGTATGACTTGCTAGCTTTACAACTGGGGTTACTGTGCATGCTTGGCCAGTATCAAGCAAACCCAGAATCGTGACGTTCTTTCCAAATCTAGAAAAGACATTGGAGATGATTGGACCAGAGCCTTCTTGTGTGTATCAGCCAAACTGAGGCAAAAAAAAAATTTAGTGCCTTTCTCCAAATTCCAGAGAAAACAATTGTTCATTTTTAAATCGTACAGGTTGGAGCTGGAGAGATGATTCAGCAAGTAAGAACACTGGCTGTTTCTCCAGAGGACCCAGGTTCTTTTCCCAGCACCCACATGGCAGCTCACAACTGTCTGCCAACACTAGTTTCAAGAGATCCAAAGCCACCTTCTGGCCTCTGTGATGGGCATCAGGCATGCATGTGGTGTACATATATACATACAAGCAAAACCCCATACACATAAAAAATTCACTGATTTTGGGGTGTTCATTTTGTGCCAAACACTGTGGCAGGCAGAGAGGAAATGAACAAGAGCAGGACATGGTGTGAACAAATGTGACATCAAATGTGGAGGCAAGGAGGGAGAGGGAGCAGTGAAGATGCTACAGCAGGCTTCCTAGACCACACAGGCTGCCCCTGCTGCCCTGCGCCTCAACCTACGCCTGTGCCCTAACAGTGCCCTGCTCACTATTGTAGTCCTTTGTCTTCATGGAGACTGGGGAGCGCTGGGTCCAGGGAGGGTCCCGTCCTGCCCTGTCAGCTTCCAGGCTAAATCTTGGCTCAAATTGAGCAAATAAAAACAATGACAGTCTTTAAGTAGAATTCCAGATAAGCTGTTTTCTTATAAACATGGACTAAATATATGCGCAGGACGTAACCATGCTAAAATTGCGACGTCTATGTGGTGTTCAGTATAACCAGGCAGCCTGGAAACCCTTACCTGAGAGAAATGCTCAGTAAGAACTGGTGGGAGTATGAGAGGCAGGAAGGGAGGAAGTTCAAACGGGGTGGGAGAAACAAAGCCACCTCACTCTTCAGAGGAGACCGCATAGAAAGTGCTGTGGGCTTGAGGAGAGTGGTGGACTTGTCAAAGCCTGGAAACCACGTAAAATCCAGCCATACATGAACCGCTTTTGACTACATAGATTATAAGGCTTTTTTTTTTTTTTGTTAAAGAGTCTGCCCTCGTGTGGTAGGAAGAAGTATTAAAGCCTTCAATCATATCCTGCAGTTCATTAGGACAAAGGCTCCCTGAAGCCAGCCATCTGGAAAGGAGGAGGCGAGCCTAGGAGTTTGTTTGTTTTGGTGGGAGACAAGGAAAGGAATGAACAGAAAGATGAATAGTCTCTTCGTGTGAGGTACCAAGGGAGGAATGTTAAAATAGGTTTTGCAAATTGTTCAAAACACATTTGTAACTTTGTGCAAGCCAGCAAAATCTGTTCCCAAGAAATTCAGATGGGAAAATATGATAATATACTGTACCTAAGTGCAGACAGTAGATTACCTAAATGGATAAACTAGAAAATACTATTTAAATGTTAACTAAAAAGCAAGCTGGCGGCTTTGGAAATAGAGAAAGCCTGTTCAGGTGCCTCTTCTCGTCATTAGCTTTAACAGGTACTGGGTGCCCATGCTAAGTCTGCCATTAGGTTAAGTTCCCCACCACAAACAGAAGTTCCACCATCACGCTGTGCCCCAAACCTCACATGCTGCCATCTTCTGAAGCAATCCCAAGCCTTCCAATGGGTCCCTCCTCATAAGACAAGACCACACGACTCCTTTATCTCCTCATTACCCAGCCTTGTCGCCAACCTCAGAGATCATGCCCACGGACAACAAGTAGACTTCACAGTTTCTGGGACCACCTACTCCAAACAGTTCCTCTCAAACAGAGCCGTGATTTTCTGCTTTCTCACTTCCCAACTGAACCCGTTCGTCCAACCTACAGCAGAGTTCCTGAACCATGTGACCAGTCACTTCACGTCCTTCTCCCAACCTGGCCCGCTTTCACAGTCATAGGAGTTACTTCTGCTCTAATACATGAGCTCCTCGGCCTTTCTGTCCTTCAGCTCTGCGTGGCTACCAACTCTGCCTCACAATGACCATTGGTATACTTCCGTTGGAGGGGAGCAGACTAGTGCCAGTGGATAGGTAAAATAGTCCGTATCAGTTTAGCTTTGGAAATTTTGCTCTGGTTATCTTGCTTGCCCTGAATCAGTTACCTCTCTTTCCCGTTCTTCTGCTGCTGTGGTTTTCTCCTTGCTAAAGCAGATTCATGTGCTAATCAGGCCACCTGTCACTACGACAAAACACCTGACACAGAACATTTCAGAGGAGGGAGGATTTATTTTAGCTTACGGTTTTTGACTTGAAAATTTAGGGGGTGCAGGCCATGGTCTGTTGACTCCATGTTTCTGGGTCCATGATGAGACAGTACATCGTGGCAGTGCAAACCTTGTGATGGGCTATTTGCCTCGTGTTGGACAGGAAACGGAACAGGAGAGAAGCAGCGTGTGACTAGATGCATTTTTCCAAGTGCACACAACCAGTGGCCTACTTCTTCCAACCAGGTTCCACCTCCTCCTACTTTTCGATACACCCAAGCAAATCCATCATATCATACATTTCTCAATGAGTTCATCCACTGATTAGGCCAGGGCCCTCGGGCATCAATTGGCCTCTATCCCTTATTAACTTCGTGTTCTGGATTAAATGAACAGGACTAAGAATGGGTTCAACCCAATGTGTTGTCATGAGGAAAAACAGTATGGTTCATGCAAAGTACTTGTTGCATTGTTTCCTGGCACATACAGAGTAACACAGTCACCATGTAAACCTATGTGACCTGTTGGTCAGTCTATATGGATCTCCATGTAAACCTATGTGACCTGTTGGTCAATCTATATGGTCAGTCTATATAGATCTAAAATGGTGTTCTACTGCTTTCTATCAGTGTGCCCTATAAGCATGTTATTTAATTTATTTGAGCCTCAGTTGCTTCCTTTTGTAAAGAGAGCATTAACACCAGTGTCTAGCACATAGCATAGTGCTGAACACTTAGCAAGTGGGCTTCCATAACAGAACGGGGCTTATAAATAAAGAAGTATCCATTATTATTGTTACTATTATGCTTTGAAAGGCAAAGAGTACATTAGTGGCCCACCCATCTGGCTCTCATTCTACATTTCCTTTACAATATATTAAACATATGTATACATGCTCCTTGAGGCCAGCCAGGAAATAGGAAGCCACATCAGGACAACAAATGTCACCTGGTTCAGTCTGTGTCCGACTGCTTCGGGGGTAGCTCTGTGCAGGGATGAAAGCGTGTTCAGCATTCTCTGGCTATGTGGTCTCTGACAGCTGGACATTACTACTGCATGACACTCCCCTGAGATCCCAGTGGCCTCTCCTGGACTGTCAGCATCCTGCTCTTTCTTATCTTGAAACTGTCTTTGAAGCCTTAAACAAAGATCTGCTGTTATTATTTTAATTTTTAAAGACTTTAACCCTTGAGAGTCTTCTCTGCTGCAGCTGTGAATCCAGTTGCCATTTTCTTGTCAACTCGCACTTCCTCTCTTCTTCTCTCCCAGCATCTCATATCCTGCCATTCCCCCATTTCACCCAACTCTACCTGAATTGATCATGCTCCCTACTTCACAGAGAAAATTGAAGGCATTACATGAAAAACAGTCATTAAGAGTTGTAAAATCAAGGGCTGGAGAGATGGCGCATCCGTTAAAGGCTAGGCTCACAACCAAAAGTTGTAAAATTTAATAATCAATAAGCCCTGCCCTCACCTTTCCAGGATTATCAGCATTAGACATGGCTGTGGGACAATGGTCTCTACCCTGTCACTTGTATTTTAAATAAATACTGATTGGTCAGTAGCCAGGCAGGAAGTATAGGTGGGGCAACCAGGCAGGAAGTATAAGTAGGGCAACCAGAATTCTGGGAAGAGGAAAGTTTCAGTCTGCAGTCATCATCCAAATGCAAAGGAAGCCAGACACAGAGCAAGCAAGATGTGACTGGCTCGCCGAAAAAGGTACCAACCCACGTGGCTAACACATAGAAGAATTATGGGCTGATATAAGTTGTAAGAATTAATTAATAATCCTGAACTACTAGGCCAATTAGTTTATAATGAACGTAGACCTCTATGTGTTTTCTTTGGGACCAAATGACTGCAGAATCGGGTGGGACAGAAACATCAGTCAACAAGACATAGCCACTCCTTCGCATTACACTTTCTTCCTTTGGCTTCTAGGTTACAGTTGCTGCCCTTGATTCTGTTGGAGTCAGACATTGCCTCCAGAAGGGAGTCAGGAAGCTCATGAGACTCATGGAGTAAACGACTCATAAGTCTCAGCAAGTTCTTAGAACTAACAAGATTCACAGAGCACCTCCCAAGGTTATAAGAATGGTATCCAACAGCTGGGGAAGGAGATGCTCACACCAGGCCAGCTGCCTGGAGGAGACTCTCGGACCTGGATGCAGGTTGTACTGAAAGCTTCAGGTCACAACTGCCAGGAAACATCACCCATGCTGATGTGCTTTTGTTGCTGTTGCTTATTTGCTGTTTTTTGGTGATGCAGCTGTCTTTGAGTCATACCTGTTCCTGGAAAGCCCCTCTCAACCATTTTTATGTATGTGACCCCAATAAATGCACATGCTTTCCAAGCTGGACTTGAAGAGTTGTTACTTTGATCTGCTGTTGATTCACCATCTGGGGCAAATAGACATTTGTTCACACATCCCAAGGAAAAGTCTCACCTAACACCCAATTGTTGGCTCCTCGCTGTTGACCCATATTTAATGTTCAAGAGCCGGGAGCTCCGCCTCTGTCCTCTTTGCAATCTAACTTCGCTCTCTTACTCACTGCATCCAATTTTATAGCTTTATCTACTATGTATGGCCAAATCTAGACCATTGCCCACCCCCCTAGGTTCTTTTTCCGAGAAAGGGTTTCTCTGAATAGTTCCTGGAACTCACTATGTGGTCTTGAATTTAAAGATCCACCTGCCTCTGCCTTGGATTAAAAGCATGTGCCACCACACCTGGCCAGACTCTCTCTTGAACTTCGAATTCACATTTGGTTACCCACTAGATAGTTCCACAGCCTAGGTGGCTTAAACAATAAACATTTATTTTCTCATTTTTCTGGAGTTTAGGAGTCCAAAATCCAGATGTCATTCGGGTCTTATTTTCCTGGCTTATAGATGGCCACCTTCTGGCCACATATGAAGACAGAGGAAGGTCTTTTCCTCTCTCCTCCTCTTTTTTTTCCTCCTCCTGCTTTTCTTCTTCCTTCTCTTCTCCCCTCCCTCCTTTGCTTTGAAGTTAGGCTAGAACTAGACCAGAACTTGCTAAATTGTCCAAGCTGGTCACAGCTGTAGGGTAAAAGGTTCAAGCCCACCTCCAGGTGAAAAGCCTTACCAAACCCCACCCATCCCTGGGCTTGACTTGAAATCCCACCAGCCCCCACACTGGAAATTTCCGCCCTGGAAAACATCTCCCCCAAGAAACCCTATATGAGCCTCCTGTTTCTCAGTTCCCTGCTGTTTCTCGTCCCAGCAGAGGCAGCCACCCACTTGGGTCTCTCCCAACAAATGTCTTGTGTGAGGTTTGTTGTAGTATTCCTTGGCTCCCTGCTGCCGGGATCTTTTCCCTCAGAGCTGTAACACTTCCATTGGAGAAAACTACCCTTTTGAGCTACAACTGGGGAACCTTTTGCCCTCGAAGCTGTTAATACTTAACAGTCTCCTGGGCCAAGTTTTCTCCTTATGAAGCACACAGTGGTTTTAGTGGAACACATCTGTGTCTTAAGAACTTCCCTCACCTTAATGAGCACCCTAAAGGCCCTGTCTTTAAATGTAGTCACAGAATGGATAGGGCTCAAACATAGGAAACTTAGGACAACATACTTCAGTCCATAATAGGTGTCTGATAAATACCTCAACATTAGCATGTCCAAGAGCTAGAGAGTTGGCTCAGTGGTTAAGTAATATGTTGCTCTTTTTTTTTTTAAGATTTATTTATTATGTATACAGTGTTCTGCCTGTATGTATTCCTACATGCCAGAATAAAGCACCAAATCTCATTATAGATGGTTGTGAGCCACCGTGTGGTTGCTGGGAATTAAACTCAGGACCTCTGAAAGAGTAGCCAGTGCTCTTAACCTCTGAGCCATCTCTCCAGCCCCCAATGTGTTCCTCTTCTAGAGGATGCAGGTTCGCTTCCCAACACCCACATATTTGCTCATAACTATCTGTAACTCCAGTTCCAAGGGATCCAACCCCTCTTCTGAACTCCATCGGCACCAGGCATGCATATATACATACACATAGGCAAAACAATCATACACATAAAACAAAATAAATTATTAAATTTAATTAACATGTCGAAACTTAACCGTCTGATTGAGGGATAATCCAAATGTTTGGGTTCTCAAACAAGCAATTTGAGGATGACTCATCAGGAAAAAAAAAACAACTTTAAAAAGTTGCCAATATGTTTCTAAAACCCAAATAAATGGGGAGTCCTAACACCAAAGCCTCTGTTCTGATCCTGATCTTCATCCCCAATCTTAACTCCACTCCTCCTTCTGTCTGTACTTTGTCCAATCAAATGCATCAGTAGCCTTCCTCCTACTCAGGCTTTCCAATTGTCTTAACTCCATCATTTCCCTCGAATCACACAGCTAGTACATGAGCTGGTTCTGTTGGGTTCACTTTCATAATATAGTCTTGATCTAATCATCTCTTAGGACCCCTACCACTACAACTCTGTATCAAGCCATAACGAACTGATGGAGGAAGGTCATTGGATAATAAAGAAACTGCCTTGGCCCATCTGATAGGGCAGAATTTAGATAGGCGGAGTAAACAGAACAGAATGCTGGGAGGAAGAGGAAGTGAGCTCAGAAATCATGCAGCTCCTCTCAGAGCAGACGCGATGAAACTCTGACCCAGGATGGATGTAGGCTAGAATCTTCCCGGTAAGCGCACCTCAGTGCTACACACATTAATAGAAATGGGCCAGGCAGTGTTTAAATGAATACAGTTTGTGTGTTGTTATTTCGGGTAAAGCTAGCCAGTGGCTGGGAGCCAGGCGGCAGGAATGCAGCCTGCAGCTCCCTACAACAACAAACTCTTCCTTAAAATGTTTCAGTAGCCTCTGTGATGAATGGTTCTGATGGTCAACTTGGTTCGATTAAGAAACACCAAGATGAGGACATGCTGGAGAGGTAACTCCATGGTTAAGGGCTGGCATTGCTCTCACTAAGGATCAAGGTTCAGGTTCCTACACCTACACTAAGAGGCTCACAGCCCTGTGTAACTCTAGTCCCATGGGGTTCTAATGCCACTGGCATCTGAGAACACCCGCATGCATGTGGTGCATGTAAAATCATGTGGGCACACACGCATGCACATAAATCAATCTTTCAAACAATACACCAAGGGAATTGGTGAAGCACACTTCTAGGAGTGCCTGAGATGGTGATTCCAGATACAGCTACATCTTTTGTTTGTTTGTTTGTTTTTGTGTTTCTTCTCTTCTTATTTTTTTTGTTTTTTTTTTCTTTTTTTAATTTATTTATTTATTAAAGATTTCTGTCTCTTCCCTGCCACCGCCTCCCATTTCCCTCCCCCTCCCCCAATCAAGTCCCCCTCCCTTGTCAACCCAAAGAGCGATCAGGGTTCCCTGCCCTGTGGGAAGTCCAAGGACCACCCACCTCCATCCAGGTCTAGTAAGGTGAGCATCCAAACTGCCTAGGCTCCCACAAAGCCAGTACGTGCAGTAGGATCAATGAACAATCAATCCCTTAGTTAGGTGAGAGCCCTCAAGATGTAGCTGTAGCTACCGCCGCCAGCAAGAGGACAAGAAGATGCTGAGGCACAGCTGGAGGAAGCAGGGTCTTGGCAGTACATACATGGGACCACACCTTATCCAGACCCTTCCTTTGGTGCCCCATCCTCTCAGGTTCCTATTAGCCAGGACGTAAAAAAACAACAGCCTCCAGCACACACTTTTGCTACCTTGACACTCTGCCCAAGTGCACAGGGCCAACCAACGATGGACTAAACTCTCTGAAATTGCAAGAATTATCCACAAAAACAAATCCTTCCACTCTTGCAAGAAAAGAAGAAGTTCCATCAATTTATTTTTTACTGTGATGATAAAGAAAACAAAACAAACAAACAAACAAAACATACAGACAACAGTTATCAGAAAATGAGGTTGTTGCTGTGAGAAATCCTGACAACGTGACTGTTCGGCCTTTGAAACACATTTACAGGAACAATTTGGCAAAGCTTTGGGAGGCCTGCTAAAGAAACTCAAAAATGCTGTACACATAGGTTAATGGGTGAGTGTAACGGAAGCTCGGAAGATCAGAATGGTTATAAATATGTAGACAGCAGAGTCAAAGTTCTCGTGGTTTCTGAGGGGAACAAAGAGCATTGAGAGAGCTGGAATAGAGCCCATGCATATTAGGTCTGACAAATAATTTGTTTACATGTTTTCTGTGTCCTGAAACTTTGTGGGAGGCTGGGTTTAAAGGTGATAGAGTCATTTGGAGGAGGAAAACGTGTAGACAGCATAGTTTTCAGCCGGGGCATAGTGACCAGTGGCTGCGTTAACTTAAAGCTATGGTGAGAACTGGAAGCAGAAAAGAAGAGGTGAAAGACTTGAAAATGAACTGTCTAGCAAAAAGTAAAGGAGTGAAAGTTGTGAGCAAGAAGAGCGCGCTGATTAAAGAGACTGGTGCATTAGAAATAAGGCAAAGGCTGGGCAAACGGCTGAGTGGACAGTTTGCTGTAAAATGATAAGAACCAAGTTTGGGGCTGGGTGGTGGTGGCACATTCCTTTAATTCTAGTACTCAGGAGGCAGAGGCAGGTGGATCTCTGTGAGTTCAAGGCTAGCCTGGTCTACCTGAGCAAGTTCTAGGACAGGTTGCAAAGCTACACAGAGAAACCCTCTCTCGTGGGGTGGGGAGAATACCCACCACCAACAACACACCAACAAAAGAACCCAAGTTTGAATCCCCATAACCCATTCTGCAATCTGGGTTTTCCTGCGGTCACATGAAGTGGAAACATGAGAATCCCTAGGAGTTCACAGGCTGGCTAGCCTGCATATGCAGGGGCCAACAGCAGAGACCAAAACTCAATGTTGTCTGCTAACTTGTACACACATACCATGTCGTGTGTATATGCTCAGAGACAGACAGACAGATAGAGAAATAAGATAAGCATTTTTGCACTGGGGCACTAGGAAAGATGCCTTGCGGAGATCTCTGGAACTGGCCAGAACCTGCTCACCACAAGTTCCAAGGTATAAAACTAACATCTTATTCTAAAGACTTGGTCTTTTCTCTGTCTTCTGACCCCCATGAAGAAATTCTATTTTCATGACTATGGTGTTTTGTCTCTCAAGTGTCCCAGAAATAATAGTGCTAAAAGATCATGAACTGAACTCTCAAACTGAGAGCCAAAATAATTTCTTCCCTAACTTCCTTATGTCTAGTACTTTGTAACAGTTCTAGCAAATTCACTAACACATCCTCCAACTGGGGTCCCTGTTCCCACTGATCACCATGCATGTGTATTCCCAACATAAGGACCCTCTTAAATACATAAAGACATATCATTCTTGACCTAGAAAATATCAATTTCAGGGCCTGGAGAAATAGCTCAGCGGTTAAGATCACTGGCTGCTCTTCCAGAGGATCCTGGTTCAATTCCCAGCAACCACATGGCAGCTCACAGCTGTCTATAACTTTAACTCCAGGGGATTCAACGCCTTCCTTCACACAAACATACATGCATGCAAAACACCAACAACGCACATGAAATAAAAATAAATAAGTTATCTTTTTTTAAGTGTTCAGCCTCCATGCCTGCAGGCCAGAAGAGGGCACCAGATCTCATTATAGATGGTTATGAGCCACCATGTGGTTGCTGGGAATTGAACTCAGGACCTTTGGAAGAGCAGGCAATGCTCTTAACCGCTGAGCCATCTCTCCAGCCCCTAAATAAGTTATCTTTAAAAAAGAAAATACTCAATTTCACCATTCAATAATTTAGTTGTCATGCAAAAGCCTAAGAAAATAGCACTAAGACAATTTTTTTAAAATATCTGCTTCAAAGGAGCTTACATTACCTCCCTGCTCATTCAGAGTAAAAATCCAAGTCCTTATTCTAAAATATTTACCCTCTTTGTTCATCTCCTCCCAGTAGATAGTAAATTTCATGAGCTTAGGAATTTATTATTCTGTACTCCTAGCTGTCAAAACATATTGGGTATTGAATATTTGGTGAAGGAAAGAACAAACTTCTCCATAACAAATAACAGGCTTTTGCATATCTTTACTTTCCTGAGTCCCCCTCTTCTTATGGCAAAGAGGATAAGCAGATATCCTTTCTGGAACTGGCAAGATGGCTCAGTGGTTAAGAGCATTTACTGCTCTTCTAGAGGATGGTAGTTCAAATCTCCATAGGCCTGACAGTCTGTAACTCCAACTTCAGGGAATCCAGTGCCCTCTTCTGGCCCTACTGACACTAGCAGACACAGACATACATACACATCAATAAAATATTTTTAAAAGAAAATACTACCGGGAAGTGGTGGTGCATACCATTAATCCCAGCACTCGAGAGACAGAGGCAGGCAGATCTCTGTGAGTTCCAGGATAGGCTTCAAAGCTACAGGAGGAGGAGGAGGAGGAGGAGGAGGAGGAGGAGGAGGAGGAGGAGGAGGAGGAGGAGGAGGAGGAGGAGGAGGAGGAGGAGGAGGAGGAGGAGGAGGAGGAGGAGGAGGAGGAGGAGGAGGAGGAGGAGGAGGAGGAGGAGGAGGAGGAGGAGGAGGAGGAGGAGGAGGAGGAGGAGGAGGAGGAGGAGGAGGAGGAGGAGGAGGAGGAGGAGGAGGAGGAGGAGGAGGAGGAGGAGGAGGAGGAGGAGGAGGAGGAGGAGGAGGAGGAGGAGGAGGAGGAGGAGGAGGAGGAGGAGGAGGAGGAGGAGGAGGAGGAGGAGGAGGAGGAGGAGGAGGAGGAGGAGGAGGAGGAGGAGGAGGAGGAGGAGGAGGAGGAGGAGGAGGAGGAGGAGGAGGAGGAGGAGGAGGAGGAGGAGGAGGAGGAGGAGGAGGAGGAGGAGGAGGAGGAGGAGGAGGAGGAGGAGGAGGAGGAGGAGGAGGAGGAGGAGGAGGAGGAGGAGGAGGAGGAGGAGGAGGAGGAGGAGGAGGAGGAGGAGGAGGAGGAGGAGGAGGAGGAGGAGGAGGAGGAGGAGGAGGAGGAGGAGGAGGAGGAGGAGGAGGAGGAGGAGGAGGAGGAGGAGGAGGAGGAGGAGGAGGAGGAGGAGGAGGAGGAGGAGGAGGAGGAGGAGGAGGAGGAGGAGGAGGAGGAGGAGGAGGAGGAGGAGGAGGAGGAGGAGGAGGAAGAAGAAGAAGAAAAAGAAGAAACCCTATACAAAGTAATTGTTAGCATATTGTTACTTTCTCTTTTTCTTCTTCCTTCCCATTTCCTTAACATATCTGCCTCCCTAGCCATAGCTCTGTTTCTATTTTCACAATGTGCACACACATGCACACACACACACACACACACACACACACACACTTCATTCTACAGTTGACATATGAAAGAAATCATGTGGTATTTGTCTTTCTGAGTCTGGCTTATTTCACTAGGGCTCCTATTTCTAGGGGCTGGGAATATGGCTCAGCAGTATAATGCTTGCCCAGCATGGATAAGGCCCTAGGTTCTGTCCCAGCACTGCAAATAAGTCAGGTTCATTGCTGGGCTAGAGATGTAGCTCAGGGTGTTAACTGCTTTCCTAGCATACACAGACCCCCACGTTTGATCCCCAGTGCCATATACACCAGGCATGGTTGGTGCGGGAGAATTGTCTGTATTCTGTCAATCATGTTTTCAATAAATGCTGATTGGCCAGGCAGGAAGTATAGGCGGGTCAACCAGACAAGAAGTAGAGGTGGGGCGATGAGAACAGAATTCTAGGAAGGAAGAAGCCCATTCCCCCCATTCCAGCCCAGACCACGGAGAAGCAAGATGTAAAGGTATTGAGCCATGTGGCTAAAATAGATAAGAATAATGGTTTAATATAAACTACAAGAGCTAATATAAAGCCTGAGCTAAAGGGCCAATAACTTATGGAGATCTCTGTGTGATTTTCTTTGGGCTTGCCGGCTGTGGGGAACTGGGCAGGACATAAACCCCAACAAGCAGGCCCCTTCATGTTACACATGGTCTATATAGTGAGTTTGAAATCAGCAAAGGATATATGGGACCTTGTCTCAAAATAAAGCAAAACCCAGTTTCACCTATCTTCCTTCAAATATCATGATTGAAGTTTTCTTTATAGCTGAAGAAAATTGCATTGTGTTTATGTGTTACATTTGCTTTATCTGCTTTATCTGTCGATGAACATCTAGGCTGGTTTTACTTCTTATCTATTGTGAATATGCTTCATGTCTTTTGCTGCCCTATAAGGACTCCATCTCGACCATCATCGCTTTGGCTCATACAACCCTTTCAGGAGCCTTCAGGAGCCTCTTAACTAATCGCCACACAGTTAACACTGATCTCAGCATGCATTCTCCACAAGCAGCCAGAAATTGCTTGAGCAAAGCATAAATCTGTCAGAACACTCCACTCCCCTTTACTGTCCGTAGAACGAAGACTACTCTTGTGGGTCATACAAAAGATTTCCCATTAACCTCAGCCACCTGATCCTCAGCTCTGCTGCTGTACTACTTCAAACTGGAGACAGTCAGGATGTGGGCTGTTTAAAAGCGCCAAGAATGAGCCAGGCAGTGGTAGCACACTTTTAATCTCAGCACTCGGAAAGCAGAGGCAGGCAGATCTCTGTGAATTCGAGGCCAGCCTGGTCTACAGAGTGAGTTCCAGGACAGCTGGGGCTACACACAGAAACCATCTTGGAAAAAAAACTCTTTAAGAAAAGTACCGGGGGCTGGAGAGATGGCTCAGTGGTTAAGAGCACTGGCTGCTCTTCCAGAGGACCTGAGTTCAATTCCCAGCAACCACATGGTGGCTCACAACTGTCTGTAATGAGATCTGGCGCCCTCCTCTGGCGTGCAGGCATACATGGAGGCAGAATGTTGTATACATAATAAATAAATAAATCTTTAAAAAAAAGAAAAAGAATACCAAATTACAATACAAAATTAGGTAAGAAGCGCTCTGTATGACGGAGCCCTGTGAAAATTCTTCATGGTTGGAAATGCATTACCACCATGGTAAATCTTTTCAAGGATATTCCTGAGCCACAGTCCAGCCACATCAGTGTGGTGTACTATTCCTATACTGCACTATTTCAAGAAATGTGCTCCTCTTCTGGGAATGGCCTTCCTCGCTTACAAAAATTAAATATGTTTTTAAAAAACTTGGACTCTTAAACTTTTTTTTGGAAAATATGGTTTTCCTCACAAACATCTTACTCTGGCTAGTTTTATGTCAACTTGATACAAGCTGGTGTCTTCTGAGAGAGGGACATTCAGCTGAGAAAATGCCTCCATGAGCTCCAGCTGAAAGCCAGCCTTGTTGGGTGACAAAACTTTACCTGGGAGATACAACACCCCTGTCTCCTTACCCCAGGTAGGGAACCAGGACACACCAAAGTATGGATAGCACTCCAGTCCAGATTCATGAGCATATTACATACAGATATATGGTAAGGGGTTACTCACCTTTCTGTGTTTGCTTGTTTGTTTTGTTTTTATTTTGAGACAGAGTTTCTCTATATAACTGTCCTGGCTCTGTCTTGAAACTTGCTCAGTAGATCAGGCTGACCTCAAACTTACAGAAACCACCTGTCTTTGCCTCCACTGCCTGGTGTCAGGGCCAATTGTTAAACATGAATTTTATGAACTCATTGTTAAGCACAACATTACTGAAATTAAATTATGGAAACTTGCCGGACGGGGCTGGAGAGGTTAAGAGCACTGACTATTCTTCCAGAGGTCCTGAGTTCAATTTCCAGCAGCCACATGGTGGCTCACAACCATCTGTACTGAGATCTGGTGCCCTCTTCTGGTATGTAGGCATACATGCAGACAGAACACTGTATACATAATAAAAAAGAAAAAAGGAAAAAAAGGAAACTTGCCGGACATGGTGGTGCATGCCTTTAATCCCAGCACTCTGGAGGCAAAGGCAGATGGATCTCAGTGAGTTTAAGACAGCCTGGTCTACAGAGTGAGTTCCAGGACAGCTAGGCTGTTGTTATGTTACACAGAGAAACCCTGTCTTGAAAATCCAAAAGAAAAAAAAAATATGGCAGCTCCATAGTAAGGGGGTGGAGAGATGACTGGTTACAAGTGCTTGTTGATCTGACAGAGTACCCAGATTCAGATCCCAAAACTCACGTGGGACAGCTGACAACTGCCTGGAACCCAAGCTCCAGGGAACCCAAAGTCCTGTTCTGCCATCCAAGGGAACTTGTACACATGAAATAGTCACTTATACAGATATACACACAGACAGACACATAAATAAAAATAATTTTAAAACTTTAATAATAAAAATCAAATATGCATATTTCATAAAAGGCATATTAAAGCACAGATAATACATACTCAAGACTCATCACTTCCTAGTTTACTATGCTTTACTGAAGCTGCACTGCCCACTGCATCGTGTCTAGGGAGAAATCCCACTGTGCAGGCCTTGTCAACATTCTGTTCAATGATATTGCATTAGTAGCTTGAAATTACTATGGGAATAGTTATAGCACAGAAACTGGCAATTCGACATGTCAGGGCTATGTTTTCCCTGGGAAGCTGATTACTCAGTATTTATCAGCAGCTCACTGTTTAGAATCCAAAACAAGGAGACCTATGTACAGGCGTCTATGGTCTACATGGTCTAGGACCGGCTATTTCAGTAATTGCTTTAGTTACAGATATATACTATGTCTTTTCTTCTGGGGGCATGTCTGCGTGTGTGTCTGTGTGTGTGTCTGTCTGTGTGTATGTGTGTCTCTGTGTGTGTGTCTATGTGTGTCTCTGTATTTGTATCTGTGTGTATGTGTGTCTCTGTGTATGTATCTCTGTGTGTGTGTCTTTGTATATTTCTATGTTTGTCTATGCACCTTGTTTGTCTGTGTCTGTCTGTCTGTGTGCCTGTGTGTCTCTCTCTCTACGTGTCTGTGACTCTCGGTGTGTATGTATGTGTGTCTGTGTGTTTGTGTCTATGTGTGTCTTTGTGTATGTATCTCTGTGTGTGTCTTTGTGTGTGCCTGTGTGTGTCTGTGTGTGTCTGTGTGTGTCTGTGTGTGTGTCTGTGTGTCTGTGTGTGTCTATGTGTATGTCTGTGTGTGTCTATGTGTATGTCTGTGTGTGCCTGTGTGTGTCTGTGTGTGTCTATGTGTATGTTTGTGTGTGTCTGTGTGTGTCTATGTGTGTCTATGTGTATGTCTGTGTGTGTCTATGTGTGTGTCTGTGTGTGTGTCTGTGTGTATTTATGTGTATGTCTGTGTATGTCTGTGTGTGTCAATGTGTGTCTGTGTGTGTCTGTGTGTGCCTGTGTGTGTCTGTGTGTGCCTGTGTGTGTCTGTGCCTGTGTGTGTCTGTGTGTGCCTGTGTATGTCTATGTGTGTGTCTGTGTGTGTCTATGTGTGTGTCTGTGTGTGCCTGTGTATGTCTATGTGTATGTCTGTGTGTGTCTATGTGTGTGTCTGTGTGTGCCTGTGTATGTCTATGTGTATGTCTGTGTGTGTCTATGTGTGTGTCTGTGTATGTGTGTGTGTGTATTTATGTGTATGTCTGTGTGTGTGTGTGTTGCTGGTCAAACCTAGAACTTTGTGCGTGGTAAGCGAGACTCAAGTGTCGAGCCCTGTCTATCCCCAGCACATGTTTTATCCATCCTTATGTCACAAATTCCTCTCACGCTGTAAAGGCTCAATAAATGTTAAATAAATTCACCCTCTGTGGATTCAGCTCCTTCTTACATCAAATGAGAATACCTGCCCTCCCTACCACACGTGGGTCTTATGAGAACAATTGAAATACTAGCCAGGAAAGTTCTTTGGGGGATGTGAAAAGTGTCCTGCAAGCACAAGGTATCATTTTCGCACATTCATGTGGTTTAATGAGTTCACAGCATGAAACACCTGCTGGAACATATAATTCTAACTTGCTTCTCTTCTCTCTCGAGATGGTCCACTAGTTAACCCCTTGGCTTTCTAGCTCTCTGAGCTTTTCTGGTGTGCAAGTTAGGAGAAGTTAACTGTTTTAGTAAAGGTAGCAATAAAGAATGTTTATGTAAAGATAATTTAAAAAAACTGGTGAGGAACACCAGGAAAAACAACAACACATTTCTCTCATGGGAAAAATGCTGATGGATAACTAAGAACCCAAAATGATGATGCCATTGTGATGGTTCAAAGTGTCTTCATTTTTATTTCCACATATATAATTGGCCCCATCATGTGTCCACCCTATTTCTAAATGTCTCCCCAGATACAGATGCAGCTAACTCTCAGAAAACCTTCCTTATTCACATTTTACAGATAAAGTGACCGAGTCACAGAGAAATAAAATTGTCCAAGGTCAGATGTTTCACTCCGCTGGAAACCATCTCTAGACCATAGCCTCATGATGTTCTCAATCCTTGAACCCCACAACTGGATGCTCCCCTTCTCCTACATGGGTCTTTCCCATGTAACAACTATCACATCCTGTCTAATGTTGGCTAATAATAACAGCACAGTACATCAGTGTGCGCATTGTGAAATGAACCTGGCTTTCCACTGAAATTACTCCATGACTAACCAGGGTTTGGAGAAAATAAAAACCTCATTTAAGAACAAAAACTAAAACTAAAAGGTCTCCTCGTGGTATCACAATGCAACAAAGTTTTAGAGGGTGAATTCTTGAGGAAGGGTGTTGGATCCCCTGAGACTGGTGTTATAGCCAATTGCGCACCACAATATGAGTGCTGGGAATTGAATCCAGCCACTATTCCCTCTCTCCAGCTCAAAGTATAACATTTAGGTGATTATTATGTTATGCCTTGCTTAGTTTAGACAAAATTCATGTCAGATATTTATAACATTTAATACTAAAAATCAGGACTAGAATGCTAACAGTTTTTGTGTCTTTGTGTGTCTTGCTGAGGGTGGAACCCTGGCTGTTACACATGAGGCAAATTCACTAACCATACTCCCATGCTGATTCTTTCTTTCAGAAAAATATCTTAAATCAAGACAGGAATTGCAGCTTAGTGGTAGAGCAGGTACCACCACGCACATAGTGCAGGCAAAATACTCATTCACAAAAAGTACATATTAAAACTTGGACTCTTAAAAATTTTTTGAAAATATGGTTTTCCCCACAAACATGTTATTCTGGTTAGTTTTATGTCAACTTGATACACGCTGGTGTCATCTGAGAGAAGGGAACTTCAACTGAGAAAATGCCTCCACAAGATCCCGCTGTAAGCCAGCCTTGCTGGGTGGCAAAACTTTTCCTGGGGATACAACACACCTGTCTACTTGGCCCAGTTAGGGAACCAGGACACACCAAAGTATGGATAACACCAAAGTCTGATTTCGTGAACTGATTGCTCATAGGAATACAGGTGAGGGGTTACTTACAGGAGCTGAAATGATTCAAAGATGGCTGTGTCACCAAAGCCCACACCAGCAAGGGTGGACAGCTCACAGAGCTGAGAGCCCGGAGCACACTGCACAACGGACGGGTAGCGCCACAGGGTGGGGAGTGTCCTTTCCAGAGGCTTCAGGTGATTGGATTCTCAGCTGGTTTCTGCTCCTTCCTAGCATCTGGGGGTCTTCTTTGCAGCTTGGCTCTGCTCTTCTGAGAGGGACTCTCAGCCTTTATTGCCTACTCTAGCAGGGACGGGCCTAGTGAGGCTCATCAGTTCCGGGGACTTTCTGAAGCCCTTTGGAGTTGTTTACTATCCTGCTCAAGGAGCTTCCCTGCGGAATGAAATATTTCAATCTTGCAGGAAATTGTCACACAAAAAAGCCTGTAGGCTTTTTCTTAACTAGTGATTGATGGGGGAAGAGTCCAACCCATTGTGGGTGGTGCCATTTCCTGGAGTGGTAGTCTTGGGTAATATAAGAAAGCCCACTATGTAGGTTGTGAGGAGCAAGCCAGTAAGCAGCCCTCCTCCATGGCCTCTGCATCAGCTCCTGCCTCCAGGTTTCTGTCCTGTTTGTTCCTGTCTTTGATGATAAACTGACATGTAGAAGGAGTGAGCAAAAAACCAGTCAGGTAGTGGTAGCAGCAGCGCACACCTTTAATCCCAGCACTAGGGAGGCAGAGGCTGGCGGGTGAATCTCTGAGTTTAAGGACAGTCTCGTCTACAGGACAACTAGAGCTAGATAGTGAGACCTGTCTCAAAAAAACCAACCAACCAACAAAAATACCCTCTTCCCCAAATTGTTTTTGGTCTTGATGCTTCACCGCAAGAATAAAAATTCCAACTAAGACACAGGTATAGTCAATACTCCCAACCTTATATTTTAAGAGCTTTGGGGCTTGTGAGATGGTTGAGCAGGCAAAGCCACTTGCTGTCAAGTCTGACAATCTGAATTCCATCTCCAAGAACCACGTGGTGTAAAGAGAGACCTGACTTCTCTGTGTATTGTCCTTTGACTTCCACAAGCGTTTTGTACCATGCACACAACTGTACATATGCACACACACGAATCACACAAATGTACATATATGTATCCGTATACACACAGATCACACAAGTGTACATATGTGTAGCGAGCTGCATGGTGTCACACCTGATGGAGATGTATAATCAACTCCTGAGATGGCTAAGACCTGACCTATGCTATGATCACGCAATGATTATCAGCTGCCTGCATATGCGTGAACCTATGGGCAGTGCCCACCTGGCAGTTCGGGGTTGGCAGCCCATGCCTACTCAAGGGCTGGGAGAGGTTTGCCCAGGGAGAGAGGGGAAGAGAGAGAGAAGTGTAAAAAGTCCTGGAATAAAACTGCAGTGAGAAGAGCTCCGGTGGTCGCGTCATCCTTGCTGGACGAGGGTGGCCGCGACACATATGTACACACACAAATCCCACAAGTATACATATATACACACACAAATAAATGAATGTAATTTCATTTTCCTTAAGAGCTCTGTTAAAATTCAAATAACCCTCTTAAGTACTAAGTACTAAACTAAAGCACAGTTGCTTTCACGTTTTTCCACCTAGAAAACCAGGATATACTTGAAATAAACAATAAGCAATGGCTGTAACAACCATTTCCATTTTCCAAGTCAATGCTTTTGAGCAGCCCCCAGAAACAGACCCCTTATTTTGTGGCCAAAGCAATTTTAAGGGGATTAGAGATGCTTAATCCTTTGTCAAATGACTGTTCTAAAATTAAATTTTTCTGTTTTCAAGGCCAGTATTATAGATAGTAATTACAATTGCTCTGGCCGAGTCAGTTGACATCTTCTAACTCTCGCTGTTTAAATAGGACTGTCCCTTTAAGAACACATCTACATAAATCACTCCAAACAACAAAAGAATGGGAGTCACTGCCAAAGAGAGCAACTTGGTAGCGTGGTTCTTTAAAACATATTGTCAAGGCCATCTAGGGCTGGAGGAAATACCTGGATGGTGAACACAAGGAGTTGCTGGAATAAGATGGAATGGCTCCCACTTCACCACAAACAGGAGCCATTCATTTTATGATACCCCTGGCTAACTTGTTTTTGCTTTGTCTTGTTAAAGAAAAATGCAACTTGAGGGCTTAAGAGACATCCCAGTGAGTGGTTAAGAGCATATGTTGTTCCTACAGAGGATCCAGGATTAGTTCCCAGTACCCTCATGGTGGCTCATAAATTATCCATCACTCACACGATGCGACAACTTCTACACTCACTAAGGTCTCTGAGATTGTATTTCTTAGCTTATAAAATGAAAACTGCAATAAATTCATCCTACAGATGTCTTGAAATAGTGAGAGAATGCATGTAAAATATTATTACAGTCTCACTGGGTGGTGATGGTGCACACCTTTAATCCCAGCACTCGGGAGGCAGAGACAGGCGGATCTCTGTGAGTTCGAGGCCAGCCTGGTCTACAGAGTGAGTTCTAGGGCAGGCTCCAAAAGCTACAGAGAAACCAAGAAACCCTGTTTCATAAAACCAAATAAATAAATAAATGCTTGCTTACTAATCTTGCAGAAGAGCTGAATTTGGTTCCCAGAACTTGCTGTGGGATTCCCCTCTGTAGGCTATGAATATGTTTTATTACCATTGGCTAATAAAGAAGCTGCTTCTGCTTCTAGCAGGGAAGAATATGGCCAGAGTGGATGAGATATATAGCTAGAGTAGGCAGAGTCAGAGAGACGCCATGTAGCTGCCTAAGAAGGCAGATGCCAGAACAGAACCTGACCTGGTAAGCCAACAGCCTTGTGGTCATACACAGATGAATAGAAATGGGTTAATTTAAGATGCAATGGTTAATAAGAAGCCTGAGTTAATTAGGCCAAACAGTGTTGTAATTAATATAGTTTCTGTGTGATTATTTGGGTCTGGGTGGCCAGGAAACGGAAGAGCAGTGTCCTTCTACAAGCACTCCTATCTGGTGGTCTACAGCCATCTATAACTCTAGTTCCAGGGCTTCCAGTACCCTCTGTCCTCAGGCGCTTGCACATGTGTGGTAAACACACACTTATGTAGACATACAACATACACATAAACATAAATAAAAATAAAAATAAGGAGGCTGAAGAAGTGGTTCCATGGTTATAACTACTGGCTGTTCTTCCAAAGGACCCAGGTTCAACTCCCAGCACTCAAAACGGCAACTCGAAACTGTCTGTAACTCCAGTTCCGGGGATCTGACATCCTCGCACAGACATACATGCAGAAAAACCACCAAAGCACATAAAAAATAAATCTTTAAAAAACTCAAAATTAAAAAATAAAAAGAAACATTTTAAAAGGTATGTTCAGTGTTGGAGGGATGTTTCAGTGGTTAAAAGCACTTGTTTTTAACTCCAAGCACCCACAGAGTGGCTTACAAATGTCGTCAACTCCAGGTCCAGGAGATCCAATTGACCTCTTCTGACCTCTGCAGATAGCCAGCACACATGTGGTTCACACAGATATACACGCAGGCAAAACACTATGAAATTAAAATTAAAAGGATATTTTTTTAGAAGTTTAAAGAGATGTTTAAGTGCTCATTATAGGATCTTTGTAGATGTGATCTGGTTAAGATAACACTAGTCTAAGTTAAGGTAGAACTCCAAATCTCATATCAAATATCATTGTGTTGTTTTGATTTATCAAGGCAGAGTTTCTCTGTATAACAGCCCTGGCTGTCCTGGAACTAGCTCTGTAGACCAGGCTGGCCTCCAACCCAGAGATCCTCCTGCCTCTGCCT
This sequence comes from Microtus oregoni, assembly GCF_018167655.1. Taxonomy (NCBI): domain Eukaryota; kingdom Metazoa; phylum Chordata; class Mammalia; order Rodentia; family Cricetidae; genus Microtus; species Microtus oregoni. Next base: position 597,538 of record NW_024543816.1, on the reverse strand, counting down.
CCTGAGTGCTGGGATTAAAGGCGTGCACCACCACCACCCAGCTATTACCATCTTTGAAAGACACACAGATATACAGGGGAGTGCTATATGAAACAGTGCGCCAGGATGCTAAGGATTATTGGTGTCCAGCGGAAGTTGAGATGAAGGAGGAAAATCCTTAGAGGATTTTCAGCCTTTCAGCCTCCAGAACTGTGAGACACTAGTTTTCTGTTCCTGTAAGTTAGCCATTTTGTGGTATTTTGCTATGGCAACACTAGAAAACAGACACACTTACCACCTAACATGCTACTAACTAGCCGTGTGTCGTTCCTCACTAGAATATAAGGTCTTTGAGAAGGAACTTTGTACTGACTCTGGAAGTTAGGGGGTGCCTGGGGAATGTAGCTGCCCAATAAACACACTCTAATGAAGGAATTAGTGAGTAGATGTTTTCCACGCCCATACCCTACGTTAAACACCATGAGTTTTCATGCCTTTTATTGGTGTGATATGTGTGCATGCATTGTGCCTTGGTTTCTCTCCAGTCTCTATGTGGACTCCAGGGACTGGTCTCAGGCCGCAGTGCTTGAAACATGGAGCAGCAAGTTCCTTTACTCACTGAGCCTTTGTGGTTTGTTTCTTAAGGTAGTTTTTGTGTTCTCATGTCTCTGTCTTTGTTAAATTTAAAATGTCTTTTCCCAGTCTCATGGGAATCTTTACTGTTTAATCCTTTTAAAAAATGAAGTTGGGAGGGGAAAGTAAGGGCTAAGCCAGGAGGAACTGGAGTGGAGGAGCAGAGAGCAGATGTGATTTAAATACTTTGTATCCATGTATAAAGCTACCAATAATTTCTAACCCATTATGAAAATTGAGAGAATAATTAAATGTGCAGACAGACTCACTTGTATGGCCAACCCTTCCTGCACCCTAAATTGTTCTGCTGAATAGGATGAAGAATTATAGTTGTTTGTTTTGTTTAGCTAATTATCCCAGCTAACTTTATTGACAATTTCATCTTTTCTTTACCAATTTGGAACAGCATCTTAGTCATAATCCAAATACTTATTGCAAGCAGTACAAGAAAACAGAAATCTCAGTAACACACATCTCTCCCTAACATTACTTCTGAAATTTTTTTATTTACCTTATGTACATGAGTGTTATGCCTGCATATATATCTGATCAACGTGTGCATGCCTGCTGTTCACAGAGGCCAAAAGAGGGTGCCAGATCCCATGGAACAGATGTTACAGATGGTGGAACCCACCATGTGGATGCTTGGAATTGAATCCAGGTCCTCTGCAAGAGCAGTCAGTTTTCAACCACTAAGCCATCTCTCTGGCCCCAACATCAATTTCTAAATAGTATTGTATAATGGATTTTATGTACAAATACAAGCTCTACTTCGTAATTCACTGTTTTCACCAACATTGTGTTTGTATTTATTGTATTTGTTTGTATACATATGTGCATGCTTGTGACATGAGGCATTTAGAGGTCAGAGGATTTGCAAGGCTCTGTTCGTTCTGCCACGTCAGTCCCAGGAATAGAACTCGGGATATCAGGCTTTGTGGCAAGCACCATTGCTGTTACCTGTCTCAACACCCTCCATGCCCCACCCCCATCATGTTTTTTTTATATCTTTATTTACCATTTATTTTTATGTGTATGGGTGTTTTGTCTGCATGTACATGCATACCTGGTACCCACAGAAGACAAAATAGGGCATCGGATTCCCTGGGGCTCCAGTTACTGATGGCTGTGAACCTCCATGTAGGTGCTGGGAATCCAATCCCGGTCTTCAGGAGTAGCAGCCAGTGATCTTAACTACTGAGCCATATCTCCAGCCCCCACTGTTTTCCTTGTTTATTTGTCTTTTTGTTTTGATTTTTTTTTTTTTTTTTTTGTGGTCAACTTGACACAATCTAGACTCACCTGGGAAAAGGAACCTCAATTGACGGAAAAAAAATGCCTCTGTGAGATTGCCAAATCTGTAGGGAATTGTCTTGATTAATGGTTGATGTGGAAGGGCCCAGCACACAGTGGGTGGTGCCACCCCTGGGCTTTGTAGGCTGAGCAATGCCTGAGGGTCAAGCCTGGAAACAGCACCCGCCCCCAATGTGTCTGCATCAGTTCCTGCCTCCAGCTCAGCAGGGTAAGAAACAGAACCACCTCCCCCAGTACCTTTGTAACCAATTTGCCCTGTGTATTCTTACAAAGGAATTTCTGAAGTTCCGGAGAAGTTTAGAAGCTGTCTCGCTGAGATGTTGCCGAGAATCTTATTAGATATGCCCATGAATTTGTTGGTGGTGGGAGCAAACTCAGCCTCTGTTAATTTACCCCTTCCCCTCGGCCATGAATCTAACCCTTACCTCCCACCTGGACAAGAGCCTCCTGGCTGGCCTCTGGCCCAGTTGTCCAAACCAGCGGCTTCTTCTCTGCTGCCAGGGAAAACTTACTGAACTGAAACTTAGGTGACCTCTCATTCCACTAAGGACAGAATTCTGTCATCTGGCTCTAGCTTGTCTCCTCATACATACCAAACAGTCCGAACTCAAGAGAGTTCCGGGAGTTGAACCCTGGCCTTTTTTTTTCCCATCTCCAGCTGTTGAGTGCAGTCCTTTGGGATGGTACCCATTGCTTTCTGTCTTCCCTTGCTTCTTACAGAAACAGCGGCCTGAAGAGCCCCTTTGGTATCCTCTGCCTGTGTTCATACCACTCAGAGCCTATTCCCTTTCGCACTGCCTTTGGGAAGTACTTTCTGCCCAAGCCACACTCCTCCATTCCCAGCCCAAATTCGAGGGCGCCATCCCAGCTTCTAAGCTTAAATTGATCAGATCAGCCCCTAATTGGTTACTCATCAAACCAATAGCAAATCACTGTTTTGATCTGCTTTTGCTGGAATAAACCTGGACTATGACCTGGGAGTAAGGATTCTTTCAGCTAAAACTCCATACCGTAGCTTTGCCTGTTTTGCTGCGCTTTGTTTCAAAGCTGATGACTGACAATTTCTAAAGCCACCTCCCACAACTTTCAAGTCGCTGTTGTCCCAGCGAATTGGTCTAATGAATGTCTGTCACATTGACTTTCCCATCTAGGAGATCCATGACCTCTGAGAGCCCTCTGAGACTTCTGTCTAACTCAAAGGCAGTGTTCTGTTTGGCAGCAACTCCACTAAACTTACTGTAATTCTTAGAACATAAGCATGTGTGTCTGTGGGTATTAATTCTGCCCATAAGCAATTTACATTTCCCCATCCACAAATGCTCTACACAAAAAAAAACATGAGGCTAAACATCTTGTGTGTGGTGTTTGGAATGGAGCCCAGTGCCTCTCATATGATAGGCAAGGGGTTTATCTGTGAGTCATATGACCTGCACTCTTATGTATAATTTTAATAAGAACAAGGCCATAATTTTCACCAGGTGGTGGTGACACACATGTCTTTAATCCCAGCATCAGGGTGGCAGAGGCAGGCAGACCTCTGAGTTCCAAGGCCAGCCTGGTTTAGAAAGTGAGCTCCGTAACGGCCAAGTCTACACAGAGAAACCCTATCTCGATTCCTCTCCCCAGAAAATCCCACCATTTTCAAGACTTGAAAAGGCCCTAGGATCAAGATCAGCCATCATTTCAGACAAAAGCCTGGGGACTCTTAAGAAGCAGAGTGATCTACCCTGAGGAACACAGACCTCAAGACATGCCTATTAAAACTGCAAACTGCAGCTACTGTCTGCATATTACCCATCAGTGAACCACTAGAGACAATAAGCTTCTATTTATTATTGTTGTTGTATTGTTTCAAGACGGGGTTTCTCTGTGTAGCCCAGGTTAACCTAGAACCAGTACTGTAGCCCAGACTAACCTCAACAACATAGAGATCCACTTCTTAGTGCTGGAATTAAAGATGTGTGCCACCACCACCAGGCTAAATTTGTATTGTTTGGTGGTATAAGTTTTAATCTGCAGTTTTACTGATGTGCTTTATTACCAGAGGGAGGGAGGCCCTTGGTTTGCCGCCACATCAAACAACTACAATTAGGCCCCAACAAAGTAGACAGCACAGGAAATAGCTAGTGTTTTTTTGTTTGTTTAATTGCCCAAAACATTAGTCACTTCAAAAATCATACATACTTAATACAGAATTTACTACTCTGCATCTCTTTTCATTAAGATTTCATATCATCAACAGCCCTTAGCCACTCCTCCCCTCCCAAGGAGAACATAAGCCACAAGTCACTGGGGAGTAAGACCAATGTCACCAGTGTTTTCTCTGGTGATGAAACAGAAGCTTAGGTAACTAGCTCAAAGCTGAAGTGTAAGTCAGTAAAAATTCTTTCTAAATTGAACCTGTTATGAGCAAAAAATAAAATGGTTTCAAAATTGGGAAGTTCCAAGGCACAAGAATGACACACATTGATACCATGCTTTCTGATGAGAACCCAGTGTTCATGGTGGTAGAAGGTAAAACCAACAGATGCCTACTTTTTCCATTTGCCAAGGACAGGGTAGTCTTAACATGAACATATGAAACAGGATGAGAAAGTAGGGTAAGATGTGCCTAGAGTCCTTTGGGTTTTGTGAATCTGAAACTTAAAATAGATAACTGGTTTTTTTTTTTAAACCATAGTTCTTTGGTCCAGCACCATCTGTACCTGAGGTAGGGTTATGAAAAGCAAACCCTTGAGCCCCACCTGATAGTCAAGTCTCTGGAGATGGGGATGGCACTGTTTTCTTTAAGACATTTTAGGGCTGGAGAGATGGCTCAGAGGTTAAGAGCCATGGCCTGCTCTTCCAAAGGTCCTGAGTTCAATTCCCAGCAATCACATGGTGGCTCACAACCATCTGTAATGAGGTCTGGTGCCCTCTTCTAGCCAGCAGGCATACATACAGACAGAACATTGTATAATATTTTTTAAAAAATTAAAAAAGACATTTTATGTGTATGGGCGCTTTGCCTGCATAGAGGTCTGTGCATTGTGTATATGCCTGGTACCCAGAGTCCAGAAGAGGGCACCTGACAGTTGTTAGCAGCCATGTGGTTGCTGGGAATTGAACCCAGGTCCTATGGAAAAGCAGCCGTGCTCTTAACCACTAAGCCATCTTTCTAGCCCCTCGGTTGGCACTATTTTAACAAGTGATAAAACTAAAGGCCCAGCACAATAAAACCCTCCAAATCACATGACTTGATTCCTTACACAGATGAAAGCTTAAAAATCGAGCTATATTCAAGTTTTCCTTTAGGACAACCCTAAAGCTTTTTATTTTAGGCTTAGTGGGGAAGGGCACTTGTCACCAAGTCTGAGAATCGGAGATCTAGGTCCACGATCCACAAAATGGAAAGGAGCAGCTCTCTAATTGCTCTCAAATCTCTATACACTTGCCATATATACACTCGTGCAAGGGAGCACACACACATTAAATAAATATAACTTCTAAAAAACGTTGTAAGTCCAGGAGTGGTGGTGCACACTTTTGATCTCAGAACAGGTAGATCTCTGAGAGTTCCAAGGCAGCCTGGCCTACACACGGCAAGTTCCAGGCCAGCCAGGGCTACATACTGAGACTCTGTCTTAGAAAAACAAAATGTTTGGGGAGGGGCTGGAGAGATGGCTCAGCGGTTAAGAGCACTGACTGCTCTTCCAGAGGACCCGGGTTCGATTCCCAGCACCCACATGGCAGCTCACAACTGTCTGAAAATGCAGTTCCATGAGATCTGACACCTTCACACCAACGAACATAATAAAGTTAAATAAATAAAAAGTTTTAAAAAATGTTTGGGGAAGAAAGATTATTTTACAATCCCTAGCACTGCTAATTATGAAAGAAAAAGAGAGATCATTTTTTTCCAGATCTATATATCCGCCTTATTTCGCAAATTTAAAGTCCATTTACATCCAGTTGACCAAACAACCAAAATGTCATTATTTCAAATATATCTTTAAATATGTATCATTTAAAAAATTACAATCCAAATGCATTAGTAGCCATGACTAGCTAAAGGATTTTACAGTCTTTAATTCAGCACTGTTAAAGACTGTCGCCAATGAAGGTCCTGCGGTTTACAGATGGATACCGTGCAATTTTTCTCCCATGATACTAATCAAAATTGCATCGTGATCCACCCGATAACAGCAAAACAGGTCATTTCATAATTATAGTCTAGCAAAACTTACAACTTTCAGAAACTAAAAAGATGATTTAAAAACCCTCTTTTCTTCCACAGGCCGGACGAGTGCAATACTTTATCTCTAACACAAGTAATAGCACTAATCCCCACCTATGGATGAATGGGCACGGGCGCTGAAGATGTGCATAAAGGTGTCCACGAAGACGCAGAGAGGTTCACATTATCACAATCAGTTTTGCATGGATTTGCACAGCAATATATTCACATATACGCTGAAATGCAGATCTGCAAAACTAACCGTAAGCTGCAATGTCCTTGTATAGCATTTTTGGCAGCGAGAACTTTGTTGATCCAAGAGTACTAGAAGCGCTCACGGTGCAGTAGAGTGATGCCAAAACTACCTGCACTGTGAGCACTTTGGTACTACCAGGATCTAATCTTGTCCTGTGCAACTGTGCACTGTACACAGTCCCCACCATCTGTCTGTCTTGCTGAAACGTGGAAAGAGCAAAAGACGAGCCTTTGAAATTTGTCCCGTTTGCATCATTTCTCAAGGTATGCTTTCCAAACACTGGCTAAGTAGCCTGTGTGAGAAGGGGCATCTAGGGCAATAGAGTCTAAGCTACTTCACTAACTGCACTAGATGCACCTTAACACAAGAGACGCATTATAAGGAGCAGCTCAGAAACATCAACAATTTTACTATGCAGAAACCACGTTGGTGTTCAGTAGCTACCGATGAAATTGCCATGGTAATGAAAAAGTGCTTGCATTGCAGTAGTAGGACTCGAAAAGCTACCTGCACTGTAAGCACTTTGACACGGCCAAGGCCTATTCCAGTAGCATAGCTCTCTGAAGTCTTCCTCCAGCTCTTCCTTTCCAGATCTCTGCAGACTCACCTGGGCAAATACACACTAGAAACGGGTAAATGAACTATGAGTTCCTATTTCGACAAGATTGCCTTTAGCTCCATGGACAAGCCATGCTGTGCTGTTTCAACACAATCCTGACAAACATTAATAATTTCAATTATTCACACAGATCTGAACCTGGCTAACACTGGCAGTTTCAGGATGTCTGACTTCTAAGGGTTAAGAGGATTTTTGACTCGCTCTCCATAGAAGAGAACTTGATATCCGCATCCCAGAAAATTTCTAGACCCGTAACATCCACCCTGATTATCTTTTCTTTAAAAAAAATCATTTATTTATTTTTAATGTTCATTGGTGTTTTCCTGCATCTATGTCTTTGTGAGGTTGCTGGAACCCCTGGAACTAGAGATAACTGGTTTTTTTTTTTTTTAAACCATAGTTCTTTGGTCCAGCACCATCTGTACCTGAGGTAGGGTTATGAAAAGCAAACCCTTGAGCCCCACCTGATAGTCAAGTCTCTGGAGATGGGGATGGCACTGTTTTCTTTAAGACATTTTAGGGCTGGAGAGATGGCTCAGAGGTTAAGAGCCATGGCCTGCTCTTCCAAAGGTCCTGAGTTCAATTCCCAGCAATCACATGGTGGCTCACAACCATCTGTAATGAGGTCTGGTGCCCTCTTCTAGCCAGCAGGCATACATACAGACAGAACATTGTATAATATTTTTTAAAAAATTAAAAAAGACATTTTATGTGTATGGGCGCTTTGCCTGCATAGAGGTCTGTGCATTGTGTATATGCCTGGTACCCAGAGTCCAGAAGAGGGCACCTGACAGTTGTTAGCAGCCATGTGGTTGCTGGGAATTGAACCCAGGTCCTATGGAAAAGCAGCCGTGCTCTTAACCACTAAGCCATCTTTCTAGCCCCTCGGTTGGCACTATTTTAACAAGTGATAAAACTAAAGGCCCAGCACAATAAAACCCTCCAAATCACATGACTTGATTCCTTACACAGATGAAAGCTTAAAAATCGAGCTATATTCAAGTTTTCCTTTAGGACAACCCTAAAGCTTTTTATTTTAGGCTTAGTGGGGAAGGGCACTTGTCACCAAGTCTGAGAATCGGAGATCTAGGTCCACGATCCACAAAATGGAAAGGAGCAGCTCTCTAATTGCTCTCAAATCTCTATACACTTGCCATATATACACTCGTGCAAGGGAGCACACACACATTAAATAAATATAACTTCTAAAAAACGTTGTAAGTCCAGGAGTGGTGGTGCACACTTTTGATCTCAGAACAGGTAGATCTCTGAGAGTTCCAAGGCAGCCTGGCCTACACACGGCAAGTTCCAGGCCAGCCAGGGCTACATACTGAGACTCTGTCTTAGAAAAACAAAATGTTTGGGGAGGGGCTGGAGAGATGGCTCAGCGGTTAAGAGCACTGACTGCTCTTCCAGAGGACCCGGGTTCGATTCCCAGCACCCACATGGCAGCTCACAACTGTCTGAAAATGCAGTTCCATGAGATCTGACACCTTCACACCAACGAACATAATAAAGTTAAATAAATAAAAAGTTTTAAAAAATGTTTGGGGAAGAAAGATTATTTTACAATCCCTAGCACTGCTAATTATGAAAGAAAAAGAGAGATCATTTTTTTCCAGATCTATATATCCGCCTTATTTCGCAAATTTAAAGTCCATTTACATCCAGTTGACCAAACAACCAAAATGTCATTATTTCAAATATATCTTTAAATATGTATCATTTAAAAAATTACAATCCAAATGCATTAGTAGCCATGACTAGCTAAAGGATTTTACAGTCTTTAATTCAGCACTGTTAAAGACTGTCGCCAATGAAGGTCCTGCGGTTTACAGATGGATACCGTGCAATTTTTCTCCCATGATACTAATCAAAATTGCATCGTGATCCACCCGATAACAGCAAAACAGGTCATTTCATAATTATAGTCTAGCAAAACTTACAACTTTCAGAAACTAAAAAGATGATTTAAAAACCCTCTTTTCTTCCACAGGCCGGACGAGTGCAATACTTTATCTCTAACACAAGTAATAGCACTAATCCCCACCTATGGATGAATGGGCACGGGCGCTGAAGATGTGCATAAAGGTGTCCACGAAGACGCAGAGAGGTTCACATTATCACAATCAGTTTTGCATGGATTTGCACAGCAATATATTCACATATACGCTGAAATGCAGATCTGCAAAACTAACCGTAAGCTGCAATGTCCTTGTATAGCATTTTTGGCAGCGAGAACTTTGTTGATCCAAGAGTACTAGAAGCGCTCACGGTGCAGTAGAGTGATGCCAAAACTACCTGCACTGTGAGCACTTTGGTACTACCAGGATCTAATCTTGTCCTGTGCAACTGTGCACTGTACACAGTCCCCACCATCTGTCTGTCTTGCTGAAACGTGGAAAGAGCAAAAGACGAGCCTTTGAAATTTGTCCCGTTTGCATCATTTCTCAAGGTATGCTTTCCAAACACTGGCTAAGTAGCCTGTGTGAGAAGGGGCATCTAGGGCAATAGAGTCTAAGCTACTTCACTAACTGCACTAGATGCACCTTAACACAAGAGACGCATTATAAGGAGCAGCTCAGAAACATCAACAATTTTACTATGCAGAAACCACGTTGGTGTTCAGTAGCTACCGATGAAATTGCCATGGTAATGAAAAAGTGCTTGCATTGCAGTAGTAGGACTCGAAAAGCTACCTGCACTGTAAGCACTTTGACACGGCCAAGGCCTATTCCAGTAGCATAGCTCTCTGAAGTCTTCCTCCAGCTCTTCCTTTCCAGATCTCTGCAGACTCACCTGGGCAAATACACACTAGAAACGGGTAAATGAACTATGAGTTCCTATTTCGACAAGATTGCCTTTAGCTCCATGGACAAGCCATGCTGTGCTGTTTCAACACAATCCTGACAAACATTAATAATTTCAATTATTCACACAGATCTGAACCTGGCTAACACTGGCAGTTTCAGGATGTCTGACTTCTAAGGGTTAAGAGGATTTTTGACTCGCTCTCCATAGAAGAGAACTTGATATCCGCATCCCAGAAAATTTCTAGACCCGTAACATCCACCCTGATTATCTTTTCTTTAAAAAAAATCATTTATTTATTTTTAATGTTCATTGGTGTTTTCCTGCATCTATGTCTTTGTGAGGTTGCTGGAACCCCTGGAACTAGAGATAACTGGTTTTTTTTTTTTTTAAACCATAGTTCTTTGGTCCAGCACCATCTGTACCTGAGGTAGGGTTATGAAAAGCAAACCCTTGAGCCCCACCTGATAGTCAAGTCTCTGGAGATGGGGATGGCACTGTTTTCTTTAAGACATTTTAGGGCTGGAGAGATGGCTCAGAGGTTAAGAGCCATGGCCTGCTCTTCCAAAGGTCCTGAGTTCAATTCCCAGCAATCACATGGTGGCTCACAACCATCTGTAATGAGGTCTGGTGCCCTCTTCTAGCCAGCAGGCATACATACAGACAGAACATTGTATAATATTTTTTAAAAAATTAAAAAAGACATTTTATGTGTATGGGCGCTTTGCCTGCATAGAGGTCTGTGCATTGTGTATATGCCTGGTACCCAGAGTCCAGAAGAGGGCACCTGACAGTTGTTAGCAGCCATGTGGTTGCTGGGAATTGAACCCAGGTCCTATGGAAAAGCAGCCGTGCTCTTAACCACTAAGCCATCTTTCTAGCCCCTCGGTTGGCACTATTTTAACAAGTGATAAAACTAAAGGCCCAGCACAATAAAACCCTCCAAATCACATGACTTGATTCCTTACACAGATGAAAGCTTAAAAATCGAGCTATATTCAAGTTTTCCTTTAGGACAACCCTAAAGCTTTTTATTTTAGGCTTAGTGGGGAAGGGCACTTGTCACCAAGTCTGAGAATCGGAGATCTAGGTCCACGATCCACAAAATGGAAAGGAGCAGCTCTCTAATTGCTCTCAAATCTCTATACACTTGCCATATATACACTCGTGCAAGGGAGCACACACACATTAAATAAATATAACTTCTAAAAAACGTTGTAAGTCCAGGAGTGGTGGTGCACACTTTTGATTTCAGAACAGGTAGATCTCTGAGAGTTCCAAGGCAGCCTGGCCTACACACGGCAAGTTCCAGGCCAGCCAGGGCTACATACTGAGACTCTGTCTTAGAAAAACAAAATGTTTGGGGAGGGGCTGGAGAGATGGCTCAGCGGTTAAGAGCACTGACTGCTCTTCCAGAGGACCCGGGTTCGATTCCCAGCACCCACATGGCAGCTCACAACTGTCTGAAAATGCAGTTCCATGAGATCTGACACCTTCACACCAACGAACATAATAAAGTTAAATAAATAAAAAGTTTTAAAAAATGTTTGGGGAAGAAAGATTATTTTACAATCCCTAGCACTGCTAATTATGAAAGAAAAAGAGAGATCATTTTTTTCCAGATCTATATATCCGCCTTATTTCGCAAATTTAAAGTCCATTTACATCCAGTTGACCAAACAACCAAAATGTCATTATTTCAAATATATCTTTAAATATGTATCATTTAAAAAATTACAATCCAAATGCATTAGTAGCCATGACTAGCTAAAGGATTTTACAGTCTTTAATTCAGCACTGTTAAAGACTGTCGCCAATGAAGGTCCTGCGGTTTACAGATGGATACCGTGCAATTTTTCTCCCATGATACTAATCAAAATTGCATCGTGATCCACCCGATAACAGCAAAACAGGTCATTTCATAATTATAGTCTAGCAAAACTTACAACTTTCAGAAACTAAAAAGATGATTTAAAAACCCTCTTTTCTTCCACAGGCCGGACGAGTGCAATACTTTATCTCTAACACAAGTAATAGCACTAATCCCCACCTATGGATGAATGGGCACGGGCGCTGAAGATGTGCATAAAGGTGTCCACGAAGACGCAGAGAGGTTCACATTATCACAATCAGTTTTGCATGGATTTGCACAGCAATATATTCACATATACGCTGAAATGCAGATCTGCAAAACTAACCGTAAGCTGCAATGTCCTTGTATAGCATTTTTGGCAGCGAGAACTTTGTTGATCCAAGAGTACTAGAAGCGCTCACGGTGCAGTAGAGTGATGCCAAAACTACCTGCACTGTGAGCACTTTGGTACTACCAGGATCTAATCTTGTCCTGTGCAACTGTGCACTGTACACAGTCCCCACCATCTGTCTGTCTTGCTGAAACGTGGAAAGAGCAAAAGACGAGCCTTTGAAATTTGTCCCGTTTGCATCATTTCTCAAGGTATGCTTTCCAAACACTGGCTAAGTAGCCTGTGTGAGAAGGGGCATCTAGGGCAATAGAGTCTAAGCTACTTCACTAACTGCACTAGATGCACCTTAACACAAGAGACGCATTATAAGGAGCAGCTCAGAAACATCAACAATTTTACTATGCAGAAACCACGTTGGTGTTCAGTAGCTACCGATGAAATTGCCATGGTAATGAAAAAGTGCTTGCATTGCAGTAGTAGGACTCGAAAAGCTACCTGCACTGTAAGCACTTTGACACGGCCAAGGCCTATTCCAGTAGCATAGCTCTCTGAAGTCTTCCTCCAGCTCTTCCTTTCCAGATCTCTGCAGACTCACCTGGGCAAATACACACTAGAAACGGGTAAATGAACTATGAGTTCCTATTTCGACAAGATTGCCTTTAGCTCCATGGACAAGCCATGCTGTGCTGTTTCAACACAATCCTGACAAACATTAATAATTTCAATTATTCACACAGATCTGAACCTGGCTAACACTGGCAGTTTCAGGATGTCTGACTTCTAAGGGTTAAGAGGATTTTTGACTCGCTCTCCATAGAAGAGAACTTGATATCCGCATCCCAGAAAATTTCTAGACCCGTAACATCCACCCTGATTATCTTTTCTTTAAAAAAAATCATTTATTTATTTTTAATGTTCATTGGTGTTTTCCTGCATCTATGTCTTTGTGAGGTTGCTGGAACCCCTGGAACTAGAGATAACTGGTTTTTTTTTTTTTTAAACCATAGTTCTTTGGTCCAGCACCATCTGTACCTGAGGTAGGGTTATGAAAAGCAAACCCTTGAGCCCCACCTGATAGTCAAGTCTCTGGAGATGGGGATGGCACTGTTTTCTTTAAGACATTTTAGGGCTGGAGAGATGGCTCAGAGGTTAAGAGCCATGGCCTGCTCTTCCAAAGGTCCTGAGTTCAATTCCCAGCAATCACATGGTGGCTCACAACCATCTGTAATGAGGTCTGGTGCCCTCTTCTAGCCAGCAGGCATACATACAGACAGAACATTGTATAATATTTTTTAAAAAATTAAAAAAGACATTTTATGTGTATGGGCGCTTTGCCTGCATAGAGGTCTGTGCATTGTGTATATGCCTGGTACCCAGAGTCCAGAAGAGGGCACCTGACAGTTGTTAGCAGCCATGTGGTTGCTGGGAATTGAACCCAGGTCCTATGGAAAAGCAGCCGTGCTCTTAACCACTAAGCCATCTTTCTAGCCCCTCGGTTGGCACTATTTTAACAAGTGATAAAACTAAAGGCCCAGCACAATAAAACCCTCCAAATCACATGACTTGATTCCTTACACAGATGAAAGCTTAAAAATCGAGCTATATTCAAGTTTTCCTTTAGGACAACCCTAAAGCTTTTTATTTTAGGCTTAGTGGGGAAGGGCACTTGTCACCAAGTCTGAGAATCGGAGATCTAGGTCCACGATCCACAAAATGGAAAGGAGCAGCTCTCTAATTGCTCTCAAATCTCTATACACTTGCCATATATACACTCGTGCAAGGGAGCACACACACATTAAATAAATATAACTTCTAAAAAACGTTGTAAGTCCAGGAGTGGTGGTGCACACTTTTGATTTCAGAACAGGTAGATCTCTGAGAGTTCCAAGGCAGCCTGGCCTACACACGGCAAGTTCCAGGCCAGCCAGGGCTACATACTGAGACTCTGTCTTAGAAAAACAAAATGTTTGGGGAGGGGCTGGAGAGATGGCTCAGCGGTTAAGAGCACTGACTGCTCTTCCAGAGGACCCGGGTTCGATTCCCAGCACCCACATGGCAGCTCACAACTGTCTGAAAATGCAGTTCCATGAGATCTGACACCTTCACACCAACGAACATAATAAAGTTAAATAAATAAAAAGTTTTAAAAAATGTTTGGGGAAGAAAGATTATTTTACAATCCCTAGCACTGCTAATTATGAAAGAAAAAGAGAGATCATTTTTTTCCAGATCTATATATCCGCCTTATTTCGCAAATTTAAAGTCCATTTACATCCAGTTGACCAAACAACCAAAATGTCATTATTTCAAATATATCTTTAAATATGTATCATTTAAAAAATTACAATCCAAATGCATTAGTAGCCATGACTAGCTAAAGGATTTTACAGTCTTTAATTCAGCACTGTTAAAGACTGTCGCCAATGAAGGTCCTGCGGTTTACAGATGGATACCGTGCAATTTTTCTCCCATGATACTAATCAAAATTGCATCGTGATCCACCCGATAACAGCAAAACAGGTCATTTCATAATTATAGTCTAGCAAAACTTACAACTTTCAGAAACTAAAAAGATGATTTAAAAACCCTCTTTTCTTCCACAGGCCGGACGAGTGCAATACTTTATCTCTAACACAAGTAATAGCACTAATCCCCACCTATGGATGAATGGGCACGGGCGCTGAAGATGTGCATAAAGGTGTCCACGAAGACGCAGAGAGGTTCACATTATCACAATCAGTTTTGCATGGATTTGCACAGCAATATATTCACATATACGCTGAAATGCAGATCTGCAAAACTAACCGTAAGCTGCAATGTCCTTGTATAGCATTTTTGGCAGCGAGAACTTTGTTGATCCAAGAGTACTAGAAGCGCTCACGGTGCAGTAGAGTGATGCCAAAACTACCTGCACTGTGAGCACTTTGGTACTACCAGGATCTAATCTTGTCCTGTGCAACTGTGCACTGTACACAGTCCCCACCATCTGTCTGTCTTGCTGAAACGTGGAAAGAGCAAAAGACGAGCCTTTGAAATTTGTCCCGTTTGCATCATTTCTCAAGGTATGCTTTCCAAACACTGGCTAAGTAGCCTGTGTGAGAAGGGGCATCTAGGGCAATAGAGTCTAAGCTACTTCACTAACTGCACTAGATGCACCTTAACACAAGAGACGCATTATAAGGAGCAGCTCAGAAACATCAACAATTTTACTATGCAGAAACCACGTTGGTGTTCAGTAGCTACCGATGAAATTGCCATGGTAATGAAAAAGTGCTTGCATTGCAGTAGTAGGACTCGAAAAGCTACCTGCACTGTAAGCACTTTGACACGGCCAAGGCCTATTCCAGTAGCATAGCTCTCTGAAGTCTTCCTCCAGCTCTTCCTTTCCAGATCTCTGCAGACTCACCTGGGCAAATACACACTAGAAACGGGTAAATGAACTATGAGTTCCTATTTCGACAAGATTGCCTTTAGCTCCATGGACAAGCCATGCTGTGCTGTTTCAACACAATCCTGACAAACATTAATAATTTCAATTATTCACACAGATCTGAACCTGGCTAACACTGGCAGTTTCAGGATGTCTGACTTCTAAGGGTTAAGAGGATTTTTGACTCGCTCTCCATAGAAGAGAACTTGATATCCGCATCCCAGAAAATTTCTAGACCCGTAACATCCACCCTGATTATCTTTTCTTTAAAAAAAATCATTTATTTATTTTTAATGTTCATTGGTGTTTTCCTGCATCTATGTCTTTGTGAGGTTGCTGGAACCCCTGGAACTAGAGAGTTACAGACAGTTGTGAGCTGCCACGTAGGTGCTGGGATTTGAACCTGGGACTCAGGGAGAGCAGCCAGTGCTCTTCACTGTTGTGCCATCTCTCCAGCCCCCGCCCTGATTTTCGAAGAGGCTGAGCCCAGAAAAGATGCAAGTAAAAATCAGAAAGAGTACCAAAGTCTCGAGCTCATCAGAGCTTCGGAGTGCCACACAGAAAGTCACTGTGTTAGATTGCACGAAGAGACCCTCCCCCCAGTCCATTAACAGAAAATGAGAGAAATTTCAGAGCTGCTTTAAGAAATGGCCTTACACTCATCATGTAATAATGCACTGATGGCCTAGCGATGTCACATTTTGATCTATTTCAAAGGGCTCTACTTCTGTTTAAACATTTATGGACCCATTTTCTCCATTAAACCCAAAGAAGTCAGATTAGCTTTTTCGCTTCATGTCATTATCTTCTGCAGGAAAACATCTCTCATTTCCAAGGGCTTATCTTACCTAAGAAAATGCAGTCGGAGTGAACAAGCCACCATTTGAAGGTTCACAAGCCGCACCTCCCACCTCTTTCATGAGGGGATAAGGTTTGTGAGGGGGAAAAAAAAAACCAATGAACTTCAAGGACACAAAATTTGAAATATGTTAAATGAGCAAGGATATCTTAAATGTTGGATATTTTTTACAGCCACTAGTGACCAAGCTAGTCACTAAAACACTTTTAAAATTAAATTTGCAAAACTTTTTAAGTAAATATAAAATGTCTTCTATAAGGGATAAAGTGGTTTAGTTTACAAATAAGGGTAATACTTATCTCCTTGAACTGGGTTTCTTCTACACCTAAAGATTTTTGCCTCCACTAAAATTAGATTCCCAATCCCGACTCAAACTGGCAAAACCACCCCACAACCCTCAGAGAAGACCCCCTCTAGTTAATACCTTTCTTTAACCCATCATCTGCTCGGCAGTTATTGTCCAATTTCCAAAGAGAACCCAGACTTTTACCACTTTAGGAGATCCTTTGGTTTCTTTCCTGCTTCGCTCGCGGCTTCACCTGCGGCTCCTATTGAAGTCCAGGAGCCTCCCGGGAGCGCAGGGTGCTTAGGTCCTCAGGTCCTCGGCCACCAAGATTAAAGAGAAAGAAACAAAGCATTATGGGAAACGCAGTTCTCCATTCAAAGCACCAAAACCGCGCCAAGCCCACGCCTCCCTCTCCCTCCATTCTCGGGTTGGTGGGCGAGAAGCCAAGGGGGAGGGGAGTCCTTTCCCACCCCCTCCACGTGCACCCCGTCATTCGGCCACCCCCCAAGTTCTCCAGGAACCTGCAGGGCAGCAGTGGCGAACAGGGGAGTCGTTTCTCAGGAGTTGCCTGGCACCCCTCAATTGCACTCTGGTACTTGGCTGTTCTCAAGTCCCACGTGCCCCATCCCCTCCCACCTTGGTTAACTGTCTAGGATCACAGCTGCGGCAGCGGAGGTCGGTGTCTTCCCAGTGCATCCAGTCCCCAGCCAGGGCAAGCACTCAGGGGACCTGCCTGTGGCCCGCCCCTGGCAGGTGGCAAGCGCGACCATCTCGCTGTGGTCCCGCCTGCCAGGACCTGGGAGCCGCGCGCATCTTTCGTGCGCTCCTGGCCCGAGACTCACGTGTTGACCGCGGAGGAAGAACAGCAAGGAGCCGCGTGCAGGAAACACACAAGGCCGCCCACGCACACCTAATGCCCCAAGCGTCCCAGGCAGCGCTGCTGGCGCCCACGAGCCTTGTGGCAGCGCTCTGTCACCTCGAGCTGCATCCAGAAGTTGAATCCTTGGGAAAGCCCGCCCTTCGCCTTTAATAGTCTAGGGGGAAAAGCCCGCCCCCGCCCACCCAGCCCACACAGGAATTAGGAAACAGAACCCCCACCCCGCCCAGGCCAAAGCCCACCGTGCCCCTGTGACCCACGGAACCCGCTCGCTCAGCATTGCCCTCTGTCCCCAACACCGGAGTCCTTAATCCAAGCGCTCCCGGGAGTCTAAATGGGTGCCACTGTCCCACGGCCCAGAATGGCGCACTCGCTACCACCTCGTCCGGTCCCCATCCTGAGACGCTCGCCCCATCCCCCACCGGAGATAGGCGACGAAGCCCACGCAGCTGTGGGACCCGGGTGTCTCTCCCCCACCCCAACTCCGCGCGCACGCATGCGCACCATGTCACAGCTAGATTGAAAGTGTCCCTAAGGCCGGAGGAGAGAAGAAATTTGTAAGCAGCGTGTTCCTTCTCCCTACGTGAAAGTTTTTGCTCTGGCATGTTGGGCTACTACTAGGAGGATTTAACACTTGCTGGGCGCTTCCTTTACCCACTAAATCAGTTTCTTAGCAGGTATTATGAATTAGGTAGGGGTCCCTGGGTACACGCACAAATGCCAAGAAGATATAGTCAACTATCTTTTGTCTCCCCATTCCACAGCTAAGAGAGGGCCATTTAAAAGCCCAAACTAGAGTACACCCCACGTACAAAAGTAAAATATTTTTTAGTATCAGGATGCACACTCAATACGAAATTAAACATAATAAACAGATCACGGGGCAAAATAGGGTAACCAAACTATACTTTCTCCACTTTTCTGGAGGGTGTGGGCACAAGTGAGTATCTGGAGAGTTTGAAGGCAGAGTGAGTGACCAGATTCCAAAAAACCTGAAGGTATTGAGCAGGCACTACTCGGAGAGGGGGGCACTCGAAGGCTACTAGGCGTGAAGAAGGGGAGCTGGGGCTGAGAAACGAAGCCAGACCCATTACTCCCAGATATTGCTGCTTTGGGTGATTGTGAAAGCTCAAAGCAGGACAAGAGCACCATGTGAGTCTCAGTCTGGTGCACAGTAGGGGCTCAGGCGAGCGGATTACTAAAGACTGAAAGACTCAAAAGTCTTGTCTCTTGCTCCCTGGCCAGCGGTGGAGGCCAACATCAGAACTGCCTGCACAAGCTCGGGACTCGGCGATGCAAAGCACCCTCATTTCTCCAAGGGATTTACTCCTACAGGTGGGCTTCCTTCCACTTTCGCGAAAACGCGCAAACAGACCTTCCAGTGCATGTTGGCCCGTTTACCTGATGCCTCCTGGAAACTATGTGAGCAGAAGTTTACCACCCACCAGATCTGGCTTGCGAGGACTGCCTGGCAACTTTGGACCTTCATTGAGAACTAGCAAGGGAAAGAAGAGGAGTAGGAAGACGTCTCAGACCCTACTTTAAGAGACATCGTATTAAAGCAAGATAAAAACCTGTGAGCTCAAGCAAAACCTAGCAAAAAAAAAAAAAAAAAAAAAAAGGGAGGGTTGCGAAAGTGGCGCGAAGATAATATCATGTGATCCGACCCCAGGGTGTCTCCTTCCCCTTTTGGCACCCCCCCAAAGGGGGCGGAGTAGGGGATTTACATCCGCTCCTCACAAACTATTAGCATAATTAATTGTGTCCTGCAGCTGCAGCTGGAGCAGTGTATTAAAGAGTAAACAAGTCTTCTCGAGCATCAGAACAAGAAGACCCATTACCCTGATTGTGAAATATTTTCCCAAATGAATCTAATTGTCACCAGAAGTCTCAGTTTGTCATCCATAGTGTAGGTCTCCTGGCTACAGATGGTGCTGGAAGCGATGAAATCGTCCTATGAGACAAGTAGACTGTAGCCTCCCTCAAATGAAACTAAGTGGATGGTTTCAGTGCCATGTTGAGGGCCTCCAGGCAGTTAAAATTTTCCAAGTTTTAACAGTTCATTAAACAAGCCATCCTCCCAGAGTCTTTCTACCTCCCCCTAGCTTTCAACTTTCTACCCTACTTCTTCCTTTAAAGTCAGAACAATGCCCGGAATAAGATATTTTAAGATTGCTTTTCCAGGATAGTTTCTTGTTCTTTCTTTTTCTTTTTTTAAGGGTTTGCAACATATAGACTATCTGGATCAAGTTCCCCAGCTGGAGAAATAATTTCTTCCATTTCAGTTCCTTTCTTGGGCAAGTACAAGATAAAGCTTATAGAAAACTACAGCGTTTTGATGGGCAAAGTAAATTAGTTTTGTCTTTTACTATTACAAAAAAATGTAACAATGAGCCAAAACAGCTAGGAATCAGAAAAGGCAAAAGGAAAAAGTGCTACACACACACACACACACACAGAGTTAGAACAACTATCAGCTCAAAGGAAAGCACGTGATCCCTTCTTGCTTTAAAACTTGTGGTCATGCTGAGGCTAAAAGCTAAGAGCTTGTGACCCTGCAACCCTGTCCCCTCCCCCAGACCACAGCTCAAGGCTTAAGACTCCAGGCTCCCACCAGGCTCCTGCTTGCTCCCAGTATTGTGAGACAAACAATACTCTGACATTCTGTGGAATAAAAGGGTCACAACTCCTGGCACCCCCCAGCCACATCACTTACCCCCAGCTTGACCAATGTGTGTCTCTACACAATACATATACACATATATGTACATATGCTTTTATCCGATAGCATACATGCCCACACAGAAATCCGGATATTCTGTAAGAGAAAAGTGTGGAAATTGGCCAAAGGGAGGATGAATCTGTTATCTTTTATGAGCTCAAGACTTCTCAGCACAAATTTTGTGTTAATAGTAGATGCAAACAAAACAAAAACCAAAAGCCATATCCAGCCTAGTACCCTACCCCAAACAGAGACACTTTGAGCTATTCTCTGCCGGAAAGGGGGAGGGATATTCTTCTGCAACCACCTCTATACTTTGTACCATGTAGAACAGCAATGTCAAGTACTTTGGATTTCAATACCTTTCAACAATACTAGTAATTGACATTTTTATCTAGTTTAAAAATCTTTTCATTTGATTTTAAAAAAAATCATATTAAGTGGCTCTGTTAAACTTAACAATTTGAATCTTAGAACAAAAGGTCCCCATGGAAACCACAAAGTAATTTAAGAGTATTATGTTCCTCCCACAGTGAGAATAGGGCTTTTGTTCTGCGTGTATTTACCACTTTAAAGTTTTGTACCTACTCTTCCAGTTGAGGTCTCATGTACCCTCAGAAATTCTATGTCCTATTGAAAACTGTGTTTGCTTTACTTGTGCCTTGTGTGTGTCCATGTGCATGCTTGTGAGGCCTAAAACAGAGCACCCACTGAACAAAGAAAGAAAAGAATAGGATCCCAAGGAAAAAAGTAATTCATTTTATTTATTTATTTTTTTTTTTTTTGGTTTTTCGAGACAGGGTTTCTCTGTGGCTTTGGAGCCTGTCCTGGAACTAGCTCTGTAGACCAGGCTGGGCTCGAACTCACAGAGATCCACCTGCCTCTGCCTCCCGAGTGCTGGGATTAAAGGCGTGCGCCACCATCGCCCGGCTAGTAATTCATTTTAAAAAATGTTCTATTTCTTCATGAGGCAGGAACTATGAATTTGCTACAATTCTATAAAAATTGTCTTCATGGTTTTTTAGGAAGTACAGATTCTCTGACTTAAAAATATTTTATAATTTTAAATGAATCATCTTGCTTTGAATGGCAAAAATATAAAAATAAATCAACCTGAGAATTTTCTTTGTAGTTCTTGAGTACCGAAAGTAATTTATATATGAAAAATAAAGTTAGTAAAACGTAAAAATTGAGGTTCCTAATCAATTTCTTAGTACTATTTTTTTCAAAAGCACATATACACCAACACAAATCATGTAAACAAAATAAGCAATATATATTTAACTATATAAGGTCAATGTGAATTTAGTATCAGATTGATTTTTTGATAAAGAACAAAAATTTTCACTTTTTTAAAAGTGAAAATTTTTAAAAGTGATCTTTGCCAAGTTTGATTTTTTAAAATAGTGTGTCATAGAGTCTTACATTGTTCACAAATATCTCTTTTTGTTTTCAATGACAAGAATAATTTAAATAGAATGAAATTACCTCTTTGCCAAATGAGATGGTGGCATTGGTACTGGCACTTACTTGCAATGGATTTGTTTAATATGTGATACTTTGCAAATACATTCTTCTGAGGGTCATTGCTTCTCTCAGCAGTATATCCGACACAAGTTCCCTGGGACCAATAACTGCATTTTTACAGCTTTAATATTTTAAGTCAAAATGTGTAGACAAATATTAAAAATATGTAAGACTACCCTACTTTCCATCAATAGAAAAAACTTTCTCAAGTTAATTCTCCTACCTTGGGAATTGACTCAATAGACGTTAAAATGATTCACTATTAAGATTAAATAGTGTTAAGGTATTTTTACACCCTGTTTGAAACACTTTGATTTTCCTGTTTATGTGACCTTAGAAGTGGAACTTCTGGTATTACAAACCATAAAATTGCTAGCAGACTGTAATACTGTAATCAAAAAAGAAGCTGTGAACCAGTAATGTTTTACACACATTGCTTTTTTAAATCCTTTTTTAAAAATTACTTTTTGTCTGCCTTTATTATACATCTTCTAATAGAAGAAAAATTGTCATGATATGGAACAGGATAAATGATCAAGTTTTATATTCAAAACAGTCACCAGAAATTTATCACCAAAACAATTTTTCTCCCTAAGAAAACCAGTGTTAAAAAATTGTTCAATTATTTCATAATATTACACCAATACAGTTTTTTAAATGTTGTGATTAATAAGTCAAAATAAATACAGATTTAGAAATAGCTTTAAGTCATTTAATATCATGTCCACTACAGCTGAAACAAAACTTGACCCCCTTGTACTACCTATGTGGGAAAGGCCTCCCTTTCTACCTCCCCTCCTTCTTGCCCCCTCTCCCCTACTCCACCTCTCCCCCATCTCTTCTTCCTCTCCCCTGCTCTCCTTAAAGATAACCTTTATCCTCAGCGTGGTAGTTCTTTCTAGTAAGCTTAGAGAGACCCTTTACATGTCTCCTGAAGGAAGTGGAGTTGTCCTCTGGCCTTTTTCAGTTGATAGGAAGGTGCGGTGCAATGTGTTGAATTATCCAGATGCCTGAAAGAACTTCAGGGGAAGCTTGGGACAACCTAAATACCAGGGCGAGTAGCACACACTGTCCAAGAAACACAGCCTGAAAAACAGAAGAAAAAAATCATTTTATCAAAACAAGTGCAGTCCGGTTTACCTTTGAAAGTTTAAAAGGATGTCAAAGTCAACAGAAAGACTATTTGTTTAAAAAAAAAAATCAAAGATGGCAGGACAGGGGTTTATTCTTTAAAACCGTGTAATGTATGAGCCTAATTGGAGCTCGGCCTGTGCTTCCATTCTCTCAGAATAGGGTGATCTCCCCAAATTGCCCCACGCTTTTTAAAGCCCTAATGGATTTTACTACTTGAAACTCTATTCCCTAAGTTTAAAAAACAAGATTAACATCAGCAAGACAAACAGCTTTTAGTGATGCCATTTCCACAGTTGCTGTTCATTGCAGCATTTTTATGAATTAAGACGGGAAAGATAAAAGCAGAAAGAAATGTGGAACGGATTCAGGCATGGACTGCGTATTTGTGAACATGTTTAGATAGGAGATGGATCAGCTTGCTGAGCTGAGAAACGCTAATCTTGGATGTGTTGTAAGTATTTAAAGAAGCAAACACAATAAGTTGGTATATGTTGCGAAAAAGTACTGTTCTACTGCTTGCTAAACCTTTTATGATTTTATAATTAATTAACTAGACAAAAGTTCAATATTTCCTTGGAGGATATCAAGGCTAATAAACAAAGGCACTTAAATATAGAGTCTGCTTGTTGATTTTGGAGAACGAGGCAAATAGTTCTAGTCGCTATCTAGGGTTAAACTGCATTTTTAGAATGTAATGCAAAAATCTACAAATCCTTTTATAGATATTTGATTTGCAACTGCACCTCTGAGACACATAAATGAAAGCATGGAACCAGTGGGTTTCGACACCAGCAGTATACAGCTTCTTTTGAATAAGATATAGGCCTTGAAAATGTTGCAGCCTTCAGACACAGTCACACTCTTGGAGGCTTTCTTTAGCTTGATCTGAAATCAAATTTGTTATCTTTCTGTGTGTATTTTAATCATGTCATGTTCCAGTAGAGAAGTACCGGTTTTCACATTATATTATTTATAGTGTTATGTGGATGCAATGTCTTTTTATTGGTTACTAGGTGTAGCTATAGCCTTATATTTATCCTTTAAGCCATTTCTTTTCTAAGACTGAATATGAATCAACAAACTAGAAATTGAATGGCCCTCACTAGTTTGGTTCATCGCCCAACAAAAGCAAGAATCAGTGTTGCTTTGCTTTATTTCTTGAAGCCTTTGTTGTCTCGTTCAGCTAATTACCTGTCTTCATCGAGTTTCAAAGTGCTCTTCTTTAAACTGTGGTTTGCAATGGCCTTAAAAAATTTGCTGCAAGGAAGGACATCATTTATTTCCTTGATCTTTATTTCTGTGGTCAGAAATTTAACTACCGTAGTGAAGAACATTCATTTTCTATTTTGGTTCCTCAAGAAAGTGGCCTCTTCATACTTGTTTTGCGTGACAGTTGCTTTCTGCAGTTTCAACTATTTTACTTACAGTTCAACCCACCCGACCCCAAATTAATCTCTGGATTTTGTTAATTATCTCTCAAGGACACTGCGCATTTCTTAAACTGCAGCTTTACCAAGTTTGACTAAATTCTTGAAACTAAGACCCAAAGCTTCTAAATCTCACATTGTTTTTGCTGGGTTTCCTATCCACAGACACACTTCCTGCATTTGATTGATGAGCACAATTTTTGGAAAGAAACCCAATGTGGTCTTTGATTTTGCCCAATTCCGGGTCACTGTCTCATATTCTTCGGACAAGACATTTGTGAATTATGCAAGTGACAGCATTAAGCCTGGAAGTGACTTTTCAAGGACAGGGGAACCAGTACTGTAGTTGAGCGAGGTCCTTTGGACGTCCTAACTGATCATCTATCTCATGTAACTGCTTCATTTTGCAAATGAAGAAACTGAGTCTCCAAAGCACGATCTATCTAAAGTGCCTCCACAAAGCTGCCACAGACCGGGCGGTAGTGGCGCACGCCTTTAATCCCAGCACTCGGGAGGCAGAGGCAGGCGGATTTCTGTGAGTTCGAGACCAGCCTGGTCTACAGAGCTAGTTCCAGGACAGGCTCCAAAACCACAGAGAAACCCTGTCTCGAAAAAAAAAAAAAAAAAGCTGCCACAGAACCAAAATAAAGAGAACAACTGTCTTGCTCGTTTTTCCTTTGTAGTGCCAGAGACAAAAGCCAGCACCTGGTGCATGCTATGCAGGCATTCAAGCACCCTGCTCTATGATCCAGTTTGAAACAAACTTTAGATCCTCGTCTTGTGAAGCTCTGGTTTCCCGTAGGAGGCTTGTGGCTGATGGGTGAGCTGTATAAGTTGATTCTCTATCCTTCTTTTTCCTTCCTGCTGATCTCTGTTCTTCAGGTTCTTGTGAGCCTGATTTCTCACTGCCAAGGTCTGGGGTTTCCACCAGTGAAGGCAAAACACAGAAAGACGCTTTGAAGAAAAAAAATTGCAATTTTTTGGTCATCTTCATAATTTAACTACAATCGTTACAACCTCTGCCAGGTTGAAAAGACACGTAAACTACCCCATCCAAGAGCATGAAGACACCCAGCAACTGCACAGACAAACCCGTAAATGAACAGGTTTTCACCTTCCACCCACCACTCCAGATGGAAATCCCAGACTGTGATGAACGTTTGGCCTCCGACATGCAACTTCATGTTCAAAGTCATGAGTTGCAGGTTGACAATTTCCTCAGAAGCTAATAGCTTCTCAGGTTTTTCTTCAACTATACAATTCAAAAGAGAAAGGCTAGCTCACTTCTATGCCCGTCTTCTTCTATTCTCACTTCATGTTCAAAGAGGTGTATAAACGGTTCCAGCATTTCGGTTCGAATTCTGCCTCATCACGTTGGATGGAATGCACCCGATTTCCTTCATTCCATCAGACAGGACATCGAAGGAGAATAAATTAAGTATTGTGCCAGAAAATGCAGTCTACTTTCTAAAATGCACCATCTCTAGCTTTCAGAAATGCCTTTTTGGAAGGAGCAGTGTGGAAACAGAGTTCCCATTGTTGTTAAGGAATGTCATGAATTGGATCCCCACTCCAGCCTTTTCTAGAAAGAAAGAATAAGAATCCTTCATCTGTGTATAAAATTATCATATTTTATAGCATATGCTAACGTGCTAATGAGGTGAGGTATTATCACATCTCTGCCGAGGCCATTACGGATAATCACGCTTTGTCCTTCTGCCCAAGTAGACTGCAGATATGTGATGGCCGAGAGCAGCCCTTTCCGGGGTGTTTTGACACTTCTGTTGTTGGTCTGGGGTCCAGAGCGAATGTTTGTATCAAGGGCTATCAGAGACTTCAGCTCTTCTCCACCTTGCCAGCTCCATTTCAACATTAAATGTTTACCATCTCCCCGGACCCCAATGGAAACTACTAGATAACACTCGCAATTCTTTAACTCCGTCTAAAAATATGTAACCAAGAGATCAAGCAATGTCCTCCCGGTAAATACAGATAGCTCTAGGTGATTTCTCTGTAGAGCCCCAGCTAGCTCACAGAGAAGGCCTTTGGGGTGATGTGGAGAGGAAAAGGGGAGCTTAAAGGCAGCCTTCAAACTTCTCTTGGGAGAGGGTTTTGCATCTCAAGAGGGGGAGGGGCTGGGAATCTAAGGCTACAGAGGCTGGGAATTTGGTTTGTTTCCTTCCCATTGACGATGACTAAAACCAGGCAATGGGGACCCGGGGTGAGAACCAAGGTAGTTAGTTCAGTTAGAGCCTGTGTTCTGTCACTAACTAGCTGAATGGCTTTAAGCAGCTCACTTACTACATTACCTCTGAGGTCTCTTCCCACCTCATAAGTCATTGCTCGTTATCTCATTTGCCCCCCCCCTTTACGTTCCTCCTGCTCCCCGTCCCCGCCCCCCCTTCCCCCCCAGCTTCCTTTTAACTGGCAATACTGATAGGAATGAATTAGTTACCTCTGGAGAGAGACCCGAGATGGTGTGTTAAGATGAATGGAGACTGGCTTTTTCTCTGTGTTGTGAACTTTTTTCTTTCTTTCTGTATGCTTCCTTTACTGGTTATTTAAGGCATGCTTCCTCATACATCATGATGCCTGTTTAAGTATTCAGCAATCTCTGTGGGATATAAGTGCTAACACCCAGCATTTGATCTCAGAGAGTAAGGTCCATCAGGACTATTGTTCTGGAAAATAATCCACAAAAGAAAGCATGGTAGCCCGAGGCCCAGGTTTCAAATTACCACACCCATGCTATGCATGAGAGTTGGCTTTCATGAAAGTCAGCGGGAAGATTCAGAAAGCCTCTTTCTGCACCTCCAACGGGCATTGAAACTTCACCACAAGGCACAGATACATAGAGAGTTAGGTAAACCAACGGTCTCTAGTTTTCTCTTTATGTTCATTCAGGGTCACTTCAAGTCCCAAGTCTCGAAGGAAACCTCTCTTGTTTGATCTAGCACAAGACGATCTGTGCTTTTTTTATGAACTACCAAAGTACGTGCGTTTTACTTGAATTGTGTCCTCAAGTATTTAGGAGGAGATGAAGAGACTGTGGCTCCTGCTCAGCTGTGTCCAAAGCACATCCCCATCTCGTTTGATGTCTGCTTGAAAGCCCAGAGTGAGATGGTGTCGGTGTTATCCTTATTCACACTCTGAGGGAGGTGGGGCCTTACAGAGGCTGTGGGACTCGGGTCTCCATCTTGCTCCCTCTCAGTAGTCTCAAACCCACGACCATTGCTCCACATTCCATGAGGCCAGTTTTCATTCCAACTGGTCACTAACAATGACTTTCAAGGCTGTTTTTACCGGAAATCGTCGGTGGCTCCCCTACTCTGCCGTTCACAGGTAGAATGCCCTCAGTAGCTTATCACTAAAAGCTCTAAAGAGAATTAGCCATTCTGACCCCCTAGCCAGCAAAAGCAGAATCAGTATTCATGAGTTCTCGCTGCACGCCAGGTTTTGTTCTGAATACTTTATATACACAGCTGATGTTATAGGCCCGTTAGATAACTTAGTGTTACTTTTCTGTTCTAGATGAAGGAAGTAAAGTGAATGAGAGCCCACTGTAGGTGTACAGTGAAGCCAGAGCTCAGAGATCTGTCCCACCCCTCAGCAACATTTCAGGAACCTTGACCCTCACTATTGAAGGACACTCTGCAAAGCCGACGACAGTGTTTGGAGTCAACAGTCCAGGGCTGGTATGAGTAATAAAATGTGAGTTCCTGTCTGGTGGTGGTGGTGGTGGTGCACACCTTTAATCCCAGCACTTGGGAGGCAGAGGCGGGCAGATCTCTGTGAGTTCAAGGCCAACCTGATCCACAAAGTGAGTTCCAGGACACCCAGGACTGCTCCACAGAAAAACCCTGTCTCGAAAATCCTAGGCAAAAGTTCTCCTTTTCAATTTTAGAGGAAAACTCATGGCATGGACTTATGACAGGAAGGGAACCAGAACCGGCAGAAGCAGAGTCCCGTGGTGCCAGGAGCAGAGTCACGTGGCACATTACCTTTCAGTCAGAGACTATCAGTAAAGAGAATTTGAGGATAGGGACAGTGAGTTGCTTTAGCATTTTGTAGCAATATCATCCACAGGAAAGGTAATACGCCTCACACACATTATTTATCTTATTGTTTGAAGTAGTCTCACTGTGTAGCCTTGGCTTGTCCTCTACCTCTCAAGGGCTGGGATTAAAGGTGAGCACCATCAAACCTGGTCACATAAATAGTGTCAATGTTTCAAGTGGCGCTGGAGAGATGGCTTAGCAATCAAGAGCACTGGTTACTCTTGCAGAGAATCCTAGTTCAGTTCCCAGCACCTACATAGTGGCTCACAACCATTTATGACTTCAGTCTCAGAGAATTCAGTTCCTCAGGCACTAGGCGCACAAGTAGAACACACACACAAACATACAGGCAAAACACCCATAAATATTAAACGAATAAACAAACTTTTTTTTTTGGTTTTTCGAGGCAGGGTTTCTCTGTGTAACAGTCCTAGCTGTCCTGGAACTTTCTCTGTAGACCAGGCTGGCCTCGAGCTCACATTCACCTGCCTCTGCCTCCTGAGGGCTGGGATTAAGGTGTGTGCCACCATTGCCTGGCTAAAATAAATAAAATTTAAAGGTAAAAGTAATAGACTGGCAATGTAGCTCTATGGTGAACACTTGACTGGGTTTGGTTCCCAACACCATAATAAATGAATAGAAACAAGTGAAATAGTGCAATAGCGTATTTTATTTAACACAATATATCTAATATATGTATTTACTCATTTGAACATGCAGTCAGTATAAGCACTCATAACGTGATGACTTACCTTTGGGGGTAATGGGGCTTCAGAATCTGCTATTTAACACATTGCAAGCACTGTGTAGTACAGGTGGCTCATGAGATCCGCAGTGGACAGTACTTCCATCAATAATTCCAGCTGCTTCCTTCCCTGTCTTTATCATCCATTATCCACACTATGGCTATTAGCTGTTAATATTGCTTTCCCTGGGTTTTCAAGCCATTAATCCATTTCTGTTAATAAAGGCTTCATTATGTGTTCATTTCATATTATTAGGTAATATTTATTAATGTGTGCAAAGTGGCATACACAATCGTAAGTCTCTCTCTCTCTCACACACACACACACACTTGAGATACTCAGAACAATTCTGAGCTAAGGTCTTTACTGTCTCCTCATTTTATAATGGAGTAAACTAAAAACACTTAACTTTGCTAAGAATATTGGTCCACTTTCCTTTGCAACTACCAGCGCCTGTGAGTTTATAAAGAAAAGAGAGCAGTTTTAGCCCCTGGTTCTGGAAGCCGAAGAGCATGGCATTCCTTATCTTTCTCCCCAGGTTCATAAAGCTTCAGTCCATGGCAGAAAATGGAAGGCACATGTGTGAGAAAGACCCAAGGGAGGTGCCAGTATTCACTTTACAACAACCCGCTGGGCCAATAACGACATCATCCCCATGAGAACTAATGGAGTCTCAACAGAGCTAACCCCTCCCTGTGGAAAAGGCATCAGTCCACTCACCAGGCTGCTTAAAAGCCTGGCAACCTCTCCAGGCCATTCGATACACTGGAGACCCGGGCTCCGACACATTATTTCTGA
This sequence comes from Microtus oregoni, assembly GCF_018167655.1. Taxonomy (NCBI): domain Eukaryota; kingdom Metazoa; phylum Chordata; class Mammalia; order Rodentia; family Cricetidae; genus Microtus; species Microtus oregoni. The sequence goes on along the minus strand of NW_024543816.1, from coordinate 567,642 downwards.
GCCAAGTCACCTCAGAGCTGAAGCTCTAGAGCCTGGTGAGTGGAAAGTGGAGGAAGTCGAAGTCGTTAACGCATCAATGGAACTGTCCCTCAACCCGTCCCATGCTCTAGAACCTAGCTGAAGAGAACTGGCTAGCATTTTGTATGTCGGTGACAAAGGTTAAAACTTGTCCCTCCGGGCCTGTGACAAATTTGGCCACAGCCGCTTTCCTTCACTGTGGCAGTTGCCTGTAGCAACTACTATCTGCCAGATATAAACAGGGCTGTTTATGTCCATGTGGAGCTGTTTTTCTACACCCATGCAACTAGTAAGATCAACCAAACTACAGTGTTTGAAACCAGGGGGTTCTTAAAGAGCACATTTGATCAAAACTGTAGCAAGCATGTTTAAGTGACTTGTTCAACGTTATGCAGTTAAACTAGAACTCGGCTAATGAGACTCTAGCTAATTTAATATTTACCCAACTTTCTAGAGACAGGAGCTCACTGTGTAGCTAAGGCTGACTCTGAATTTGTAATCCTCTTTGAATGCTAGGATCACAGGGTGGTACTACTGTGGCAAAAATGCATGCCGGCCTTGCACCAGAGGGTTAGCAAGTAACCCCCACCAGCTACCAACCCCCGCTGGGCCGTATCTGGCCTAGCTCCGGAGTCAGCACCCAGCCTCTAATCCATCCTTTGTGTTACAGATACCTTTTGTTGCCCCTTGTGAATCTTGTCTGAGAGTTTCCTGTGGATACAAAACCAATGCAAAACTTGGTTTAGAGGGAACCCCGAAAACCGTGGGACCTCATGAATCAGGTATTTGCACCTGGTATTGTATTGTCAGAAACTTCATTCAGTTTGCTTGGTTTTGAGATACGAAAATCTTCTAGCTAAGGAGTAAACATAGGGAAAAATAAAAATGCCCAAGGGCTAGGGAAAGAGCTTCAGTTCACGGAAGCTGAGCCCCTGCAGCTGAAAGGTTAAATTCATTCCCAAGGTGTCTCCGCGTCTTCCTTTCATGGACCCGCCTGAACCCACACACCGTGTTCAGCTGGGAACACTTCCTGTTTGTTTGCTCCAGGATCTCCGTCTGTAGCCCAGGCTGTTGTTATTCACTATGTAACCCAGGCTGGCGTTCAGCCTATGCTGATTGATTCTTCGCTTCAGTCTTCGAAGTCCTGGGATTGCAGATATGACCCACATTGCAGGGCTCCTTTGATTTCACACTGCTTCCTACTTGGAATTTAGGAGATGCCCATGTATCATCGTTTTTTATACTAATTATATTGGGCGTTTTGTTTATTTTTATTTTCTTCCAGTGCTGGAGACTAAACCCACGGTCTCTGACACAATAGGCAAGGCCACTACTGAGCTATAACAGCCTTACTAATATAAATTTTACGAGATGCTTATCTTCCCTGCTAAAATTCCTCTCTTATAGTGTCAGCTTTATTTTCACAAAACAAAAATAAAAATACCCCTCCCCCCACAAAACTCCAACAGAACAAAACAAATGAACGAAAGAACAAAAAGCTTCTGGTTTTCACAAATTTAAACTTGGAAAATTCAGGGTTCAGGAATATTTCCTGCTGTTTTAGCTTGTCATACCTTACTGTCACATGGTTTACTGGTTTCAACATGCTTCCCAGAGAGTGACATCTGAAGTTCTTTGAGGGCTAAGACACCATCTGCTGCCCTCATTCTGAGCCCCAAGCAATATGTAACTCCAAACCTTGGAATTTTTCAATTGCTAGTGCGAAGAGGCTGTGTTTAGCCCCTTGGGTTTTGCAGGTGGAGTCTGTAGAATAATGAAAGGTGGGAGCACCGGCTTGGCCTGGAGCGTTAGCACAGGCCGATGCTGGAGACAGCAGTAACTCATCACCACCGGGGCTCCTGTACTCTAGCCTGGGATCTTTCTGTTTCCATGTGGAGAAGAGTTCCACCAGAGTTGAAATGTTGAAATGTTTCCAACGTAAGCACAAAATGGACTTGATTCCTCATTAAAAAAAAAATCATGGCTTTTCTTTATAATGTTTCAAAGTGGAGATGGCTGTGAAGGTTGAGCAACCTCGTCCAGCTTGGACTGACTCCAAGTGCTCTTGTGACAGCCGGGACAAGAGCTCGCGCGGGTGACTTTGTCAGTCTATGTGACTCATTCTAAGACTTCTCAAAAAAATCAAATAGTCCAGATTAAATAAATCCCAAGTCGGAAGGGGATAGTTGCGGAATTTTTTTTTAATGTAAAGGGATAGTCTGAGTGAGGAAATGTGTCTATACAGTGACAGCTTAATTTGCAGGATCTGTTCCCGGGACTCTAAAATGAAAAATTATGCATTCTTGCATTATTTATAGACTCATAAAGAAAACATTATAGGGACCACAAGAAATTGGTTTTATCCTTGCTTTCACTGTTCTTAGTGCCCACCTAGCGAACAATATGTGAAGGGGAGAATAACTTTTAGATGTTTGAGACTCCTGTTTTTGTGTTTATTGCTCTTTGATTTTTTTTTCTTGGTAGCACATTGTAAAAGCCCCGAGGCACAGTTTCAGAATACGTGAACAATGTCGGCAATCAGTAAGACAGCCCGCTATGGAAAATACTCGCTTTCAAAACCACAGGTTAGTTCCTGGAAGTCTGCCTGTCAGAGGAAGGATGTGGTCTGCATCGACAAGTTGAAATAGCTTGTGGAGCCAAGGAAGAGAGGTTGTGGTCTTCTGCCTGCCTCCTAACTTGAGGAGCCTAGAGGGTTGAAATTGGAGCTAAGGACACTAAATCGCTCTGGCAGAAAGCAGGGCAGATAAAGAATTCAGCCATCTGAAAGGGCTTTCGTGAGCGATCAGGTGAGCGAGGACTCGATCTTTAGGGAAATGACATGAGGAAGAAAGCATTGGGCTCAGAATCAACTCGTAAGTCTGCCTTGTTAAGTGTTCCGTGGAGGGTATTGACGTCACTTTGGAGACTCGCTCTCGGATTTCATTTCCCCCTGTTGTGAAGTCATTGTAATTCACCTGGCTTGAACATTCCGTGCAACTGGCGAGCTCAGCAGCTAATGGGTGTCAAGGAATAAAGTCATCCCTGGCTCAGGGTGAGCTGCCTTTTTTTTTTTTTTTTTTTTTGCCTTATAATCCGACTCTAGCTCACCACCTGGGTCTTGAGAAATGCAAATTAGTAGATGTTAGTTTTTCTTAGTTTTTGGTTTACCTTAGTCTTGAACATTTTGTATGATTAAAAATCCCTGATGTAGAAGGAATTCCATTTAATCTTTGCAGGTTTTTCTTGATGAAAATGCCTTGATGTTTTGTGAGCTGTGGATTTTACTGCGGATCCCTGGTGCCCTTCGGAGAGGTTTATTTCTCCAGACAGTAGTTTTCCTTAGTGTTGCGACTCTGCGTTTCACAAGCTAGAGATGCAGAAAAAAGTGCTAAGGAAGCAGAAAGTCCACTTTAAAAAAATAGTACACACAGGGACTCTCTTTTTAAATTTTATTTTATTATTTTGTGTGGGGGTGCTTTGCGTGTGTGCCTGGCTGTGCACCTCATGAATGCAGTTCCCTGGAGGCCAAAAGATAATGGATCCCTGGAACCGGAATTATGGACGGGATGAGAGCCACCATATTGGGTGCTGGGAATCGAAACTGACTCTTCCGCATGAACAAGTACGTACATTCACCATACCTTAACCATTGCCTCACCTCTCTAGTTCACAAAAGGGACTCTTGATTGATAACCCACGGCGTATTTCTGCCAGGTGAAGTATCTGCAGCTGGAGGAGAACTCAACACAGTTAAGGAAGTCAGAGGCCATGTTCCTACTGAGCTTTCACCTTGCTAGGCAGTGGTTGCGCACACCTTTAATCCCAGCACTCAGGAGGCAGAGACAGGCAGATCTCTGTGAGTTCGAAGCCAGCCTGGTCTACAAAGCCAGTTCCAGCCAGGACTATTGCACAAAGAAAAACAAAATAAAAAGCAGTTTTCATCTTTATCTATGTGATAACATGTGTGCAGCATCCACATGCCTACCTTTGTTAAAAACAAAAGGGGGGGGGGTTCAGTAAATGTGAAATAAAAAAAAAGAAATAATCACTCCCTCCGTGGAAAATGCAGTGTCCGGGGTGTCTAAAGTTCTATTGAAAGACCCCAGTGGTGGGCAGTCTTTCAGGCTGAGGAGACCCTCCCAAGGAACAGCGAGTCACTCTTCGGATGCAAATAGCAAGAGGCTTTATTCAGTACACAGGCACCTGGGGCGACTTAGTCTCTCGGGAGACAAGCGCGCCTGCAGACTGGGGGAAGGTCTTTTTATAGGAAAGAGGGCAGCAGAAGCAGATTACAGAAGCAAATGCATCGTTAGTGGTCAGTTGGAATGGGGCAAGGGGCACAGGTGGTTTTTCCTCTCCCAGCACAGATGTATGGGAACAGATATCCTGTTAATTGATGTCCTGTCCTAATCTATGGATATAAAGATCCTGTTTTGCAGCCAGGGACCCTGACCTTACTCTGCACTTACAGTCGTTCGTCAAAAGCTTTGTGAAATGACGTTACAGCAGATAAGCTGGGATCTTTCATAGGGGGAGTTGTCTCTTCTGTGAATTACTGATATTCTAAGTTGGGCACATGTGCTGACTATAGGCATCCTGTTTCCCCAAGCAAACGGGATGTTCTCATTAGAGCAGGCCAGCTGCGGGTTCCTTATCGCTTGGGGCCAGATGGCTGACCGGCTGACCGCAGATATCTTGCCTGGCTTCTCCGCCCTTATTCTCAAGTCGAACTTCCCTGCTCTAATTACTTGCGTTGCTCCAAAGTTTAAGCCTTGCAAAATGGCGTTACTGCTGCTTAGTGAGTGGGGGTCTTTCACTATCACTCCAGACCGCATCTTGTCCTTGTAGAATAAATGGTAAAAATGGCACATAAGTTCAGGTTGTACTGGTAGATGGTGTTCCAAACAATAATCTAATCTTTTAGGGAAAAGAGAATAGCTGTATTTTTTTTTTAAGTTTAAAACATGCTATTTTCTATTTAAACCACAATTAATGAAAGTTAACTAATAGGTCAGTCCCTTAGTCTCCTTTGTCTCTCAAAAAGTCACATGTAGTTACTGGCCTCCAGACTAGTCAGTGAAGACAGAGCATTTTCCTCCTGACAGAAAATTCTACTGGGAAGTGGTGCTTAGAAGACATTGGTTGGCTGGCTGGACAGATGACTCAGCAGTTAAGAGCACTGGCTGTTCTTGCAAAGGACCCAAGTTCAAGTCTCAGCACCCATATACTGGCTTACAACCATCTGCAACTCCAGCACCAGGAGATCCGATGTGTTCTACACCCTTGGGCATTAGGTGAACACATGCAGGAAAAACACTTCTACACACAAAATAAGTTCAAGAAAAAAGTTAAATAAAAATAAAATTTAAAAAGATACTAATTCTAAAAAACACATCTTATTTATGACTACTCCTCAAAAAAATGCTCATTACTGTCGTAGTTTGCTGTCTAAAGAATCTCGGCTCTCTGAGATAACTGATACCTATTCTCCACAGTAGAAAAATAAGCTAATGTCATGAATTTGGTCATTAAGAATTCTAAAGCTGGGCTGGGGAGATTGCTCAGTGGTTAAGAGCACTGGCTGCTCTTCCAGACGACCCGGGATTCAATTCCCATCACCAATACAGCAGCTCACAGATGTCTGTAACTCCAGTTCCAGGGGACCTGACACCCTCATACAGGCATAAATGCAGGCAAAACACCAATGCATATGGAATAAAAAAAAAGAATTCTAAAGCTAGGCCTGAGAGTACAAGATTGTAATCTCAGTCCTGGGGAGACAGAGGTAGGAGTTACAGCCCAGCCTGGACTACAGAATAAATTAGATTCTGTCTCAAGAAATGAAAAGAGGGGGAAAGGGGCTGGAGAGATGGCTCAGAGGTTAAGAGCACTGCCTGCTCTTCCAGAGGTCCAGAGTTCAATTCCCAGCAGCCACATGGTGGCTCACAACCATCTGTACTGAGATCTGGCGCCCTCTTCTGGCTTGTGGGCATATATGGAGGCAGAATGTTGTATACATAATAAATAAATAAAAAAAAAGAAAAGAGGGGGAAAGAATTTGAGACTCTGGATATAGCTTGGTGTGCAGTCAGTTTGCCTAGCACGGTGGGGCATCTGGGGTTCAGATCACACTCCATAAAATATAATGACACATTTTTTCTTGAACATTTTCTTTTTTAAAAAAATATTTATTTATTTATTATGTATACAATATTCTTTCTGTGTGTATGCCTGAAGGCCAGAAGAGGGCACCAGACCTCATTACAAATGGTTGTGAGCCACCATGTTGTTGCCAGGAATTGAACTCAGAACCTTTGGAAGAGCAGACGATGCTCTTAACCACTGAGCCATCTCTCCAGCCCATCTTGAACATTTTCTTATTTGTATTTGTAGCTAAGAGGAAATCCTGTGCCTGGATGCCATTTACTTATTTATTTATTTATTTTTGGTTTTTTGAGACAGGGTTTCTCTGTGGCTTTGGAGCCTGTCCTGGAACTAGCTCTTGTAGACCAGGCTGGTCTCAAACTCACAGAGATCCACCTGCCTCTGCCTCCCGAGTGCTGGGATTAAAGGCATGTGCAACCATCGCCCGGCCGCCATTTACTTTTAAGTAAACAAGAAAGAAGTGTGTTTTCCTCTGTTTTCTCTCAAACTGGGCTATGCAGAACAAATACTACAGAAACCGTTCTAAGTTGGTGTTCATTAAATGCATATACAATTACTATGGCAAAAGCTAAAGTAGTGAGGTGGTCCATTCCCTTAATCCCAGCACTAAGGAAGCAGAGGCAGGCAGATATCATGTGAGTCTAAGGCTAGCCTGGTCTACATAGTGAGTTCCAGGCCAGCAACAGCTAGATGATGATGATGATGATGATGATGATGATGGTGTGTGTGTGTGTGTGTGTATGTAACACATTGTATTGAGTGCTATTAGAAAGATCCATTCCATGTGATACTATTTCAAAAAAAACAGCAATAACTGTATTTGGACTTTTCACTTCTTACAGAAGTAACAATTTTTTCCTCTTAAATATTTAAAGTGTGTATGTCATAAATAACAGCTGACTAGCTTGGCTTTCTAAGCGCTGTCCAGCCGTGTGGTCTCTTCACACGTAGTCACAGGCCTTTATCAAAGGCATCCCTAAAGTAGCTTTCTCAGGATTACTTGACCTGGACTCTCTTCATCTCCACCCTTGCCTTCTGCCCTTCCTGTTATCTGGAATGTTAGCCATTCTTCAAGGCCCTTTGGAAAACACCAGTCTTGATCCTTCCAACTGATGTGACCTCTCCCCTCCTCTAAAGTTTAACTCCACTATGATTAAGTGTGCTGCCTCCCTTACTGGACTGTGAAACCTTAGTCTAACAACCACAGCCTTTATCTATCCCCAGGGCCTTCCAGATGCTTGGCATAGAGTTAACGCTTCAGACACAGCCTTGGAAATGAGGTGAACCATCCGTTTTCTAGTTATAAAGGCAAGATTTCTTTGGTCTCCCCTTTCCCTCACAAACGAAAGCAGGAGCATGGCCCATGGGCCTTCACATTGTTTACACACATACTTGACACGTGTCCACTGATTTAGCTTGTATGGGAGCTTTGGGTTGTTCCTGCGGCTTATGAGAATTTTGTCCTACAATGTTACACCCATATGAGACAGTGGAGAAAGAAATTGGTATACAGCACCATGAAATCTAGTTCCAGTCAAATGTTAATGGAATTAGCACTTGGCAAGATAACACCTTTTCAGGTGTCAAATGGGCAAAGACTGAAAGAGTTTCAGACGCCACTGTCATGGTGGAAAATGCAAGGTCTCATTTATTTCAGGTAGGAATGTAAAAATGACAGGATTTCTGTGAAAAGCAATTTAATAATTTGAAGAAGCTTATCAGAATACAAACTACAGAATAGAAAAAACCCACTTTGAGGGATTTCTTCTCCAGGTACACTCCCATCAATCCGGACACAAGGATGCCAAGCCTCTCCTAAAGGGAGCTGCATAACATGGAGGATGTAATCTTTCAGATACCAGGAGACGTGACCAATGCACCAGTTTGCATAATGTACAAGAGAGAAGGGAAAAGATGTTAAAAACCTCGGCGTGCAATCGGCAGCACTCAGGGCGTGAGAACCTGGAGGACAAACAACACAGTTTCTACACCCCCAGTCTTGCAAGGAGGGTAAGGAGTTGGGAAATTAAGACATGCCAGCTATGTGCAATGCGTCGGCCTTGCTTGAAAGTTGATGTTCGACAAACTTGTTATCTAATAAACCTGAGTATAACACATATGATTTAAGCAATAGTCCAGAAGGAGAGGCTATCACTGATGTCAGGAAATCCTTTTTTGGTTTGGAGGGGGGGTCTGTTGTTGTTTAGAGACAGGGTCTCACTATGTAGCCCTGGCTGACTGTAAACTCAGAGACACATCTGTCTCTGCTCGTGCTAGGATTAAGGACATGGACCTCCTTGACCCGACTAAGAAATTCATTTTAAGCTATAAAATATAGTAATGGTATGTAGTGTGATTTTCTTTTTAAATAATGTTTATTTTTACAATTTTTATTATGTATGTTGTGTGGTGTGTGTGTGTGTGTGAATGCCACATGTGTGTAAGTGTCCCTGGAAGCCAGAAAAGGGTGTCAGCTGCCCTGGAGCTGGAGATCCAGTCATTGTGAGCCACTGGACATGCATAGTGGGAACTGAACTTGGGACCTCTGGAAGATCACTATGCACTCTTAACCACTGCGCCATCTCTACAGCCTCGTGATTTTTTAAAAAGGAGTTCTTTTTTTTTTGGAGGGGGAGTATATTATGAACTATTTCTGGAGGAGACTTGTCCCAGAATAGTGGAGCAAAGACAGTACACCCATCCGGAAGAAGCAATGCTGCTTGTGAGGTACTGGTGGCTCTGAGATGCTGGAGGGTCTGAGCACATTTAAAAATTATATGCAAATTGCCAAATAATAATGATATCTCTCCCTTTATGTCAAGGAGATACATGCACACTTCTCACACACGTACGCCAGAAGCACTCCTATTTGCAGCATCCCCCAGAAGGAGTTATTGCTGAACATGTTTTCAAGGGTTGCTAAACTATAGAGGTATTGGACCCTCTGCGAGTAGTGGCGAAGAGAATCCGAAGCAGCACCTAATCCAAACCTCAGAATATTTTCCTTTTCGATGCAGAATATTATTTTATGAAGTGGGCCATTTATGGTCTTCGTTGTTGCTGAGGATAATAGACACCGTAAAGTGAATCTGTAGCTTCAACATTTCCACCTACAGAAGGTGGTGGAAGACATGGGCCAGGAATCAGCTTCAGGGCAGGGGAGATATGATAGCCTCCAAGTAGGTCGGCGGGTGGTGATCATAGACTTCTATTTCACTCCCTACTGTTGAGACGCTCTGCTTTCGCCTGCCTTATGACCTCCCTTCCAAAAGTTCTCCGAGAGCATTCCATTGACTTCTCCTCCACGAGCAAAGCTGCAAACAACAGTGCTGGTGTGCAAGAAGAGAAATCATTTGCATCTTTTCTGTTTATAAAGTAGAAAGATTAGGGGATTTTTTTCCCCTGTGAATGTGTTCCACGTGGACAACTCCAGCCTTCCTGCCTACTGCATGGGGCAACGTCCTCTCCACAAATGCCTTCAGGTAGACAATTTTTTTTTTTTTTGAGACAGGGTTTCTCTGTGGCTTTGGAGCCTGTCCTGGAACTAGCTCTGTAGACCAGGCTGGTCTCGAACTCACAGAGATCCGCCTGCCTCTGCCTCCCGAGTGCTGGGATTAAAGGCGTGCGCCACCATCGCCCGGCTCAGGTAGACAATTTACCAAGCAGGGCAGAAGCCTGAGCGGGGCAGGATGGAAAGCAGTAAATCCCTGGGAAGAGGGCAAACAATTGTTGGATTTTGTGGTAGTTGTTAGGGATGGAGAAAACTTTGTAGAAGGTGCGTGGATGCAAGCCATTTTCCTGACTGGGCACTTCATCACACATGACCTTGTTTCTTCCTCCTGGAGACTCAGAGAGAGAAGAGGGAGAGGACTAGTAGCAGTAGTGTGGGGCGGAGAAATAAATGATAAACGATAATAAACAAAGAAATAGATGAGAAATAAATAAATAAATAAATAAATAAATAAATAAATAAATAAATAAATAAATAAATGCGAGCCTCGGACTTACATCTTGGCTGACTGGATAGGCTTGGTGCCCTTAGTAGGGATAAGGAAGGATGCAGGAGCTGAAGATGAAGGCAAAAGTAAGGAAGAGCTAGTGAGTTCCATTTTCCACAGAATAATTGTGGGGGTCAGTAGGTCTTGACAGGTCACGTGGTGCATGGCAGGTCATAACCTTTTAGCCAAAGAAAGAAACAAACCATCCATTCTATCCCTCTGAAAATCTTAATTCTCACCATATGTTTGACTGCCCTCGGCACATTACAGGCCTATTTTTTTCTTAAATGACAGAAAACTGTACTCCTATTGTCCTGCTCTTTACAGATTTAGCGCTTATGTGAGTAATAGGAAAGTTATATTTCTTTTGAAGTGCAAGTAACATAAAAGTGTATTTCATTTGCTCTACTAGCTGAGTTCCCCTAAATTGGCGCAGGTGCACACACACACACACTCACTTTTTTGTTCACGTTAGCAAAACGCTTCTTTAAAGAAATACAAATACCCAGTAAAACATTGTCCAGTGCCTAGTCTCACTCACAATGGAATAGTGCGCTTTCCCATACTCAGGAGGGTGTGATGGAACAAAGGCGAATGTTTCCAGCAAGTAAATCCCTGCAATCTCCGAAGGGCCGAGGTCCAGGTTGTTAATCACGCTACTACCGCCCTGTTCTCCTAGCTTCCTAACTTCTTCAACCACTTCTTCAATGATTCTCTACAAATACGTGCCTTGAAGAACAGCCGGGATTAAGAATGCTCAGGGCACTGGTGAAATACCTAACAACTGCAAACAACTTAAATCCTCACTGATGATGGGCGAGTTGAATGACGTGGCGGTCTGGCAGTCAGAGGACTAACATGAAGCTGTTAAAAGACTCTGTGCTTGGTGCCAAAACAAAATGACAATTGAAAACCTCTCTATTTCAACTTGAATATGACACATAACTTGGGGAGAACGTCAGAAGACGTCATTAGTGATGGGAACTAAGATTAAGTTATGAAAGTGGCACAGGATTTCTTCCTTCCTTCATTTTGTAGTGGCCCCAACTGGGGGCCTTCTTATTCATGCGTATGAGGGCCAATGAGAAGGTTCTGTTGGGGAAAAGAGTTTACCCCCAAACCTGCTGACCAGAACTCAGTCCCTGAACCCACATGGTAGAGGGGGAGAACTGGTTCCCACCTAAGCAGCGCGGCACCTGTACACACCCACCCACACAGATAAATACACACAACAAAAACTTAAATGCAGGGCTGGAGAGATGGCTCAGAGGTTAAGAGCATTGCCTGCTCTTCCAAAGGTCCTGAGTTTAAATTCCCAGCAACGACATGGTGGCTCACAACCATCTGTAATGAGATCGGCGCCCTCTTCTGGCCTGCAGGCAGACACACAGACAGAATATTGTATACATAATAAATAATTATTTTTAAAAAAAACTTAAATGCAGGGGAATCTAAATGAAGGAATGGAGAAATCAAGAAAGGCTTTTGACATTAAAAATAATTTTATAATCCTTACAAAATCGATGTTTCTCTTCAGATACCTCTAAAAATGTCATCTCCTTTCACATTTGAAATTTCAAGGTAACTATCTCTACAAGAGAATCTCATTAGTGTAACAAAATGTTTTGCTTTCAAGACACACACTTTCCTCTTAGGAAACTCTAGTACTCTCTTCTCCTGCACGATCCCTTAGGGGACTGAGGCTCTCCAGAATGCTCACTAATCTTCTTCTTTTTATAATGTTTATCAAGAGCAACTTTATTGATGCATAATTAACATAAAATGAGCTGGAGATGTGGCCTAGTGGTGCATCACCTGCTTAGCCTACAATTCCCAGGGTTCACTTAAATTCCTAGCACAGGAAAAAAAAAAACCCACACATACTGAAATGTATCATTTCTATTTCTTTTCTTTTTTTTTCTTTTTTTGAGACAGGGTTTCTTTGTTAACAGTACTAGCTTTCGTGGAACTCACTCTGTAGACCAGGCTGGTCTTGAACTTACAGAGATTCTCCTGCCTCTGCCTCCCAATTGCTGGGATTAGAGGTATGTGCCACCATAGCCAGCTCTGAAGATGTATCATTTCAAAATAAGCATGTCACACTCTTGTGTTCATTGTATCAGTATTCATAATTACCAAGATATGGAACCAACCTGGGTGTCCATGCCCTTGGAAATGGAAAAAGGGACTATGACATGCATGCACAATGGAAGGTTATTCAATTTTCATAAGGAGATCCTGGCATTTGTGATAACATGAATGAAACTACATGTATGTAATTAAATAAACTGTATGTGTTTGTCTCTCTGTGTGTATGTGCATCTGAGTGTAGTGCCTATGAAGGCCAGAAGATGTTGTTAGATCTTCTAGAGCTGAAGTTATAGGTGGTTATGAACCACCCATTGTGAGTGTTGAGAACCAAACTTGTGTTCTTTTTTAATTTTATTGATTTTTATTGAGCTCTACATTTTTCTCTGCTCCCCTCCCTGCCTCTCCCCTCCCCTTCAACCCTCCCCCAAGGTCCCCATGCTCCCAATTTACTCAGGAGATCTTGTCTTTTTCTACTTCCCAATTAATAAATGGGATCTCTTGAAACTGAAAAGCTTCTGTAAAGCAAAGGACACGGTCAACAATACAAAATGACAGCCTACAGAAGGGGAAAAGATCTTCACCAATCCCACATCAGACAGAGGTCTGATCTCCAAAATATACAAAGAACTCAAGAAATTGGTCATCAAAAAACAAATAATCCAATAAAAAATGAAGTACAGACCTAAACAGAGACCTCTCAACAGAGAAATCTAAAACGGCTAAAAGACACTTAAGGAAATGCTCAGCATCCTTAGTCATCAGAGAAATGCAAATAAAAACAACTTTGAGATTCCATCTTACACCTGTAAGAATGGCCAAGATCAAAAACACTGATGACAACTTATGCTGGAGAGGTTGAGAGGTAAAGGGAACACTTCTGCGTTGCTGGTGGGAATACAAGCTGGTACAGGCCCTTTTGCATGTCAGTGTGGCAATTTCTCAGAAAATTAGGAAACTACCTTCCTCAAGACCAAATAATACCACTTTGGGGTATATATCCAAAGGATGCTCAATTGTGCCACAAGGACATGTGCTCAACTATGTTCATAGCAGCTTTGTTTTTCATAGCCAGAACCTAGAAACAACATAAATGCCCCTAGATAGAAGAATGGATTAAATAATGTGGTACATTTATACAATGGAGTACTACACAGCAGAAAGAAATAATGACATCTTGCATTTTGCAGGCAAATGGATGGAGCTGGAAAACATTATTTTGAGTGAGGTAACCCAGACCCAGAAAGACAATTATCACATGTACTCACTCATAACTGGTTTTTAAACATAAAGCAAAGAAAACCAACCTACAAACCACAATCCCAGAGAACCTAAATAACAATGAGGACCCTAAGAGAGACATACATGGATCTAATCTACATGGGAAGTACAAACTTGTGTTCTTAATCACTGAACCATCTGTCCAGCTCCAGAACTCCTCCATTTAAAAAAGTTGTATTGTATGGGTGTTTTGCCTGCATGTATGTATGTGCACACGGGTGTGACTGGTGTCTGACAAAGAGGTCACAAAAGGAGTCAGATCCCTTGAAGTTGGAGTTACAGACATATGTGTGGGTGCTGGAAATCCAACCCAAGCCCCTTGCAAGAGCAGTACTTACTCTTAACCGTAGAGCCATTGCCCCAATCCCTTTCCTACATTCTTAATGAATTTCTTTCTACTTGTGTTACTCGTCATTGAGAGAGAATAGTGAAGTCTCAGTTTTATACATGTGGATTTGTCTATGTCTCCTTGTAATACATATATTCTGCCTTAGTTACTTCTCTATTGCTATGAAGCCATGACCAAGGCAACTTATAAAAATGTAGTATTTAATTGGGTATTACTTGAAGTTTCTGAGGGACCATCCATGACAATCATTTCAGGGATAATGACAACAAGCAGGCAGGCAGACCTAGAGCAATAGCTGAGAGCTAACATCCTGATCTGTAAGCGGGAGGCAGAAAGAGAAGAAAAATGGACATGATATGGGCTTTAGAAACCTCAAAGGCCACACCCAGTGACACACCTTCTCCAAGAAGGCCACACCTCCTAAGCCTTTTTAAACAGTCCACTAAATAGGAATTAAACATTCAAATATATGAGCCTTTGGGGCCATTCTCATTCAAACCACTGTGTGTGTGTGTGTGTGTGTGTGTGTGTGTGTGTGAATAAATATATAAACACAACAAGATGAGTCAGCCTCTTTAGTGTTGCTTGTATATATGTATATATGTTGCTATTTTTCTCTAAAACATAAACAAAAATCAGGGACTTGTTATGTACCCCCAGTTGACCTGAAACTCACTATATGGAGACCATGCTGGCTTCAAACTCAAGAGATCAACCTGCCTCTGCCTTCTGATTGCTGGGCTTAGAAGCAAACACTACTGCACGCCTGGCTATGCTATTTTCTTCTTCTCATCAATCCTATTAATATGCCTAGTGTTGATGTATTTTGAGATATAAAAATATCATTTATAATTTTAGCAAGTTCAGATATAATCATTCCAAGACACACCTTTGTTTGGTAAATAGTGATGTAACAAAGCAGGTCTGCATTTTCACAACATCTTGTTTCAGCCCTGCTCATCATGGCCTAGGGATGTTGCTCAGGGCTGAAATATTTGTCTCGCGGGTTTGAGGATGCCCTGACCTCCATCCGCAGCACCACAATGGAAGAGTGGGAAGTGGCATCCATATGGTCAGCAAGAGCTGTGCTTTGCTTCTTGGCTTCTCATTCCCTTCTTCCAGTCTCCATCCCTTCTCTCCGCCTCTGGCCTCCTCTAGCTGTGTCCCTTTTGGAAACCCTGTCTCAGGCTGCAATAGCTTGTCAGTTCCTTAGCGACTGGGTATGTCTCTACTTGCCACTAGTATGGGGAACAAAGGGTGGTTCTCAATAGAAATTTCTCAGTTGAAAGTCTTTCTTTGTACCTACACTCTATAAATACCACGTAATCTAAGTCATTTTAGGCAATCATATGTGATTATGAAAATGCTACTCATAATTAGAGTAAAATTGCAATGCCCTCATTTCTTCTTTCTTGTAGCCTGATGGTTTTCACCGTCATATATGTCACAATTTATTGGTCTTTATCTGTCATTTCTTTACTCTTTGGTCATGCGACCACAAGATCCACAGGATAGAGTTTTTATTTTTGTTTATTGCATCCTTGGGACTCAAACATTTCTCCACAAAGAGTAACTCGCAATTTATATTCTGAGGATGAATGAGAGAGAAAGCACGAACTGGCCATAAGAAAGTAAGCATTGCGTATGCTGGTGCACCAGCGGGAAAATGTTTTCAGAGTCCTAAATAACAAATGTCCAAACAACATGAGAAAAATAAACTCTCTGTAGGATATTATTTGCTTTAAATGTAGATATTTTAAGCATTCAAGAATAGACAACAATAATTAAAAAAAACACCTTGTCCTAAATTCTTGGTGAAAGTCCTGGTTTTATGTGTTCAACACATATCAGGAAAAAAAGCTGAATGGCTTAGCTCTAAGCTCTATTGTCTGGGCATGTAAGGCTTTTCTATTTTAGATTCATTGATCTTATTTTGTCTGCGTGTCTAGTGCTGGAGGAAGTCAAAAGACAGCATCAGTGACCTTTAGCTGGAGTTGTGGATGGTTGTGCGCTGCTGTGCTTTTAGCAGTGGTACCATCGCTCCAGCCCCCTGGATATGTCTTAGTCAAACTTGGTCCTTCTGAGGGCTTCTATCGTTTAAGCTGCCATGGTCTTCGATTCTCATTCTGTACTTACCATGGAATAATTGCACATAGGGTAATTGTACTTTTCAACAGGTCCTTTAAAGGGAGGGAAATAATCATTTGACACAAGTTTCCTGAACTACTTTGAGTCAAACACTGTGCTAACTCCTGGGCAGGGAGTGGTAAGATTACACACGGGACCTCTGTGTTCTTAGTATTCAAAGATTACTGTGACTAGATCTGAAATAAAAGCCCACAATGAATAACATTGAGCTATCGTAAATTTTCTGAAGGAAAAGAACAAGGGCCTATTGGATTAACTGATCAGAGAAGACGTCTGATAAAAGACCCGACAAGGTGAGATACTAAAGCTGACAATAGTCCAATAAAAAGAGATAACAGCATGCACCGAGGCTTTGAAGCGAGAAGAGAACAGACACACCTGAGAAACTAGTCCGTTTGCCTATATACCACTCGTTACACAGCAGGGTAAAGATGTGTCCACAGGCAGAAGTTAAATCATACAAGGCTCTGCAGGCATTCACCTAATGTTCCAACACAGCACATTGAGGAATTTTACCCAAGTAAAATTATGGGATCCACTTTTCCTCTTGAAAAGGTTGATCACTTTGATTGCTGTGGGGAGTGTGGACTGGCTGAGGGCAAGTAGGCAGAAAACACCCAAGTAGGAAACTATTGAAATGTTATACACGATCTTAGTAGTTCGAGGTGCAGACAGAGGCAGTGCGAAATGAAAGGACCCCCAAGGAATGAGGCATTGCATGGGAGACGGGGGTGGGGGTAAGGCATTGTGAAGCCGACTGGTTCCAAGAGGGAATAAGCAGGTGTGGGAGACTATGGGGAGGTTGAACTAGATAGGAATAAAAAGTATGTCCAATTGCTGGGGCACTTTCATGACCATTTTGACTGCAGAAAGAGGAATTTTAGTGGCTCCCAAAGCTGTGTTGCAATGGACCAAGGAAGGAGTTCAGGCTTTAGGTTCTTGCATGTCCTCCCTGCAGAACACAACAGATAGCACCGATGGACCGATGAGAAAACAATGATTTAAAGGCCTCTAAGATAGGCAAGGTGAGGAATTAGCAGGGTTAAACTTAAGAGACTGAGAGCAGAAATACCCAAGTACCAAAGCCATTCTTATCCACTGCCGGATCTGAAGAACTCATTGAATTCTGCTTATTCAAAAGGCACACAACTTGTAGATGAAGAAGGCTAGAGAGCCACTAAAGATGGCATGGTAGTCTTTTTCATTTGTACCACACGGAAAGGAATGCACCCTCTAAACAGTGCACCTTAACTTGCTTCCCTCCGTGCTCCGAGGGAGACTAAGAAGAATATTAACTTACTGAGCTGTGCAGATGGTGCGGGCGGGGAACAGCCTAGAAGCTGTAATCATGTAGGTCCCACTCATATGGCCTGAGTGACGAACGAGCCTCTAGTCATAAATTTAAAAAGACCCTGGCCTGTTAATGTTTCCAGACACCTCAAAAAAGCAAACGAGTCTTTGAAGAGGCGCACATCTTTGTCCTAGACCTCAGAAAATGCTTTCATATTATTTTAATAAGGATCAACAAAAAGAACAAACAAGTAATGGAAATCATGTAATTATTCAATGACTATTACCTCGTGCATTCATGGAAATAAATGTGTGCAGGAGAAAGAAATTCTAAACAATGACTGTATTTGTATAGACCGCTGGAAATTCCTGGAAACTGTATAGAAAAAGACAGCAGATATACCAATAAGAAAATCATTTATTTAAAATCTAAGGATATCTATGAGAGCCTAAAATTCTGACTAGCATGGGTAGGAGAACCCCAATTTGACCTGCCTCCACCATCATGTAAAAGAAGGGTCCAGGTCTTTTGCTTGTATATTTTTATTTCAGCTTTTTTTGTTTGTTTCTGGTTTTGGTGTGTGTGTGTATGTTTCTTCTGCTTTGCTGTTGTTTTCTTTTTAATTTGTTTTTTGTTTTGTTTGCCTGTTTGTTTCCAAAGAGAGAAAGAAAAGTTGTGGAGTTGTTTAGATGGGGAGGAAGGGAGGATCTGGAAGAAGGTGGGAGACAGGAAACCATGCTCAGAATATGTTGCGTGAATTTTGAAACAAACAAGCAAAAAAGGCCCTTGGTAGCAGCGAACGCCACAGGGATGGACGCTGTCAGGACAAGGGACATAGGTGCTAGCAGCTCTACTCAAGAAAAGTATGTAAGGAGCTGGACGGTGGGTGGGGTACATGTTTAATCCCAGCATCCGGGAGGCAGAAGCAGGCATCTGTGAGCTCCTGGCCAGCCTGGTCTACAGAGTGAGTTACAGGATAGCCAAGGCTACACGCAGAAACCATGTCTCCAAAAAGAGAAAGAAAGAAACAAAAACAATCAAAAAAAAAAAAAAAAAAACAAGCAAAACCAAATAAAGGTACATAAGGAAAGATAGCCTTGTCCTTGGTGGACAGCAGCCGCAGATCTGATCAACTAGGAATAGCACTGGAGTCTGAGAGCTCTTAGTCTCAAGTCAGCAAGCGGGTCAAACTCTGGAGCCGCTCACCTCTCCCTCACTGCTGTAGAGCTCAAGAACGCTGAAGTTCCGGGGTTATATATATAGCATTCACAACGGCATCCTTCCAGCAAAGTGATTAATACTCAGGGGGCCTTGAAAGACCGAAGACAGGCCCTCCGCCTGGACCTATCTCAGTGCTGTTTGCTTCCTTTACATACAACTGGGACTCATCCCACAGCTGGAACGTTAGGCACCTTTGGGATATGATTTGGAAAGTCCCAGGAGGACAAGAGAACCTAACCAGTCCACAGGCTGCAATGCTAGGAGTGGCCAGCAGAGGGCAGTAATACGTAAAGCTGGGAAACCGGCAAAGTGAAGACAGGTTTGGCAGACATTGGGCATCAATTCGTTTTATGTAAGCTCAGCTGCAACCTAAACTGTAGATAAAGCAAGAGGCCTCAAGTTCAACTCCATATGCGGGTTTTAAGAACTCAGAAAGAAGCCACTCCAAAAATCAGTGGTTTTCTTTTTCTATTTTTTTTTTTGGGGGGGGGGGGCTCATGCTTCTTCACTTTTCTTTTTATTCCATTTCAATATATTCAAACGTATGATTTTAGCCAGGCAGTGGGTGGCACACACCTTTAATCCCACCACACAAAGGCAGAGGCAAGCAGATCTCTGTGAGGTCGAGGCCAGGCCCTGGTCTATAAGAGTGAGTTCCAGGACAACCAGGGATACACTGCCTCGAAACAAAAAAGTATGCTTTCGCCAATTAGCTGCTTTCATCAAATATTCACTTATATTTGAACTTTTTTTTTCATTATGGAGTAATCATTGTTTTCCTTTCTCCTCCTCCTCCTCCTCCTCCTCCTCCTCCTCCTCCTCCTCCTCCTCCTCCTCCTCCTCCTCCTTCCTTTCCTCCTTCTTTTCTGGATTCATGTTGTTTCTTCCTAGTAGTAACATTTGACTTTCTTAGCTTTTTAAAAACACTCTTAAATTTATTCCCCATCCTACATTGATCTAATTTTCCTCTAAAACTTCTCTTTATTGAGAAATCTTCATGTATATCTTCTACCTTTTCTCTTCCTAATATCTTGTTCTTTCATTATTCTCTCCACAGCACACTTTTCTACCATTTATTATTATTATTATTATTATTATTATTACTCTTCTTACCTTTTACTTAGATTTTCTTCTATTTCTACCTTCTCCCTACTCTTCACCTCACTCATGTTCCATCCCCATGTGTAAACTGAGTAACTTTTAACTGCACAGCACCTTTGTAGCAGCTTGCCATTTTCTTTTTTATGGTCATTTCTGATGCATTGATGACATTTAGTTGGTGTTAAGTGTATTTCTAAGTCTTGTATGGTTTGATGTTGATACAGACATTCATTTTCTACTCTCTTAGTAGGACTGTGGGATTGAGCTTTGAAGAGTGTGTTGCTAGGCCTGGCGGTGGTAATACAATACATGCCTTTAATCCCAGCACTCTGGGAGGCAGAGGCAGACAGAGTTCTATGAGTCCAAGGCCAGCCTGGTCTACAGAGTGAGTTCCAGGGCATCCAGAACTCTGTCTCAAGCAACAACGACAAAGAACTATGAAACAACAAAGCCATTTGGCTCTTAAAAAAACCCATAGCTACCGGACACACAGATACTTAAATACCTAATAAAGACTTCAAAAATATACTGGTAGAAATGATTACGGACAGGGCTGGAGTAATGAATGTCTCAGTGGTTAAGAGTACTGACTGCTCTTCCAGAGGACCCGGGTTCAATTCCCAGGACCCACATGGTGGCTCACAACTGTCTAACTCCAGTTCTAGGGGACCCAACACCCTCACACAGACATGCATGCAGGCAAAACACCAATGTAAATAAAAAATAAATAAATTTTTAAAAATTGTCACTGACTAATATGAGGAAATAAACAAGAAGAGGAACTCAATTCAAGACCTGAAAACAAAAGGCAACAATACAAAGGAGGAAATTCAGCAAAATAGTTGAGAAAATCAGCGGTATGGATGAAAATTCAATAATATAGAGGAAAATCCAATGATAAAATTGAGAGTTTGAAAAAAATTAGAAATATTGGAAATGAAATACTTAGCTCATTAAATAAAACTGCAGAGGCAATCATTACTAATAAACCACACAAAGCAGAAGGAAGGACATCAGAGATTAAATAATATATATTCAGATATCAACACGATAAAAAAGTAAATGAGAGTCAATAAAATGGCTCAGTGGGTAAAAGTGATTGCTGCCAAGTCCAGTGACCTGAGTTCGATTCCTGGGACCTGCTTGGTGAAATGAGAGAACTGACTCCCACGAGTTGTCCTCTGACCTTCACATGCATGGCATGGCATGAACATATCTACACACGGAGGTTAGAAGATAAATACATGTGAAAATGAATGAGTATGGTGATACCATTGAAGAATTCTGAGATAGAATCCTAAGTCCAAAGAACACATGAGTTAGAAGGAGTTAAGATAAAGGCTAAAAATGTCAAGATTCTATCCAATGACATTATAGCAGAAAAATTATCAAATGTAGAGAGCGACATTCAAATATGTGGACCCCCCAAGGATATGCATACAAAATATTACAATCAAGCTGGCAAAAAATGCAAAACAAACAAACATTGAAAGCTGTAAAGGAAAAAAGGCAACTCACTTAAGAAGTCAGACCTCAGTTAAAATCCAGGAGAGTAGGCACCCATGTAGTTGAAGCCCTGAAAATAAATACCTACCTGCCAAGGTTGCTGTATCCAACAAAACTATCTTTTAAAATTGATAGAAAAATAATAGCCCATCGAGACGTGCTAGCTAAGGTAGTTCACAACTCTCAAGCCAGCACTGCAGAAGATAAAAGATATACACACTGAATAAAGACAGCATCAATCACAAGATCACAGGAAACATTAAATTTTATGAAAAGAATAGATGAACAAAGGAGAGCCAGGAAGGAATCCGTCATGTCCAACACAGTAAAGCAGCAAACTCCCAGCACTGATAACTGGGATAGAAAAGATCAAACAATAATTCAACCAACCAGAAAAAAACAGCCAACAAAATTTTAGAAACTATTAAACATTTTACCATAATAACTTTTAGTGAAACGGTCTCAGCTCCCCAGTAAAGAGACACAGACTGACTGGCTGGCTTCTGAGGGTCAAAGGAGGGAAGGCAATCTATCAAATGAATGGAAGCAAAAACAAGCTGGGGGGGGGGGCTGGAGAGATGGCTCAGCGGTTAAGAGCATTGCCTGCTCTTCCAAAGGTCCTGAGTTCAATTCCCGGCAACCACATGGTGGCTCACAACCATCTGTAATGAGGTCTGGTGCCCTCTTCTGGCCTGCAGACACACACAGACAGAATATTGTATACATAATAAATAAATAAACATTAAAAAAAACAAGCTGGAATCTATTCTGAGATCTGATAAGCTCAACTTCAAACCAAAACTATTCAGAAAATATAAAGAAAGCTACTATTTATAAATAAAGGGAATCATTCATCAAGAAGATAAAGCAATGCCAGGCAGTGCTGGTGCACTCCTTTAATCCCAGCACCCAGGAGGCAGAAACAGGCGGATCTCTGTGAGTTCAAATCCAGCCTGGTCTACAGAGGGAGTTCCAGGACAGGCTCCAAAGCTACAGAGAAACCCTGTCTCGAAAAACCAAAAAAAAAAAAGAAGAAGATATAGCAATAGTAAATACATATGCACTAAATGTTGAGGCTTCTAATTTCATAAAGCAAACAATAATGTTCACAAAACATCAGATGATTTCATTACCCCATTCATTCAAACTAAACAGGAATTAATCAATCAATAAAAAAAAATTCTGTGGAACAGACTTAGCAGATATACACAGGCAATTTCATCCTGCAGGTAAGAATATACCCTCATTTCAGAAATCCATGTACTTTAACACAGGCACCTTTTCGATTACAAAACAAATCTTTATACAAAATGATTTAAACAATCTTTTGTGTTTATTAGATCACAGTGGATTAAAACTAGAAATCAATAACTAGAGACATAAATACATGGGGACTAGATGATACACTTTTGAGTGACTGGTAGGTCACTGAAAAAATCAGGGAGGACATTTAAAAATTTCTCGATTCAAATGAAAATGGAAAGAGCTAACACAGTTCTGAAAGGGTTTTTGACCAACTTAATCCTTTTGCTTGTATCCTCATTTAGGTCAGCAATCACATCTACCAGTAAACTCTTAAAATATTTATCCTGTGTTTTATCTACTTCAGTAAATTTTTGAGCTCTTCTCTGGAATTTAATAAATACCTTAGAAATCATAGAAATCCCAAATAAATAATCTAATGATGAACCTCAAAACCCCTACCCAAACTAACTAAAAGGAGAGTGAGAAGATCCAAATTTCCATTTTTTTAAATATTTATTTACTTATTTATTATGTATACAATATTCTGTCTGTGTGTATGCCTGCAGGCCAGAAGAGGGCACCAGACCTCATTACAGATGGTTGTGAGCCACCATGTGGTTGCTGGGAATTGAACTCAGGACCTTTGGAAGAGCAGGCAATGCTCTTAACCGCTGAGCCATCTCTCCAGCCCCCCAAATTTCCATTTTTAAATTATATACAGGTGCTTTGTCTGCATGTATGCCTGCCGACCAAAAGAGGACATTAGATTGTGAGCTACTATGTGGCTGCTGGGAATTGAACTCAAGACCTCTGGAAGAGCAGCCAGTGCTCTTTACTGATATAAATCATCTCTCCAACCCCAAGAAGATCCAAGTTATAAAACCAGAAGTGAAAGGGGGAGTTAAGAATGAATCTAATGAAATCTGGGAAGAATCATTAGTGAATACACTGAAAACTTAAATTCCGAAGAATTGTAAAATCCAGAAAAAATCCAGGTGGGAAGAATGAATTCCCACCTGCAGATGACCTACCAAAGTTAAATCAAGAGGATTTAACAACATGTAGAGTGAATATGATCAAAATCCCCCATATACATATGCAAAATTGTCAAATAATAAACAAAAAATATTTTTAAATAATGCAGAAAGATAACTCATTCAAGAAATGGATAAAAATAGAAACAGAAATATGAGAATATGAAAGAAGAAACAAACTTGGAAAGCCAATAGACACATAGAAAATATACAATCTCACTAGTACACAGAGGCAGGACGACTCAGCACCACTCCCTGATTCGGTTCCTATCAGCCAGAAACAGAATTTAAGTCTGAAACAATTCTAAAATCCTGACAAGGGTCTTGAGGATGACAGGCATTCTAACGCAATAAAAGTGAGAGTTTACACTGGAACAACCATTTTAGAGAACATTTGGAAATAGAAGGTAAATGATAATCAGCCAACGCCCCTCCTGAGTATATCTTAGATCAGTAGTTCTTACACTTCTATGGTCCAAGCTACTCTGTTTCCTTCCCACAGCTCCCAAGTGCTGGAGTAACAAGCACAAGGGGTTCTGTGATGCTGGAGATGGAACCATGCCTTGGTATAGGCTAAACAACCACCATGCTGATTGAGCTACAAGCCTCCACGATACTTTCAAACCGTTAAAACTTACTGCAAATGTTAAACAACTTTGGTCTACAAGAACTGTATCTATTGATATATGTCAGACTAGAAGGTAAAACTGAGAAATGAAAACACCATGTATTATCATCTAAAAGGTAACAAAAACTCATGTTAATGTGAAGAATATTTTATAAAATCGTTTCTTCTTGCCAGGTGATGGTGGCACACACCTTTAATCCCAGGACTTGGGAGGCAGAGGCAGGCGGATCTCAGTGAGTTTGAGGCCAGCCTAGTCTACAGAGTGAGTTCCAGGACAAGCTCCAAAGCTACAAAGAAACCCTGTCTCGAAAAACCAAAAAACAAAAAATTAAATTAAATTAAATAGATTTTTTTCCAAAACAAAATTTTTAGTGAATAAACTGGCATTATTTTACATTTCTGTAGATATGTTTAGTATAAGGAGAAGACAGCTAAATTTTGTTTCTGAATTTTTTCATAGTTTGTTTTTGAATGAGGTATATGAAAAATAGAGGGGCTCATATAGATGTAGGATCTGAGAAAATGTAGAAAAGGCTTTTAGCAAAGTTCAGCATATCTTAATGATAAAATCCCTGAAAATAGGTGTGGGAGAATTGTCTGTATTCTGTCAATCATGTTATAAATAGACACTGATTGGCCAGGCAGGAAATATAGGCAGGAAAACCAGACAAAAAGTAGAAATGATGTAATGAGAACAGGAGAATTCTGGGAAGGAGGAAGTTGATTCCTCCCACTCCTGCCCAGATCACCAAAGCAGCAGGATGTGATCTGTCCCACTGAAAAAAGGTACTGAGCCACATGGCTAACATAGATCAGAAAAATGGGTTAATCAAGATGTGAGAGGTAGCCAGTGAGAGGCTAGAGCTAAAGGGCCAATCAGCTTATAATTTATGGAGACCTATGTGTGATTTTCTTTGGAGCTAAACAGTTGTGGGGTACCTGGTTGGAGGACAAAAACCCCAACAACAAACAAGCCAGGCCCGTCCATGTTACAAATAGGAATGGAAAGATGCCTCAGTATAATAAAGTGTAAATATGACAAACCTATAACTAACATTATAGTAAGTAGGGAAAACCCTGGAAGCATTTCCTCTAAAATCAGGACTGGGACAGGGATGTCACTCTGCTCTTGTTCAACAAACTGTTTATGTTAGTTAGGGTTTCTATTGCTGTGATCAAACATCATGGCCCAAAGAAACTGGGGGAGGAGATGGTTCATTTCATCTTAGACTTTCAGGTAGCAGTCTATCAGTGAGGGACGTCAGGGCAGGAAGTCAAGCAGGGAAAGAACCTGGAGGCAGGAGCTGATGCAGAGGCCGTGGGGAGGAGTGCTGTCTACTGGCTTGCTCCTAGTGGCTGGTTCAGTTTGCTTTCTGATGCCATCCAGGACCACTTGCCTCGGAGTAGCACTGTCTACAGTGAACTAAGCCCTCCTGCATCAATCATCAATCATGAAAATGTTCCACAGCCTTGTGCAAAGGCCAGTCTGATGGGGGCATGTTCTCAGCTGAGGTCCTCTTCTCAAATGGCGCTAGCTTGTGCCAAGTTGACAAAAGACAACTAGCCAGTACAGTTTTCAAAGTTTTAGCTATAAGAGTAAGAAAAGGGAAGGAAATAAAATGGATACAAATAAGAAAGGAACTTTCTCAATACTTTGGAGGCAGGGGGATCAGGTATTTAAGGTCATTCTCAGGTCCAGGGAGAGCTCTAGGCCAAACTCAGATACCTGAGACCCTGTCTCAAAACCTAAGTCAAAGCAGATGGATCTCTGTGAGTTCATGTCCAGCCTGGTCCACAGAGTAAAGTCCAGGACAGCTAAGGTGACACAAAGAAACCCTGTCTTGGAAAACAAAAACAAAAGAAAAACAATCAAAGAAGTCCTGCTTACAGATTAGCTGACCCTATATTCAATATTTAAAAGACCCAGGGACTCCACAAGAACGCTCTTACTCCTGATTGACACATTCGACAGAGTAGCAGGGCACACAACCAGCATTAAAAACTAGTTGCTTTTCTGTGTGTCAATAATCAAACTTTCAAAAGAGAAATTGTGGGAAAATCCCATTCCCAATAGCTTTTAAAAAGTACAAGTTAACCTTTCCAAGGAGGTGAAAAACTTTCACAATGAAAAGTTTGAGGGCTGGAGAGATGACTCAGTGGTTAAGAGCATTTACTGTTGTTCTTCCAGAGGACCTGAGTTCAATTCCCAGCAACCACATAGTGGTTTGCAACCATCTGCAATGAGATCTGGCGCCCTCTTCTGGCCCGCAGGCTTACATCAAGGCAGAATGTTGTATACATAATATATAAATAAAATCTTAAAAAAAGAAAAGTTTGAGACATTAAAGAAGGAAATTGAAGACACTGTAGCCCTCTCGCTCCCATAGACTGGTAGAAGTAACCTTGTCAAATAGTTGTAGTAGCAAAAATGACCCAAGAATGAATGAACTCCCCCCATTAAAATCCCTCTTACATTCTTCACAGAACTAGAAAAAAAAACAATATAAAGATTTACATGAAAATACAACAGAGCCCCCACCTCCACCCAGTAGGCAAAGCAATGCTAGGAAAAAAAGAGCTGGAGGTATCACAATACCCGAGTTCAAATTATATTACAAAGCTGCCATTTTAAAGTTCAGCATGTACTGGCACAAAAACATATATGAAAACCAATAAAATAAGAGGCTCAGAGCTACAGCCACCTAATTTTTGACAAAGGGGTCATAAAGCTTTCATGGGGAGAAGACAGTCTCTGTAACAAACGGTACTGGGCAAACTCGATTTCCACATATAGAAGAATGGGAACTCCATCTATATCTTTCATGGTGCACAAAAATTAATTCAAACTGGACTGGAACAAAGACCTGACAGTAAGTCCTGAAATCTTGACTCTGCCAGGAGAAAGCATAGGAAAATCACTTTAAGATAGAGGCATAGACGACGAGGTCCGGAAAGGGCTCTACTAGCACAGGAAGCAATCCAAGAACAGACAAAGGAGAATACATGGCATAAAAGAGCTTCTGCGTGGGAAAGTGAGGGAGTGTTAGCAGGGCATGGATAGACAGGGAAAGTGAAAGTGGATTCTCGAAGATGGTGGTTTCTAGTTCCCAGAAGACATTGCGAGTATACTGGTACAGGGGCTGGTATCTAAATGGGACCAATAGAGGAAGGGGTAGGGGCTTCCAGCTCTGGGGCACCACCCATCCAAAGGAAGCAGTTTGCTTGCTTCAATAAAGCGGTTACTTTCACTTTCTCAGTGACTTGTTCTTCTGTCTTTCCCAGATGTTCAACTTTGTCCACTCTCTGGAATAAACTTGGTTGCCCTCACCTCACTACCAGAACTTCTATTACAAAAGGCAACAATCACCAAAGTGAAGACTGCCTTCAGAATGGACCAAAATCTTTGCCAACTACACATCAAACAAGGACTTAATATCTTATATATATAAAGAACTATAAAACTAAACACAAAAGGACTGGGTGTGGTGGTGCACACCTTTAATTCTGGCACTCAGGTGATGGAGGCAGGTGAATCACTGAGTTCAAGAACAGTCTGGTCTACATCCTAAATTCCAGAACAGACAGAAGTACGTAGTGAAGTTCTGTTTTCAGAAAACAAAACAAAAACCCTAAACACCAAGAAACCAGGCAACACCAAAATCTAACTAATAAATGAGTTGATAAACTGAATAAACATGTCTCAAAAGAAAACCTAAAACTGGCCAGGAAATATTTTTTTAAAAGTGTTCAGCATTCTTAGCCATTCAGGAAACACAACTGAAGACTACTTGATACTCTATCTTAGCCCAATCAGTAAGGGTTTCATAAAGAAAACAAACAACAAATACTCATACTGGCGAAAGGGAACCTTTACACACTGTTGGTGGTAGTGTAAACTGGTATAGCCACTATAGAAATTAGTGAGGAGATTCTTCAAAAAACTAAAAATAGAACTATCTCATGACCCAGATATATCAGTCCAGGTACATCCCTACATCAACACACCACAGAATGATGTAGAATATTATTTTAACTAGATTGGTTATATTTGTTTACACTGCAGAATATTAATTAACTATGTAAAGATGTGCTGTATTTGTTTAGGCTGTATTTGCATAATTATGAATATATGTGTTGCATTTGTTTTACCTTGCCTGCCTAAGGCACCTAGTTGGTCTAATAAAAAGCTGAACAGCCAATAGCTAGGCAGAGGAGGGGTAGACAGGGCTGGTAGGCAGAGAGAATAAATAGGAGGAGAAAGCTAGGCTCAAAAAGAAGGAAAAAGAACAAGCGAAGAACAAGAGGAGAGAATGAGGGAGACATGCCCAGGGCCAGAAGTCAGGCAGACATCAGCCAGCCAAATACAGAGACAGTAAGAATGTCTAAAAGGTAAAAAGCTCTGAGTCAAAAGGTGGATAAAGAGAAACGTTAATTTAAGTTAAAAGAGCTATCCAGGGGCTGGAGACATCTCTCAGCCATCTGAGCCATCATTAAGAGGTTAAGAGCACTGGCTGCTTTTCCAGAGGTCCTGAGTTCAATTCACAACCATCTGCAATGAGATCTGGTGCCCTCTTCTGGCCTGCAGGCATACATGCAGGCAGAACACTGCTAGCCAGAAATGAGTCTAAAGTTAGGTCGAGCATTCATAACTAATAAGAAGTCTCTGTGTTGAGATTTGGAAGCTGCTTGATGACCCAAAAGAATAGAGCCTGGTACAATAGAGATACTTGCACATTCTGTTTATTGCTGTAGTGTTCTCTATCGCAAACATATGGAACCATTCTAGATGTCCACCAACAAATGGACAGACAAAGAAAATGTGGTACATATACACAGCAGAGCTTTATTAAGGCATAAAGAAAAATGAAATCGCAGCATTTGTGAGGAAACGAATGATACCAAAAATCATTGCATTAAGCAAAACAAGGCAAACACAGACAAATACCACACTTTCCTCATATGTGTTTACTCTAGAGTCTCTAGAGTCTCTCTCTCTCTCTCTCTCTCTCTCTCTCTCTCTCTCTCTGTGTGTGTGTGTGTGTGTGTGTGTGTGTAAATTTGTCTGTGTGTAGCTCATGAAAGTTGAAAGGGAATCCTGAAAGGGGAAGAAGGGATCCTAAGGGAGGGAATGAGAAAAATGATTATTGAAATACATGTGATGAAAGTAGAAAGACAGACTATTCGGAAGCAGAAAAGTGACCAGCAAGAGGATAACAAGAGGGGAATACTATAGTGTAGAGGGATAGGTTACACCAAAAACAATGCCATCTAGCTATAAAAAAAATGCCATAATGAATTCCATTACTTTGCATTACTAACTTTAAAAATTAAAAAAAAAATAGTGAATGGCTACTTCTAACATAGACAAAAATAGAACATCGCAGAGAATGGTAAGTATCCATGGCAGAGAATAAATCTGAAGCATTAGAGGTCCAAACATCAAGCTTCATTCAATAAATAGTTTCCAGCGATACTCTCTGTCTAGTGAAGATGCAGCCAGTGCTGGGATGCCTAATCAATACCCTATCCAGAAAAAAGAAGTCATCACATTTTTCGAAACCACAAGGTTCAAAGTGGTCCTCCCCAAGAAGCACTGGGACTTAAGACACAGCGTGAAGGAGGAGTATGACTAGTATTATCTGTCCATTTGAGAAAACCAATCTATACCCAAGAGATAGTTCTCTGGCCTTGTCTGTAGGGGAGTATCTCGATTATTTTCATGGAAGCAGGAAGACTCATCTGCTGTGGGTGGTACCTTGCCCTGGCTGAGATCCTCATCTGTACAAATAGGGAAAGGGAGCTGAGTGGCCCCATGCAGTCCTAATTTCTGTTTCCTGATTATTGTGAATATGATATGACCAGTTGATTCAGGCTGCCACGCCTTGATTCCTTCGCCATGAAGGAGTGTCTATATTATTGAACTGATCCAGAATAAAGTCTTTCTCCCTTACCGTGCTTTTGGCAGAAAGTTTTTATTCCAGAAACAGGAAAAGGATCTAATCCGGGGAGGTAAGGAAGGAAGATGTGATGATATTCTGG
Organism: Microtus oregoni; assembly: GCF_018167655.1. Taxonomy (NCBI): domain Eukaryota; kingdom Metazoa; phylum Chordata; class Mammalia; order Rodentia; family Cricetidae; genus Microtus; species Microtus oregoni. The sequence goes on along the minus strand of NW_024543816.1, from coordinate 537,530 downwards.
AAAAGAGTATTTAAAACAAAAGCAAGCAGTCGAGCGAAGTTCCTAATGGCAGAGAGGGACGTGGGTGTTTTCCAAACAAGACTCTGCTGGAGGAGACAGCAAGGTGAAAGCGGTAGGAGTGGAAGGCGAGGACCAACTACGAATGAAGGTAGGAAGGTCTGGATGTAAACAGGCAGTAGGCAGGCACACTGAGACAAGATGTGTTCTCCTAAAAGCTATGTTCAAAGGCTCACCCTTGATATTGGTAAATGTGACCTGATTTAGGAACTGGATCTTTTCTAACACTAAGATGTTAAAATGGTATCCTCCACACCTGGTGGAGGTGGCTCAGGCCTTTAATCCCAGCACTCAGGAAGCAGAGGCAGGCGAATCTCTGTGAGTTGAAGGTCAGCCTGGTCTACAGAGTGAGTTCCAGAACAGGGTCCAAAGCTACAGAGAAACCCTGCTTTGAGAAACCAAAAGAAAAAAAAGTCTTTCTGTGCTAGCATGGCCTCTCATCTACCAAATGGTCTTGTAAGAGGAGAGAAATTAGGATGCAGACATCCTCAGAGAAGAGACAGCCAAGTGAAGACCAAACAGATATGCAGAGGGATCACACTGTGAAAACAGGCAGATTGGAATGATGTATCCAGAAGCCAAGGAAGGCCAAGGATTGCTGATAACAGCCAGGACCGAGAAGAAACAGATCCTCCCTCGGAGCCTTGGGAAAGAACCAGCCCTGCACGACCTTAGCTTTGTTCTTTTGTGCATTGAGGACAGTAAAAGAAGTGTTTATTGTTTTAAGCCTCGCAGTTTGTTACAGCAACTCTGGGAAACAGACGCAGCGAACAAGCAAGCCAGCAGTTCCGTGACTGCAGAAGTCCAGTCGAGAAGTGACCAGGGCCAGGATCCGGGTGAGTAATAATGGAGACACAGCAGTAAGAAACAAATTCTAGATTCACCGCGAAGGTACAGCCCAACAAACTATGCTGAGATATGAAATGTGGGCTATAACTAATGTTATTTATTATTGTCATTGCCTGTATTAATGTCTAGATACTTATGTATATGCATTATAGGCCTATAAGAGAACATATTATTCGTTGCTGGGAGTATCTCAGGACTGCTGAAACTAGAGTTGGTTAATAGGGTAATCAAAAATACCTGCTTTGCTGTGTCCTACGTGGTAAAATGAGAAGATCAGGCTCCACTGAATGGTTTGTGATTCTATTAGTATCAAATAAATGCCCTCTTGTCTCAGCTCTGAGAATGGTTGCAGAGGGTCTGTGATGTTCATATTCACCCAAGACGGTTGTGGTACTGAAAACTGAAATTTTCTGTCCTCGTGGTTTTTGACTGTTTGCCATTTGATACTTCTAGAACACGAAAGTGTGGGATATCACATTTCCAACAGACCTTCAGCAGACCCAGGTAATCTGTGTTGCTCTTTCTCCCAGGAATATGGCAGTCAGGTTAAATTGCTTTCAGAGACTTGTAGCTCCACCTGAAATAAGTTTGGCGTGATCACGATTCCACATCCTGTTTTCCACTAGTAAAGTTGTATTTTGATTTCAGGATAGTAATGGAATTATGAAAAAGTTGCACTCTTTTACATGGGATTTGAAAATGATTCATTCAGGGGGGCTGGAGAGATGGCTCAGCGGTTAAGAGCATTGCCTGCTCTTCCAAAGGTCCTGAGTTCAATTCCCAGCAACCACATGGTGGCTCACAACCATCTGTAGTGAGGTCTGGTGCCCTCTTCTGACCGGCAGGCATACACACAGACAGAATATTGTATACATAATAAATAAATAAATAAATAAATAAATAAATAAATAAATAAATGAATAAATAAGCAAACAAATAAATAAATAGATAGATAAATATTTTAAAAGAGGGCTTTCTTAAAAAGAAAATTATTTGTTCAACTCTTCAGTCCACTGTTGCAAGTGAGATACAATTCCTCCCATCACTTGAATGAGAAAGTTAAAACAGAGCAATCAAGAAAGACTTTTTCTTATATTAGCAATGGTTAGCATAGCACGCAAAAGTAAGTGGAGCCCTTTTGAGATAATGAAAACCAGTGATAAAACCAGGGCAATTTGAAAATTTAGTATCAGGAAGCTTGTGGGATCCTACAGGCCACTTCTGTCAGGGTCTTCAATAAAACACACATTAACAGGAGACCTCCACTTCCTTCTCCCACCTCTCTCCCTTGTTGACTCTGGTTCTCAAGGAGGAAAAGGCAGCCTGAGAACTGCCCCTCCCCCCAGTGCAGCCGTGGCAGCTCCCAAACACCGGTTAGAGCTGGTTCTCAAGGTTTAAAATTTTGAAAGGCAGCTCTAAGTATTGTTCCCAAGTCACTCACTTGTTAGGTCTTGTTAAATTAGCTTGTCCCTTTGAAAAAATACGTTTCAAACACTTTTCACTTGAGATTCCAAAGTCATAATTTCCTTTTCTCCCTCTTGGGTCCAAGAGAAGACCAACTTTCTGAAGAATTGCTCATGACTATATCTGGTGCCCCATATTTCTTAGTTATCGGTCCGTTGTAGAACTTCTGGCTATGCCATTGTGCTGACCTGCAAGGGTGTGCTTGGGGATAGGGATGGGGATATGATGCAACCCCCACATTATTAGCAACCCCAACTTCAACCTAGATCTTCCAAAGCAAAGTCTACATAGCATCATGTAACTAACAAATGAAACCTAGGGATTAACCCTATGCAACAGCTACTCCATCCCTCCACAGTCAGTGATCACGTAGCCTTGAGCATCTCCCAGACCCACTCTAAAAGTCCTATGGTGGATGGGGTTTGCCTTACACTTTCTTGACCCTTCCTATTCTGACTTAGTGTCTTCTCCCTGCCTTCCGCTGAAGCCACCACGGTGGCCGCCCTATCGGGCATGCTCAGTGCTCTGGCTTGGCCTGGACTCCCGTCCTTGTCTAGCAGTAGTCATCCTGCAGCGCCCGCCCGGTCCCTTCAGTGCCCGGGTCCCTTTAAATCCATCTGCCTGGTTGCTAGGCAACAGTGCAGCCCGCGCTGGAACTGCACTGCAGAGGCTCTGCCCCTGGCCACCCTGGCCCGGTCGCACAGTGGCTAGCACTGAACAAGGGGCTGCCGCCTGTCGGTGGTGGCCGGTTTCGGGGAAGAGTGGACAGGGCTGTCCAGACCGCACCCACACTTCCAGGTATGTCTGTGGAAGGGACATCCCGGGCGCCCCTGGCTCGCCCCTCTTTAACCCCCAACTGCAAGAAGGCAGAAAACCAAGGAAGTCCCAGCAGCAGGGTTTTTTGCTCTCTTGAGAGCCCAGGCTGGAGCTAGCGAGTGTTTGGGGAAAAAAAAGAAACAGGACGTGGGAAAAGGGATTGTGGAAGGAGAAGTGGGGTCAAGCCTGTCCATTTACCCGCCAGCTACAGGATCAGGACTGGGGAGGTGAAAAATGTCACCTGCAGTGGGGGCTCTAGCAACATCTCCTTCCTAGTCACCCCCCCCCCCCCCCCCCGTAGAAGCAAGGGTGGCGGGAGTTTCAGTTAACCACTCACAGAGAAAAAAATTCCCCAAACTATGCATACAAAGATACAGCTTGATCGCAAGAATGGGACTCCCATAATAATAAAGTCTCAGCCTTGGGAACTCAGGTGACTCCGTATCTTTTCTTCAAGAAGGAATAATTTCACACTAATAACAAAGAGTTGGGGCTGATAACCATACAGAGTACCCAATTTTCAATGGCACCTTGTTTCTCTCACCATACTGGCCAAACAATAGAAAAGGACATGCCCAGGGAAGTGAACCCTTGACCCATAGGGTCCTGAAAGACGAAAGCAAAAAGCAAGATCACTTCTCTTTGTCGTGTTTTCACAAATTAACTGCGCTCCGAGGGAGGGAATCCAGGCCTAGGCTCCAGCCCTCTGCTACTGTGGCTGCTGTCTCCACCACCACCCGTGGCTCATGTGGTTAACACTATGAGGAATACAGTGCCACCGCGGTCCTTGTCCCTCCTGACATTTGTATTGCCTGAGGAAGGAGGATAGTGGCAGAAGAGTTGGGGAAATGTATTGAAAACTTAAAAAAAGAAATTGCTTCTGTCTGGTCCCACACTGTGGATAGACCCATGGACATTCTAGGTGTAGAATGTGTGACTCTAAAGCACACTTCAGAGATGAGCACGGGTTTGGACCTTCTTGAAATTATATTTCCTGATTACGCTTCAGGGGGGTGGGGTGGGGTGGACTGTTTTTTCCAGCTCAAGTTGGAGGAGACCAGTGACATCCGGTCTAAGACCTTGGACCTCAGGAAGGGTAAGTACAGTTGTTCTGGCTGTTATCTCATCCTGGGAGTTGAGAAGCCCAGAGTCTTGCCCAACAGAAATCTTCAACTTTGTAACCGAATCATCAGTCACTGTCAGGACGCTTTCAAGCCGGCCTCATAAACATTCGAAAGAAAAGTGCCCAAAGACTTCAGTCAAGCCAAACAAACTTCAAGGGAAAAATTAAAACCCTGGCCCTAAAATGCCATCCAAAACACTTTGTAAGCTAGGAAGAAGACTATGGATTTTCTTTTCTTCCAAAAAAAAAAAAAAAAAAAAGCAAAAACAAAAAACATTCCATTAAAATCAAGTGTTACCAGATACCAGGGTGAGCATTATGGTTGGCTCTGGGTCTGAATGCTCGCCCATGTTAAAGGAATATGACAGACAGGTACAAAGTGGAAAAATGAATTTCCTCATAGTTTGGCTTGAAAATTCTCAGGCTGTCCTCTAGCCAGCGTTACAACTTCTAGGAACGCCAGGAAATGTGCGTATGTAGATTTAGAGGTGAGCCCGGCTTACTGGGATTGGGACAGTCCTGGTGTCAGGGGTCACAGTACTTGAGGTGGACCATTTGCTATTAACCACCTGTGAAGTCGTTTCATCATCTCTCTTCTATGCCTTAAGACTCTGCAGCTCCCCGCAGACAAGCCTTCAGCAGTTCAGAAAGATGAGCCCTAGGATAGGGAGGCTTTTCTCATAGCTTCCTGCCCCAACCTCTACTTAATCCTTTCTCAAGATTTCCCCTCTCTGTCTGCTTTCAGTAGCTAGTAAAACATAGAGATCCCCTTGGACGGCACGCAGTTCACTTGGATCTTCATTTTGTTATTAAGTGATTTCCTACAACTAGTAAAAGAGGGTGGGGAACGAGATGGTATCCTAGAGGAACTAGGTCAGAACTGTCTCTCTTTCCTGCCTGGAAGCAATGAAAATAGAAAAATGTTGCAATGCTTACTTTTTTTTTTCCTGAGACAGGGTCTCACTCTTTAGCCCTGACTGGTCTTAACTCACTCTGTAGAGCAGGTTGGCCTCAAACTCACAGAGATCCGCCTTCTCCTGCCTCCTGTGTGCTGAGATGAAAAATGTGTGCCACCGTGCCTAGCCGAGTAACATTTTCTTTTCCTATTTTGGCTGAGCAGTTTTTCCGAGGGTCGAAAGAGTGGAAACCACCAAAACTAAAGAGAGGGTGTTCTTTGGGCTAAAGGGGTCCTTTGTTTTCACCTAATGATCCCTGAAGGATGACTGAAAGCTGAGGCATTTTTTAAAGATTTATTCATTTTGTATGTATGGGTATTTTGCTTGCATGCACAGACATGTGCACCACGTGCATACTACCTAGTACGATGGATCCCCTGGAAGTGGAGTTGTGAGCTGCCTTGTGGGTGTTGGGAATTGAACCCAGGTCCTATAGAGTAGCAGCCAGTGCTCTTAACTGTGGAGCCATCTCTCCAGCCCGGAAAGTCAGTTGAGGGAAGTTGAGGGGCCAAATAGTGACAGAGGTTGCTCAGCGTGGGTGTGTGTGGGGGGGTGAACTTTACCAACCATCACTCCAAGTTTACATAACTTGAGGAGGGACCTCTGTGAGATGAGCAAGAGCCTCTGACATCCTCCCAAACAGCTTCCCAGTAACTCCCCACCTACCTATGCCAAGCCAAACAGCTGCGATCACAAAGAGACCTTTGTTTAGACAAAGAGAGTTCTGAAAATTTGAAACCATTTCCTAATGTAAATGGGATAACACAAATGAGGGACAAAAACCATATTGGGGTTGTGTCAGGAACTTTCCCGAAGCATATGATTTCAAATACAAATATTTTAGAAAACAAATAATTAAGTTTCCTGTGCACCTTAATGGAAGATTCCTCCCCTGGGCCTGACCTTGAACATGAAAGAGAAGTGGTTTGTTGATTTCTTCTTTCCCAATAAACAGTAGTGTATCATTTTCTGAAGCCGTACAAAAGTAGAAATACTTCCCCCTCGTATTTTCAGTTCAATGATAAATCTGAGAGTCTTAATAAATAATCACCCTCGGCTCTGTCCTCAACATTAATATTGTGTTGCCTCACATTAGGTTATTAATTCACTCTCAGTTTGTTTTGTCGGCAATTCCAAAACTCTTTTTTGTAGCTTTGTTTGTTTTTCAAGACAGGGTTTCTCTGTGTAACAGCCTTGGCTGTCCTGGAACTCACTGTGTAGATCAGGCTGGTTTTGAACTCACAGAGATCCATCTGCCTCTGCCTCTCGAGGGCTGGGATGAAAGGCATGCGCCACCACCATCAGCTTATATTATTTGTAGAATTCTCGACTTCAAGTGATACTACTCTAGAAGCTTCCCCACCTCTTAGTTCACTTAAGATATCTTTGACACAAATCTTCCGTACAGAGGTTAACATATGGAGAGGCGCTCGGGAAAGAAATCAGACAATACCCTATATGCATTTTTCACTAAGTAACGAATCGAATCGTTTTGAAAATATATATGTATAAAGTTGAGGCAAGCCATCCCTTACTGCACAAAAATGCCCCCACTACTTTGCCAACACGAAATAGTCCCCAGTGGATAAATGGTAGGCATTTTCAGGTGGGACACTAGCTAGAATTATCAGAGGTTCATTATTAATCCGTATCAGACACAAACGTAGGTACAGTTGTATAATATAGCAGTGTCTTCCGAAGGCCTTCCAGGGAATAATTTTTGTAGACGACCTCAAATGTTATTTTTGTCGTGACTTCATTTTTTTCCCCATCTGCATTCTGACTGGATTCTTTGAGTTTTTCATTTCTCTTGGATCCTTCAAAGTTCAATGTATAGTTGAGTAGACACAGGAGCAAACGTGCACGCTGCCCAGCTGGAAGGCCATGCTGTACTTTCAGTAATGGTTTCCCGTTCTGCTGAGGCAAATTACCTCATGGAGTTGATTAGGAACAAAATGGCTGCCGGGCCAGGGAGGGGTGGGGGGATGTCATTATTTTTAAAGCATATTCCTTGTCCTTGCTCAAAATCCTCCTGCCACATTTGCTCTGCAGTAAAAGCAAACAGCCCTGAAGACAGGGCTGCTGACAGCCCTCAGCTCTAAGGAAACGTGGGAACAAGTCCTGAAAGGCTGTCTTGCCAGTGAAAGAGAAAAGGGAGCATCTCGGAGACCCTTTGACCCTGCTCACGGAAGCCTGGGGAGAGGAATGCCAGGGAGCCTTTCAGACCTTTCTTTCTCCCTTCCCCTCCCCCATCCAGCTTTTCTTTCTCCTCCTGTGGCTCCTTAAAGGATAACCTAAGCTCTTCAGACAATGGAGTCTGTTCTTTCAGCCTGCGGAATGACACCTAGTGGAGGAAGAAAAGGGGTTTTCAGAATAAGCACTGACCTGGGAGACAGGATCTCAGTTTTATGACTACAGGCTACGTGGCCTTGCTCAGGTCACTCAGTTTCTCTGAGCACAGTTATTTAATCAATGAACTCCTCCAGGTCCTTGGATAGAATACTGGATTTCTACGATCCATTGAAAGATAAATCCTTCTAGACACTCAGGAAATTCTACAGAGGCATGGGACAGAAAAATAGGGTAAACTGAAAGAGTGTGTGTGTGTGTGTGTGTGTGCATCTGAGAAGCAACGTTAAAATTACTTTTTATTCTATGTGATTTTGTTTTTTGGTTGCATATAAGTCTCTGTGAGGGTGTCAGAGCCCATGGAACTGAAGGTAGAAACAGCTGTGAGCTGTCATGTGGGTGCTGGGAATTGAACCCGGGTCCTCTGGAAGAGCAGCCAGTACTGAGTCATCTCTCCAGCCCCCGCAACATTAAAATTATTAATGAAGACTTTTCTACATTAACTTTTATCTGTACCCAGACCTCTGTCTTAGATGTTTCCCTGCTTGCGTGTCCAGGTATAAAGTGAGTGGCCTCTCCTTCACTGGGCACAGCTGGCCTCTTTCCCAACCCATCCCACCGCTCTTGTCAGGCAGAATTAGGTGAAAACAGGCAGGCAGTAGTCAGTCATCTCTCTCTCTGTCTCTCTACCCTTGCTACCATGGCAAGCTTTTTTTTCCAAAATTCTCTGGTAAAATTGTGATTTTTGAAAGATGAGGCAAACAAGCTAACCCTTCTCTCTTTCCTCTCGTATCAGTCCCTTCCCTCATGCTTATCGTCGCCTGTTTGAATCACTCGTGTTCATCTTTCTAAAAAGGAGAGAACCCAAGATTCTGATCATCATTCCATTCCAGGACAGCATATCGTAGGTGTTGGACTGTGACCAAGAGAATAAGAGAAATCAGAAAAGAGTATTTCTAGAGGGAAACCATGATTCTGGCGAATGTACACCCTGAATTTCTTGTCTGGGTTTTTCACCGTGCTCTGGGATTGGACCCCCAGATTTGTTACATACTAAATAAACACTCTGTCACTGAGCTACACTCCAGCCCTGATTAACTAGCCTTTGGGGGGTTGCATTATTTATTTTTTGAGACGAGGATTTCATGAAGGTCAGGCTGATCTCAAAGTCTATGTGTAGCCAAGACTGGCCTTGAACTCCTGGTCCTTGTGCCTGTACCTCCTGGGAATGCTAGGGTTATAAAGTGTGTGCTCCCTACCACACCAGCAGGAATTGCCCTTTAATGTTTATAAATTTAGATGCCAGTTGTGATTTTGTACGCTAGGTTTTCACCTAAAAAATATACTCAGAGACTGCATAAGAAAAACACCTTTAATAGCATTAATATTTTCAATGGTTGATCTGGCAGCTCGTTATAAAATCGCTCTCCAAACAGAGAATTCTATATGCTTGGCAGGCTTTCCTAAAGGCAAAGTCTAAGACTGGACTAGCAGGAATTCATAGGTCAAAGCAGAAGGGCACTTGGCAGAGTTAGTCATGAGGAAGTCGGCCTGCTCCACTGGACCAGAAGCAGATCACGTTGCAGCAAGCCTTGAAGTTTCAATCACTTAAGGAGTGAACAAACAGTAGTTCTGCCCGAGAGGACGAGGCACAAGGAAGGCACATCGAAGGAAAGGGTCTTACCAATATTTGCCTAGTAATCCCCAAATAACCTCTTTATTATTGTAAAGCAGTCTGTTTCATGCACACAGCTGCCTTACCACAGAATCGTCTACAAAGAATAACAAAATATTTCATTTACTGATTCTGTTTCATGGGATGGAAGAATTTTCGAGGTGCAGATGTTCACAGACGTTAGCTCTGTTAGCCCTTTTCATTTACAAATGAGATCCAAGTCACTCTATTAGTTTGAGGGGAGCTGACTGTCAAATGTCCAGGCGCCTTTAGGTACAACCAGCCTTCTTAGTTCTTTCTATGACTGGGCTAACCATGGAGATAATTTGGATTGGTTTTCAATTTTGTTTTTCAGGAAATCAAAGTGGTGCCCAACGAAATGGATGCTAGACGAAAGCACTGGAAAGACAATAAGTTGACTCCTTTTTTAAATGAGCATGATGTCCTAGAAGATGCTGCTCCTCTTCCGTCTTTCTCCGAAGAAACATCTTCAAACAAATCCTGGAGGATGGGGAGAGTTTCTAACTTTTCCAGTAGAAATGCTCAAGAAGGAAATAAATATATGAGGAAGGACTATTATTCCCAGATAGCAGAAAGAGACCAAGACCCCAATTTAAGAGAGACAAGGATGAACGCGTCAAAGAATGCAGCAAACGCAAATTCTGTCTTCTGGGACTTTCTCGATCTAGACGGTGCTACCAAAGAAAATTCTCACAGCAGGGAGAGCGCCTCTGCGTGGACTGAGAAGGAATTGTCGGCAGCAGCACAAGTCAGCAAGAAGAAATGGACCGAAGCAATGCCTCCCAAACTCCGCCTGCACCTCCTGAACGAAGAGCTGGGAAAACTTAACCTCAAATGCCGGGAGATCGAAGAGGATTTTGAAAATGCCGAAAAAGAACTTTTGAATTCTCGAAAGGAAGCCTCGAGGAGATATGTCAATTTTCAAGAAACAGGGACAGCTGCTTCAAAGAATGACTGGGAACTGCAAGCTTTAAAAAACGACCTGACTGAAAAAGCGACAAACGTAAAAAACTTAACCGAAGAGCTCCAGCAAGCCAAAGAAGTCATGTACAGGCTGAATCTAGAGAACAGAAACTTGAAAGACTCTGTCAAGAAACTGAAGCGTCAAACTGAACTCAGCACAGCGCTCCTCAGAGAAGAGATGAAGTTGTTTTATGAGCTGGAAATGGAAAAGATCCACGTAGAGCTGGGTGCCATCAAGAGTGAGCTGAGAGCTGAGAAGAGCCTGCGAACAAAGAACAGCAGAGCCCTGGAGTTGCTTGGAAGACACGTGGCTTCTGTGGTAAGGTCATCGCGTACTGCTGACCACTTTACCGGGAATGATCTTTAAACATAAGGGGGGAGAAAACCTTTCCCTGGGCAAGCCATTGAGCCAAATCCATGTTTATCGTACTATGTCTTTGAGTCCTGCTAAACTGTATTTGATAGCTTACAGTCTTTGCTGTGAATCATGTTAACTTTGAAGCCTCTGTGTTCTCTTTCATTTTGAGAATCCGAATGGAAACTTCTGAAATCTCTTTTATATGGGTGCCTATATAATATTACTAAAACAAAACAAGGACAAAAACCCAAACGGATTTACCAAATCATGGATGAACCCAAGTCATAAGCCTCATTGTATGATCTTGTTAGCCATGTCCTTGGCACCTGAATGTTCTCCCATCTGTGGTAAGCAGTGTGAATAATAAAATCTTGTTTACACGTATGAGCATAAAACATGCCTGTGAGTTTTGTAGTTGCCTGGTCAAACTCAGCAGGACAAAAAGGCATCTGCTTCCTTTGGGGTCTAACCTTAATTAGGCCCATGTAAACATCTCGGGAACACAGTCTCCCCTGCTGATTGCCCCGTGCTTTTTCCTTGGACTTGGACACAGTTCCCATAGACTACAAGATGATTAGAGTCCCTGTTCTGACATTTGCTTAAACAGAGCCTGCCTCAGCCATGGCTCCTGCATTTTCTTAGGCTGGCCAGCAGGGGGCGCTTTGTTTACATAGTTGTTCTTCTGGAGTTCAGTCAGGAGGAATTCTCCAAGCTCCTTGCCTGTCTTCTGTCACTGAGCTGGTTCTGCTGTGGAAGGTGTTAGATGCCATCTACACAAACTTCTAGTGTGCTGGCTTGATTTAGGTCATCACCCACCCCTGTAAGGTATCTACAAAGAGTGAAAATGTGCTGCTTGTGGCCTTCGTGGAAATAATGGCCTAGTTGAGTCTTTGTGCTGGTGGGTGTTGGCCATCAATATTTCTGGCAATCAGACACTTACTTGCATGATATTTTTCGAGATTATAATATAATACCATCATTTCTTTTTCTCCCTCTAAACCCACTCGCATGGGCCCGTCTTGTTTTCTCTCAAATTCACGGCCTCTTTCTTCATTCATTGTTATGACATACCCGTAAGCACATATGTACGTTTGCACATGCAGGCATATTCCTAAATATACCCTGCTTAGTCTGTTTAATGGGACTTGTATGTATGTTTCAAATGCTTTGGGTCTTGGATAACCAGTTGGTTTGCTCTTCCCAGAGGAAGACTATTTCTCCCACTCTGAGCATCCTTAGTTTGCTGTAGTTCTTTGTATAGAGCTAAGGCCTCCTGAGCTTTCCCCAGTCCATCTTGATTTGTCTATTCCTGTTGTCCTTGTTCAGCTCATGTTTAAGCAATCATGTTGGTGAGACTTTATGGGTGTAGATTCTAACATTCCTAGGAGACCCAGTCTCACAGAAAACTCCCCAATCCTCTGGCTCTTACAATCTTTCTGCCCCCTCTTGTAAAACATGCTCTGAGCCTTGGGTTCAGGAGTAGTTTTCTAGATGTATCCGTTGGGACTGGCCTCCTTAACTCTGCGTTCAGATGGTGAGGAGTGCACTTCTCTGGCTCTGAGTACAAGCATTTAGAATGCAGTTGGGGTCACACTGGCTTAGTAAAGGAGTGGTTGTAGGATCTTCTCTGAGACCTGTTACTTCACTAGCCATGGTGTTTTGTCAATGTGCTGTATATAAATGAGGGAATCTAAAGGAGTAAGTCACAAAACAATCCCACACCAGTTTGGAATTATGATTAATAAAATGGTTATTTATTTAAAGGAAAAACTTACAGATCACCGTCCTAGACAACAGCCCCCTGCATGACCGGAAAAGTGTCTGGTAGTCGGAAGCAGAGTCCAAAGCAAGAGGAAGCGCAAGGGGCTACCACAGATATTTTTTTAAGCCAGAGATACCACGCCCAAATGGACTGATATCTTAAAGGCTATTGGCTGAAGGAGCGGAAGGAGCTCCCGCAGCAGGAATCTCTAATTGTTTTAATAATTTTATTTGTATGGCTGGTTTGCTTGCACAAATATTTGTGCACCACATATGTACCTGGTGCCTATGGAAGACAGAAGAAGGCATTAAATCCCCTGGAACTGGGTTACAGACATTGTGAGCCACCATGTGGGTACTGGAGATCAAACCCGGGTCCTCCTGGAAGAGCAGCCAGTGCTTTTAACCTCAGAGCCATCTCTCCAGCCCCTTATTGGGGCATTTTAAGCCCAAATGAATCAAATGTAATCACAGACTATGGGAATGGGGTGTAGTTAGAAAGGTGATAAACGCCCCAACTGGGAGTCAGGACACTCTGATTTCTACCACTTGCTTTCCCGTTGACTAATTCCTTCTAGATCTAAAAGCCCTGTTTTATATAAGATGAGAGAGCAGATGCTCTTCGGGGCCGACTATGGTGGCATGGGCTTGTAGTTTCATCACCGCAGAAGCAAGAACAGAAGGATCACTGCAGCATAGAGGTCCAGTGCCAACCCAGTCATCCTATATGAAACATTCCGTTCAGGTTTTAGGTAGTGACTTCAACTAAATTTTTATTCGAAAGTGTAACCAACTGTACCTGTGAGGAGGTGAAATTAGTGAGGCATCAGACACAATCAACTCTAATATTTTGGGGCTCCTGTACTTCGCACCCAAGGAAGTGTATGCAGGCTCTTTATGTTATTTCAACATTTCCAAACATTGTGCTGGTAGATTTGTGGAACAAGTAAAAGAGGTTGTTTCTCCTTTCTCTTCTTTTTTTTAAAAATATTTATTTATTTATTTATTATGTATACAATATTCTGTCTGTGTGTATGTCTGCAGGCCAGAAGAGGGCGCCAGACCTCATTACAGATGGTTGTGAGCCACCATGTGGTTGCTGGGAATTGAACTCAGGACCTTTGGAAGAGCAGGCAATGCTCTTAACCACTGAGCCATCTCTCCAGTCCCTCTCTTCTTTTTTTTTTTTATTCATTAAGATCAGGGAAGGTAATGAATGAAAGCAAACTAAGCTGACCCAGAGGCTAGGCAAGGTTCCCTGGCCGGGGAAGATTCAGCTGGATGATATTAACATTGGTGCTTTCTCACTTGGTCCCAATAAAGTTAATGCAGGCACTGGTAGCCTGCTTCAAAGCAAAGAAGATGCTTTGTGACTTTAGCGGTCACTCCGGCTTCCCACCAAGGTCTACCTGCAAAAGGAAACTAGGAGTCCTGTGCCCTATTTGAATGTATTTAATCTTCCACACACCCTTAAAACTTCATTGTCTTTGCCCTACAAAGGTACTCATTCCTTAGTGATAGCATGCCGAACTGTCACACTGTGCTATACCACCAAGCTCCAGCATTCAATAGAATTCTGGTTTTGTGTATGTGGTGCTAGGAATCAAACCCAGGGTCTTGTTTAGGCTAGGACAAGCACACTACCACTGAGTTAATGTGTTTCATTTACTGTGAATGTATTTCTCTTCCTTCCTTCCTTCCTTCCTTCCTTCCTTCCTTCCTTCCTTCCTTCCATTTTTTTTTAAGACAGGGCCTCAGCTGGGCACATGCCTTTAATCCCAGCAATTCGGAGGCAGAGGCAGGCGGATCTTTGTGAGTTCGAGGCCAGCCTGGTCTTCAAAGCCTGGTCTTCATAAAGCTAGTTCTAGGACAGGCTCCAAAGCTACAGAGAAACCCTGTCTCAAAAAACCAAAAGGCAGAGAGAGAGAGAGAGAGAGAGAGAGAGAGAGAGAGAGAGAGAGAGAGAGAGAGAGAGAGAGAGAGAAAAGAAAAAAAGACGGAGCCTCAGTGTGTAGCCCTTGTTGACTTCCAGCCCCAAATTCTTCTATCTTACCTTTCCAATTGCTAGTGAAATACACGAGTATTTTTAAAAATGGGGGTGGCATGCTAGATCACTCATCACTTTAGTGTGTTGTGTGAAGAATTTGAAATCAACAATGGAACCACCAAATACCACCAAGTCCTTCATTCTTTCCCCCAGGAAACCTGGGTTGTCAGCGTTATTGGAATGTGCTCCACTGAGGACTATGGTTCTATAAAATTTTACTGAGCTTTTATTATTATAGCTCCTTACTGATTTTAGAAATGTTTTCGTTGTATGTGTGGTGTATTGTGTGGGTGGGTACATACGTGTGTGCATACATGTGGAGACCACAGGTCAATAGTAATTGCCTTCTATCAGTCTCCCACTGAGCCTGGAGCTCACCAGCTGACTAGACTGACCTAGACCCTGACTTCCTCCTGTCTGTTCTTCTCAGTGCTGGATTACAAGTATGAGCTGGTACGCCTAGCTTTGCGTTGGGCACTGGGACTCCAAACTCAGGCCAAGTACGAGGGTACTTGGGTAAGCTGAGCCTTTGCTGCAGCCCCCAAACTTCATGTATTCTAAGGCATGCTTTCAAAAACCCTTGACTTTCCTGGATTTAGTATACAACTTCAAATTAATAGTTCAAATTAACTAGAGTTGTTGGTATTTTTTCTAAGTCATTTTTGACATAATGGTATGTCTCCCAATCAGTGTGGTTTCAGATATGGTGTTATACAATATGTGCTAGATTGGGGATATGGGAATCAAAGGATTTATTAATACAACAAGTCTCTCTGACCTCAGGGCCCTTATTTGCATGATGAGCTAAAAGCATGTGCTAAGAGCTGTAGTAGCTTAGAGTACAGTTAGAGCCTAGAGGAGGATCGTTGAATTCTGGCCCCGAGGCTAGGAAAGTGTTCAGAAAGGAGCTGGCAAAAGGACTTGCCCATGGGGCAGGAGGCAGAGCCACTTCTAAAATGTAAATGTGCAGGCTTCATTTGCCTCAAAGAGGACTCTTGCCAGCAGTGAATTAAAAGGTCTTGGATGCTGTGCACCGCTTGATTTTCAAGTCCCACTTAAGTTCCTCTTCTGGAAACCCACTGTGACTTCCAAGTCCTGCTCCTTTCTGGCCAGATCAAAGCATGACGTTCTCAGGCCATCAACCCCGGGCTCCCGATGACAAAAGCAGAAAATAAACTCTGCCAGTACCAATGGACCTTTGGTGGAGTTCTTTTTCTCCTGAAAACAATCTGCCTAAGAAGCATCCGTGGTAATAGTGAGCAAACACCGTTGCCAGCAGTCTGGCTTCAAAGACAGGCATGAAAGAGAAATGCCACAGTTGGGCCTCTCTCCAAAGAAGCACCAGAGACTGAATGTACAGGCTTCCCTTAGCCATTTTGCAAACCATAGGAACCTGGCAACTCGGGTTCCTCATCTTATAAGACAGGATCAGTGGTCTTGATGGGAGGATGAGCAGAGATCACAAAGAATCAGTACAAGTCCCCTTTGTTGTTGTTACTCTGATCTTAACTGACAGAGGAAAACTGGCTAGGCCCATCTGTCTTCTCCTCCTTGTTATCCTTATGCTTCCTGCGACTGCATTCTCTGGATGGTACACCAGTCGTCATCTGGTATGTGTATCAGTGGTCTAGCTGTATGTTTGGGAAGGCAGAACACGTGATAGGGAGAATATTTTGAGTTTATTACTATATGAAGCCTTAATCTAAAGCAATGACTGCTAGACAGCCTGTCTGGATACTTCCTGCAACTGAAACTTCTGGAGTGAGAATGTACCCGGCCCCTAGTGGAGGCTGTGGAAGGTTGGCCCCAGCCGTGACAAACAGAGTACCAGACAAGAGGAGACAGCTCTGCTTTGGCTTTCCATTGTGAAAAAGCTGTCGGAGAAAATGACGTAGAGGCAGGAGAGATTAGTATAGTATTTTCTGTTTCCCTTTAGCATAAGGAGTTGTGCAGCTGGGGACCCACTAATAAGCTGTATTCAGAGCAGAATGAATCAATCATTGTCTTCTTATTTGTACTTTGAATATTTTAGATATGTACTGGACATGCACCCTCATTCCCACACAGAGCATCAACGGATTGGCTACCTGCTTCGGAGGTCGAAGCTGTTGTTGTAGTGTCCCAAGCTTTCTCTCTCTCTTATCTCTCGCCCTCTCCCCCCACCACTCTCTCACATATGCAGACCCCGAATTCCATTCAGCCTTCTGATGATTCCTCTGTTTCTCTGGCTCAGGTTGTCACTTCCAGGGAGACTGGATATCATAGTTGATATTAGCAACTTGACAAGATCTAGAATTAGCCAGCAGATGAATCTCGCTCTCTCTCTCTCTCTCTCTCTCTCTCTCTCTCTCTCTCTCTCTCTCAGCATATTCTCTGAGGGAACTTCTATATTGGTTTAACTGAGGTGAAGAATCCACTCTAAATGTAGGGGGCATCATTCCATGGGGTGGAGTCCTGGACTAAAGAAGTCAGACAAAGCTGGCTGGACATCAGCATTCCTCTCCCTCTGCTTCCTGACTGTGACTGTTATGTGAGCAGCTCCCTGCTCCTGACACCATGGTTTCTCTGCCATGATAGAGTGTAGCTACCCTTGAGTGGTGAACCAAAATAAACCCTTCCTTCCTCAAGCTGCTTTCGTTGGATAGTCAGTTAGTACCCTGGGTTTATACCCGTTTCTCTCAGGATGTATTCTGAGCTATCATTGAAGCATTTCCTTTGCCTTTATTCCATGCCCATTGACATTAAAACAGGTCCACAACTGTGAAAAAAAACCTGAAAAATTCTCTTTATGTCACTAGGACCGTTGGCTACCTTTGAATAACTGGGCAGATCCTGGTTGCAAAATTTTATTATGTGTGCCATGGAACAGGAACAGCTTCCCCTGACTTGAAATGGGTTTTGTGATTTAGAACCCCAAGCACCTGTGATTACCTGCAAAAGACCGGTACAACACTGGGCCCATTGACTTTCTGTCAAGAAACAGAGGAGGAGCTCATGAGGCCCTAATTTTTCTTCAAGGATTTAAAGACAGTTAATACTTTCTGTGAGACAGAAACATTTTCTTTAGTGGTATAGCCACAATAAGTCACACCTGTTCTGTAAGTAGCCCCCCCCACCTATGCTACCATAAGCAACCTCGGTTAAAAACATTGGTTCACCAAGATGCACATGGGTGGAACCATTTGTTTGTTTCTGTTGTTGGTCTTCTACCTGGGGCCTAGGCATTTGTTCATGTCGCCTCAGAAAAAAGGTTCACACATAACGTGTCGCTTAAGTCCTTATACATGCCATGGCCTTGTGTGTTATGCACTGGTTGCCAGGTATGTTTCAGATGAAGAAACTGAGGTTTAGTCAATATCACATAACTAGTAAGTGGTAGACCTAGGATTCAAACCCAGCCTGTCATGTTCAATGACAATACTTATTCTATCAAATTAGATCATATTGTACTTTTAAATGAGACAAATTCAGTTATCCTAATGGTTGTCGAACTTTCTCAAAGACAAACTGGCTGTACAAAACTAGTTAATACTGTAACCTGAGCTCAACTTGACTTATCCACCTCATAAGTGGCTGGGATGAGCAGTGTGTGCGTGTGTGCATGCATGCATGAGTGTTCACATGCATGTACGTGTGTGATAAGTAAGTAGATCTACATGAGGGAGACAGCATCCTGTTCTGTGGCGATCAACATAAAAACAACGGAAATATGAAGCCAAATCAACAGCTCTGTAAGTTTCGTGCCAGCACTGGCAGAAAAAACAAAAAAGAAAAACCAACCAGGCAACCAGGACTCTGATGAGTCTATGTTGTAGTGTTGGGGATCTTGATATTTCACTATCCAAAACTATTCATCATTTTCATACAATATTTACTTTCTTCTCTTGGAATCTTTTCCTTCTGAAGTGTTGTCACTGAAGCTAATTAGCTCTGAGGGAAAAAAAACCACAACAATGTGGTGAAGATCCCTGCTGCTCGTGATGTTTAATTACACAGAGCGTTTGCCTGTTTTCCCCTTACTCTTCCTTCGGCTCCCTGGTATGTTTGTCAGTGGCAGCAAAGGCATCATCTCCTGCTCCTTATTTACATCTGTTTTCACAATTTGTTTTACCTCCAGCTATGTGTATGTGTGTGCATGTGCTTGGGTATATGCATCTGAACACCGGTACTCAAAGATGCAAGAGGAGGGCCTGGGATCCCCTGGAACTGGACTTGCAGGCTGTCGTGAGTCACATGACAGGGTTACTGGGAAAAGAACTGAGATCTTCTGCAGGAACAGCAAGTATGCAAAACTGTAGACCAGGTTGGCCTCGAACTCACAGAGATCCACCTGTTTCTGCCTCCTGAGTGCCGGGATTAAAGGTGTGTGCCACCACCACCGCCCAGCTTCAGGATCTTTTATTAAATGTTTTCAATTACAACACAAGATGTTTTCTTTTACTACAAATTTATTTGAGGTTGTACAAAAGCAACATTGCTCCTTCGTATATTGAAGTAGAACAAAATCTGGAGAGTTGCTTTTGACATTTATAAATGTGAGTTATGTCAGCAGAGAGCCTGAGGGGCATTTCTGGTTCTGAGATAATCAACTTTTCAAAATATGTGATATACTTTTATGTGGTTGTAATGAATATTGTGCGTGTGCGTGTGTGTGCGCGCACACACACACACATCTGTATGTAGCATAAGGACTCCACCCAAAACATGGGCTATTCCCTTTGGGTATACATTAAGACATGTTTAATAAAAACTGCTGGAGCTGTAGAGACGGCTCAGTGGTTAAGAACACGCTTTGCTCTTGCAGAGTACACAGGTTCAGTCCCCAGCACCCACATAGTGGCTCACAACCATCCATAACTTCAGTTTCTGGAAGCCCAACGCCTTCTTTAGACCTCTAAAGGCACCAGACAGGCATATGGTGCATGCATGTATATACAGGCAAAACATGCCTACATATATAAAACAAATTAATTTCAAAGAAATGACCTGCTGTCGGCAAGAGGGCTCCTGCTCATCGGCCTGAGCCGGAGAGAGGTTCTAGACTATGAGAAGCATGCTACGCCACATTCTTCCCAGTTGGGTCCACGGGTAAGGAGACATTAAGGTGGCTCTGGAGATCCAGATGTTCATTAGGGATCCACAATCACGACTGAAAGAGGGAGGAAGAAAGGCTGAGCAGAGAGAGATGGGAAACTCGCACACGGCTAGCAGAGGGGCACGGGTGGCGATGGTTGGGCCTTTATGTGGCTGCCTCACTCAGTCACCAAATACAGGATGCTTCTGGAAGGATGTGAGCTGGTACTGAGTGGCTCGCTCCAGACAAGGCAAAGCCTGAAGTCCCTGAGGGCTAGATCCCTCCTCTGTGGACTTGACTGTCACTGCAGCAGTTAGCCCTTTCTTGAAGTACACGCTGGTGAACACCTCTGCACTGCTCCTTCTGGATCCCGTCAGGCCCCTCTCTCAGGTGACTGAGATTCCTGTAGGGACTCAGGCCTCACTCTTGCGCTAATCTCAGAGAACCGGCTGAGACTTCCCCTGCCTCTTCTACTATTTATTTTAGGACACTCTTGCCCGTAGCCACAACCCTTTGCTGGCTTTGGTAGCTTCCTGCTGGCCTGACCTCCACCCTCATTGTGAAGGGAGTCAACCATCTGACCATTATGCCCTTCTCATACTGGAGCTGCTGCAATGATCCGCTTATGATCACACTGAGCCCAAGAGTGCCAAGTCAGGCTCAAGGGGCACACATTTTCATATATTTCTCCCTGTTCCACTGCTAAGACAGCAGCCACACATTCCTGATAATCAAGGTAAAGTATTCCTACTCAGGGATACCTCTTCTGGTCCTGAGGTTCAAGGACCTCAAGGTCTTCTGTCAGTGGCACCACTTAGAACTTAGGCAGGGCTTTTGGTATATCCCTAGTGAAGATGCATCCTTTCAGGAGACCAGGTCCTGTGGTCCTGGATGGTGTGGAGAGAGAGAGCTCTTTGCTTGCTCATAGCTAGCTTCATGGATAAAGCTCCTATAATAACAGCAACAAATAAAAATATTAACAAGACAAAGCATGTAAGCTTGTTTAATATAAGTTTCATGTGGCCCAGGAGCTTTCGGAAGATGCAAGGAAGCCTGTATATTTTTATGCTTAGGTTGGATGAAGTGTGAACAGTCATGGGGAAATATAATTAGAAGACAAAAGGGTATGATCCAATAGGAAATAAACCAGTGAGAATGCAGAGTTTCCTTATTTGTTCAGAATCTTCTCTGGGTCCTTGTGGCTTCCAAGATAAGAGCAGTCTTGATGACCTTCTGGAGATACAGGAGTGAAGGGAAGGTGACAGTGGCCACTGTTCATTTTTAATTTGTACTTTTTAAAAAGTTATGTATTTTTTTATGTGCATTGATGTTTTGCTATGGGTGTTGGGTCCCCTGGAGCTGGAAGCTATGAGCTGCCCTGTGGGTGTTGGGAATTGAACCTGGATCCTCCGGAAGAGCAGTGTTAATCATTGAACCATCTCTCCAGTCCCTAATTTCTACTTTCATACTGATCCAACCTTTCTATAAAATAAGGTTTGCCATCTTTTTTGTTTGTTTGTTTTTGATTTTTCAAGACAGGGTTTCTCTGTAGCTTTGGAGCCTGTCCTGGAACTAGCTCTTGTAGACCAGGCTGGCCTCAAGCTCATAGATCTGCTTGCCTCTGCCTCCCAAGTGCTGGGATTAAAGGTGTGCGCCACCACCGCCTGGCAGTCTGCCATCTTTTTACAGTTAATATCAAAGCCCCCCAAAGCAATAGGCATGAACTGAACGAGGGACAGTGTAGGCGGGTAGTGTTGGTTACAAGTCTAGGCTGTATGATATTATAGTTTTCTCAAGCCCTGTACTCCAGCTCATGGTCACTGTTGACCAGCCCCCTCTCGTCTGGTGGTGGTCTGTTAATAGATCCACCTTACTTTGCAAAGGAATGACTCTGATAAAACTCAGCTCGTGACAGCTCCATCTGCATGCGTCCTGCGACTGTCTGGACCTGCCACAAAGCCCTTCACAGTCCTGGGCCTTGACACTGCTGCCAGTTTTCCTTTTTACCTGGTGTAAGTAAGGGATGGAGCAAAGCCCGTGGGAATGAAGTGTGTTGCCCCTGAAACTCAACAAGGATCACCTGAAGCTGTTATTTCTCTTAGGGGGTACAACGTGCAAAATTTGGTCCATTATTTTTTTTTTTATTAAAAAAGCCGTACGTTTATTTCGCTTTCTGACTCTG
Source organism: Microtus oregoni (assembly GCF_018167655.1). NCBI lineage: Eukaryota > Metazoa > Chordata > Mammalia > Rodentia > Cricetidae > Microtus > Microtus oregoni. The sequence continues at coordinate 515,835 of NW_024543816.1, read as the reverse complement.
CGCTTGTGCCTTCAACACTTTCACAACAATTTTCTGCTCCTCAATAAGGAAAGCCCGCTTGATCCTGTCACGGACACACTTGGCACACATGGAGCCACCATAGGCCCGGCTGACATGCTTCTTTGTCTTAGACAATCTCATGAGGACTTTTGGTCTCACAGCACAAACCCCTCGGAGTCGGCCTGGGCACACACCGCATGCTGATTTAGGTGCTTTTCCAACCTTCTTGGTGTAAAGGTAAACAATCCTGTTGCCAGGGGTTCGAGACAGCCTAGTTTTATTGGAGGCTGTGTTGTAGGAGAGCCTACGACGATACGTCAAACGCTGGACCATCCTGAGTGCCTCTAAGCACCGTCCCCGGAAGAGGAAAAGGAAGGGGAAGGGCTTGGTCCATTTTTTTTTTTTTTTTGGTTTTTCGAGACAGGGTTTCTCTGTGGTTTTGGAGCCTGTCCTGGAACTAGCTCTTGTAGACCAGGCTGGTCTCGAACTCACAGAGATCCGCCTGCCTCTGCCTCCCAAGTGCTGGGATTAAAGGCGTGCGCCACCACCACCCGGCTTTGGTCCATTATTTTTGAGGGAATGACCCACTATGGCCTTGACCACTAGACTGCTAAAAATTGTATGGATCTCCTATGCTTCTGAATTTTCCTGGAATCTATCTCCCACACTCAAAGTACATGTGTGCTCTAAAATGTAGCATGCTACCTACCTCCTACTCATCTGGCAGGATCATCCAAACATTATCAGTGTGATAGGTTAATATATTTTCCAGCATGTATAGAGTTGTGATTCTTCAGACTAAATATGAAAATGGTTGAAGGGCTAATATAACCTTGAGGCAAAACTGTAAATATATACTCTTTTCTGTTTCACTAAAATGACGTTTCTCTTTTCTCATGTATCCCAGACTAGCCTCCGTCTCACTAAATACCTGAGAATAACTTTGAACTCCTAATCCTCCTGAATCAACCCACCCCATCCAAGTGCTGAGATCATCTGATTTATGTGGTGCTGTGGATTGAACCTAGGGTTTCCTGCATAATAAGCGAGCACTCTATATATTCTGCCATTATCTATCTATCTATCTATCTATCTATCTATCTATCTATCTATCTACTTACTTATTTTTTGAGTAAGATCTCATTCATTATGCAGCTTAACCTGGGCCTGAATTCAGTATGTAGCTCAGGATGGTTTTTAAATTGCATTAAGATTCCTGCCCTGGCCTCCTGAGTTCTGGGATTACAGTTATGCATGACCACACCAGAACTAACTGTTTGAGACAAGGTCTCTCTATATAGCCCAGGCTGAACCAAAACTTCTCATCCTCCTAAATTTGGAATTGCAGGCAGTAGGCACCAAATCCAAATCAGTGGCTACATTACATGGATTTCTAACTATATTAATCTATTCTCACCAAGATACCATTTAGTACAGTTTTGCCTATGGTAGCATCAGTTGCTACTTGATCAATCTTTAATTTTAGAAATAGAGTTTCTCTGTAGCTTTGGAGCCTGTACTAGCATTCACTCTATATGCCAGGCTGGTCTTGAACTCATAGAGATCTGCCTGACTCTGCCTCCCAAGTGCTGGAATTAAAGGTGTGAACCACCAACACCCGACTTACATGGTCAATCTTATAGAAGTCTACAGTCACCTTCCAGGGTTCTTCTAGCTTTTACAGACACAAGACTTGAAAATTGCATGGTGCTATGATGCCAACACCACTCCTACATCCTTTATAGTTGTAATGAGAGCTGCCTGTTTATTTCCCGGCCACCTATCAGCTCAGACCTAAAATAATCACACAGAAACCATACTATTTAAATCACTGCTTGGTCCTTTAGTTCTAGCTTCTTATTGGCTAACTTTTACATCTTAATTTAACCCATTTCTAGTAATCTGTGTATTGCCACATGGCAGTGGCTTACCAGGTAAAGTTCTGTCTGACTCCGGCAGGGCTACATGGCTTCTCCTTGATTCCATCTCCTTTCTCTCAGCATTCAGTTTAATTTTCCCTGCATAGCTAATTTCTGCCCTGTTCTAGCTCCAAAGAAGTTTCTTTATTCATTAATGGTAATCACAGCATACAGAGGGGACTCCTACATCACTTTATTTCCTTAAAGATGATACTGGTCTGTTCACACACCCATCCTAGGAGATGTGATGATTTATTGTCTTGACTAGGGGTGGTAGTGGCTTAGTAATAGAGACTTCCACTTGTCCTTCTCCACTGCAACAGATATTAAGTCACTAGCCAAAGTCACAAAATATATATATAAAAACCATCTAATTGCACACTAATTGGAGAATGGGATAATAACAACAAATTCTTCCACCTAGTGGAATTCCTCTGAGGTGGATCTTGGCCAAAACCTCTTATCTTTGTTACCTGGTCTCATTCTATTCTTATTGTCATAGTTGGCATTAATGATGCAATGGGTCTCTGAATACTTATGTCAGCTCAGAATATATCTCCAATACACTTCAAAACATCCAAGTATTTGCTTTATTCAGTGAAAAGTTACTCAAATAAATGGTCAGAAGCATATTTGCAGAAGGAAAAAGCAGACATATGGAAGACTTTTTTTCTCTTGGGATGCTAATCCCATCCTCTGCTGAGCTTTGGACTGTAAATTGGCTCAGATCTAGAAAATGTACAAGAGGTCATAACTGCTTATTGAAGTGTCTGTCTTTGACTTTCCAGACTTTTTCTGTTATTACAAGCTAATAACCCAATAAATTATGCCCCAAGAGATACCATGTTTTAATCTTCATCCCCATAATTTTCTTGAGTTAGGCTCCCTTTGACATCTATATAAGCTTAATGTTATCATTATAATTGCATATTATATTTTATTAATATTAAAATAATATATAATACTACAATAATTTTATTACTACAATTTATAGTATAATTCTTATAAAAGCTCCTGGCTTCTGGCTAATAAGCACCACAACCTACCCTCTGATTTGGATGTTATTACAAAGTTAAAAGCAAGTAAACTTAACTGAAGCAGAGGTCATGAAGGAACACTCCTTGCTGGTTTGCTCTTCATATCTTGCTCAGCCTGCATTCTTATACAACCTGGGACCACCTGCTCAGGAATGGCACTGTCCACAGTGGTTTAGGCCCTCCCACATCAATCATTAATCAAGAAAATGCCCTCACAGACTTACCTATATGCCAACCTGATGATGCCATTTTCTCAGTTAAGGGCCCCTCTTCCTAGATGAACCTGTCTTGTACCAAGCTGACAAAAAACTAACCAGCAAACTGTTTCCTAGATTGACCTTTGTTGTGGGGAGACCACTTCTTCATTTCCTGGCTTCCCAGTCTCCCAAAATAACCACACAGAAACTGTCTTAATTAAATCACTGCTTGACCCATTAACTCTAGCTTCTTATTGGCTAACTCTTACATATTAATTTAACCCATCTCTATTAATCTGGGTATTGCCACGTGGCAGTGGCTTACCGGCAAAGTTTCATTATGTCTGTCTCCAGCAGCAGCTCCATAGCTTCTCCCTGACTCTGCCTCCTTTCTCCCAGCGTTCAGTTTAGTTTTACCTGCCTACCTCTATTCTGCTCTGCGCAAGCCCAAGATAGTTTCTTTCTTTTTTTTTTTTTAGACAAGGTTTCCAAGATAGTTTCTTTATTAACCAATGGTATTCACAGCATACAGAGGGTAATCCTACATCAGACCTTAAAAGAGATCTTCCTGCCTCAGCCTCTTTAGTAGCTGAAAATACAGGCACCCAACATATCATTAAGTTATTTCATCAACCTATTTACCCCTAGATTTTTTTCAGTGATACCAGAAACCCTGTCTCCAAGCATTACTGGTGACTTTTGTTAAACAGTGGAATTACAGGCTGTTCTTAGTAATCTGATCTTTCAGTATGATTGTCCTTAGTAACATCCATTCTAGTAGGCCTACTTTCTAAAGTCTTTTTTCCCCCTTCTATGCTATTTGCCACAGCAGTTCTAACATTTTGACTTCACTCATCATAAGTTATCCCATTTTTCTTACTGCTAGGCACCATCCCATTAAAAAATTTGACAACTTTCTGGGGTTCTGGACAGTGTTTTAACATCATGTAGCTCAGAAAATTACTCCCAACTTAGTACTTTCCCAGTGCTAGAATTCCTTTTACCTTTCCTGCTAGACATATTTACATGTACCAAGGACCCTGTTTCTTGCAGGTACATGCTAGTTCTTTTCATCTTCTTTGGAGCATAATCCCTTTCCTTGCCTACCAAGTCCAGCACATGCCCAGCTGTATGACACTTAGACATAGCCTAACTAGTATACTGAAAGGGACAGTGGGAGGGGTCCTGAAAGTGAGCTTTGATTGTTTTGTCGAAAAAGGCCTTTGCTTAATCTTCCCTCATGGAGACAGTAGGATAGTTGCTCTTAATACAGATGAAGTAGTTCATGTTCATTGGCTTAAAGGTTTGTATTAGTTGCTTTTTTCTTGTTGTTTTTTGGTTTTTTTTTTCTTCAAGGCAGAGTTTCTCTGTATAGTTCTGGCTGTCCTGGAACTCACTCCGTTGACCAGACTGTCCTCCAACTCAGAGATCTGACTGCTTCTGCTTCCCGAGTTCTGTGATTAAAAGTCTGTGCCACCACACCAGCTTCTGTTGTTATTTTGAAACTCTGTGACCAAAACAATTTATAGAGTTTATTTGGGCTTATGGTTACAGAAGGATAATGTCCATAATGAAGACAAATCATGGCAAACACGGTGCCAAGAACATGAAGCTGAGAGCTCATATCATCAAATGCGAGCATGAAGTGATGTGTGCAAACTGGGAAGTAGAAAGGGTCTTTTATTCTCAAAGCCTTCCCCAGTGACATACTTCCACCAGACATTACAAACATTGCCACCAACTGGGTACCAAGAGTTTTATACCCGATTCTATTCTTATTCAAAGGATTATAAGATTCAAAGCCTCTTTGAGCAGTCACCTAGATGGTCTGAGTCATCTGTCAAGGTGTCAAAAATTCTCAAACCAGCAGCCTTGTTTTGGTTGAGTGCTGAACCTCAAAGTCAAGCCAATCTTAACTATAAAGTTCTGCCCTCTCCATGTAGGAGACAAGAGAACCCTTTTGTATTTAACCAAAACAGCCTTGGCCTTCCAACCTGGCTACTAATGCCTGTTAACTGTAGGTGTTCATTAACTGTAGCTATCTGCTCCTGTTAGTCATGTAGTTCAGATTTTTTAAAAATATTTCAAATATATTAGATGCTGCAACCACTAGACTTTTACAATGCACCTCTTGAGAAAGTTTTGAAAAGTGTATGACTTCCAGCTGCCTGCTGCCAGAGGCTATCCATGTACTACCTACCTGCTATCCAGGGGGTTCCGAGAACACACCCACTTGGCTGCTTTCTCAGACCACAAACAGTGCCAATTGCTGCTGGTTGGGCTTTCTGGAAGCAGGCATCCAATTGGAGCTTGAGGTGCAAGATACGTGTGAGGGATAAGTATTTATGAAAGGGAGTGAGAGGATGCAAGATTGGAAAAGGTGGGAAGCTGAATTGCATATCATATGAGGTCTATGCATTATTCTACATTGATGTAAATATCCGTTCATGTAAAGATCCATTCTTGAAGGAGCTGCGGGCTGCGTTCCTGCCACCCACCTCCCAGCCACCTGACTAGCTTATGCCCCAAAATAACAACACACAAACTGTATTCATATAAACACTGATTGGCCCATTTCTATTCATGTGTGTAGCACCACGAGGTGGTGACTTACCAGGGAGATTCTAGCCTATGTCCATCTTGGGTCGGAGCTTCATCGCATCTGCCCCAGAGAGCAGAGGCATGGCATCTGAGCTCACTTCCCTTCTTCCCAGCATTTGTTCTGTTTACTCCACCCACCTAAAGGCTGGCCTATCAAATGGGCCAAGGCAGTTTCTTTATTAGCCAATGACCTTCCTCCATCAATCCATGTGTGATGTGTTTGGATAGTTGATAGTGCTTAATCTAGAGCTTAACACTCAATACATGCATTTTTTTTTAATGAATGAGCAGGAATGGTTTGTGCCTCCTTTTAGAGAAAAAAAGTAATCAAAAGTGAAAAATAATTTTCTTGTTTGGTTATTTTCTCATATTCTGGATTGTTTGGTCTTGATTTATCTTATTATATTTTATTATTATTCTTTAGAAGTCTGTTTTCTAGAGAGAGACAGGAAGGATGTGGATCTGGATGGGAGGGGAGGTGGGAGAAACTGGGAGGAGTAGGGAGAGGGTACACCATAAGCAGAATATATTGCATGAAAAAATTATTTTCAATAAAAGAAAAAAAGTAAAAGGAGGCCAGGTGGTGGTGGTGGTGCACACCATTAATCCCAGCACTTAGAAGGCAAAGGCAGGTGGATCTCTGTGAGTTACAGGCCAGCCTGGTCTACAGAGTGAGTTCCAGGACAGTTAGGACTGTTGCATAGAGAAACCATGTCTCAAAAAACAAAACAAAACAAACAAACAAATAAAAAGAAGTGAAAAATGGTCTTCAAGATGACATTAATAAATAAATGCAGTGTATTTGCTTTTCATGATATAGCTTCGCAGGAAAAAATGGACCCTTTCAGTGGGACACTCCAACTATTAGAAAAAAATCTTAAGACAAGCCTCTTCGCCAACACAAAAGAACTCCAATCAGACCACATCAAACCAAATTAAATGTCCGTGTTTAATAGATGGCACACTCCCGGGTGGCCGGGAGAGTATGGCAAGGGGGAAGACAGAGGGAACACACAAGTAAACCTGAAACCACGTGTTCCTCTTTCTGTCACGGGCTTAAATACCCTATGTGGTTAGTGTTTGGAAAGCTGAGAATTAGAGCCCAAACAGCTGGGAGTGACACTTCCAACTCAATATTACATTCCAGACTCTTTGGATATAGGGTGGTAGAGGGCTGGGGTCTCACTTTTGACCAAACATCTTCATTCAAGAAGGTGCTTTTTTAGTTAGAGTGTGGGCTTATGTACACTCTTAATAACCTATGAAAAGCAAACATGAGCATATATTGCAAAGCACTATAACGTAATATGGAGCTGTCTTCATTACCATTAATATCATTTCTGCCCAATCATTCTGTACTTAAAAGGCAATTTCAGTCCGGTGTAAAGAGGCCCTATCCTTAAGCCCTTGCTTCGAAGTGTCTTCCCTGAAGCTGGAATTTAAGTACTTTCTACTTTCTTTCCTACCAAAACACAGTCAGTGCCTGTCAAAGCATACATATGAGATAGTATTTGTGGAATGATTGAGGGCCTGAATAAAAATTTTTGAGACAGGATCTCACGCTGTAGCACAAGCTGACCTAGAACTCTCTATGTAGCCCACCCAAGCTAGCCTTGAACTTACAGTGCTCTCTTGTCTCAATCTCCTGATTGCTAGGATGATAGGCATAATCCACCATGCCTGGTTTTGAATGAAATAACTTTAATAATAATACTTGTTGGAGACTAACTTTAACAAAGATATCACTTACCAGGATAGGGGCACTGGGATTAGAAAAATAGTAAAGAAAGTGAAGTTGCAAGTGAAAATAATAAAACAGAAAATATAGGATAGTATCGGTAGGGAGTTCCAGTGAATACTGAAATCTACCTGTGTTTAATTTTCCAGACACGTCTGCTTTAACATGATACAAAGGACAGCTAGAGCAGTTACTTTCTTCAATACTATGAGACATCAAGTCATTAGCATTCTGTTGCTTAGGCAGTGAGCCCACTCTAGACCAAGTCTCCTGAAGGCAGCTACTCCCCAGGTCAAAGCCCCATCTCAAAAGAAGGAGCAGAATCAAAAACCCACTGCGATTGTTCTTGAGTTCTCAGTAGTCCTCATTGTCCGCTATGTTCAGCGAGTCCGGATTTATCCCATGCTTTTTCAGACCCAGGCCAGTTGGCCTTGGTGAGTTCCCGATAGAACATCCCCATTGTCTCAGTGTGTGGGTGCACCCCTCGTGGTCCTGAGTTCCTTGCTCGTGCTCCGTCTCCTTCTGCTCCCTAGGCAGTTTGGATGCTCACCTTAGGAGACCTGGATAGAGGTGGGCGGTCCTTGGGCTTCCCACAGGTCAGGGAACCCTGATTGCTCTTTGAGCAGATGAGGGAGGGGGACTTGATTGGGGGAGGGGGAGGGAAATGGGAAGCGGTTGCGGGGAGGAGGCAGAAATCCTTAATAAAGAAAGAAAGAAAGAAAGAAAGAAAGAAAGAAAGAAAGAAAGAAAGAAAGAAAGAAAGAAAGAAAGAAAGAAAGAAAGAAGGAGCAGAGAAGCCGGGCGGTGGTGGCGCACGCCTTTAATCCCAGCACTCGGGAGGTAGAGGCAGGCGGATCTCTGTGAGTTCGAGGCCAGCCTGGTCTACAAGAGCTAGTTCCAGGACAGGCTCCAAAACCACAGAAAAACCCTGTCTCGAAAAATCCACACACAAAAAAAGAAGGAGCAGAAGCATGCTTGAATATTCTGACCACTGGTCAAGGTGGAATGGATCTACCTGTATGGGCCTTCTCAGTGTCCAAAAGACCAAGTAACCACACCCTAGGTCAGGATGTGTAGCCAAACTGGTCAACAACTTTGAACAAGCTAAAACTCTCTGACCTTCAGACAAGGTGGAAATAGGCTCACATTTTTGGGCCTCTACGTGCTCCTCCCTTTTTATTAATTTTATTAAAGTCTGTGCTTCTGCTACAGGAAAGATGATTACATTTGCCTTAGGTGAACACTTTCCCATTTTCCAAATGTACCCAGCTTCGGTACATGCATTCCAATCCTACATGCCTATGTCTGAAACACCTGGGGGGAAAGGATCATGCCGATCTCTGACTGCTGACCTCTGTAAGCAAAAGGTTAAGGAAGAGTATATCTCTGGGCAAGTTTCAGTCAAGAGAGTTCATTCAACAATTAGATAATGGTAAGCAAGCAGATGTTTGTGCTACACATATTTTTATGGCTATAGTATCTCCTAATTAAAGGAGTGGGGGATCTCCAGGGGTGGGAAAGCCCTTTTGAATTGGTCTAGAGTGTTTCTTAATCATATTTAGCTGTATCAAATTCTTAATTTGTCTTATTAAACATGTTAAATCTAAGAACTCATTGGTATTTTTGTCGAAGCTGGTCTCCAACAAAAAGATGGTCAATCCCTCCTTACACTTGAGGTGCCAGCATATCATGCACTTATGTGCACATAACCAGGCACAAACACATATTCATATGCACATGCAAGTAAAAATAAGATAAATATTTTCATGAAAAGAAAGCTGTGTACTCCAGATGTGGTTTAATTATTTATAACCCCAATACTCATGAACCTGAGGCAGGTAGAATGCTGAGTGTAGCTAGCCTGAGCTATATAATGAGCCAAGCCAGCCTTTGCTACAGCATGATACCTGTCTTAAACAATGGCAACAACAAAAGCACCTTTTGCCAGGGTTTCATTTATGGTGGGGAAGGACTCAGTTATCTTTAAGAGACTGGCCACTGTGGGGTTGACCGTTCCTCAGTGAGGATATAGGCAACTCAAATTGGACTTGATGTATTTTTTTTTCTTTTTGGAGGGGCACACAAGGGTTAGAGGGTGGACCTGGTGGGAATGGGAAGTGAGTGTCATCAGGGTGCATTGTATGAAACTCCCAAATAATTAATAAAAATATTGTGTTGAAAAAGAATTCCATGATAATGATCAACTGCCCTGGAAAGAGGTAAAAATACGAAGCATGGAAATAGATCTTATGTAAACATAAGCATACAGGAAGCTCAGTATACATGTCTGTGCATGTATTGAAGTAAATGCCCAATCTACTGAAACCGAGTTTGTATGTGGATGCTGAAACATCATGCAAACATTTATCAGTGCTTTCCAACATGAGCTGTTTCTGACAATGCTGTTCATTTCACCAGCAGCACGTGTTTTTTTTTTTTTTCTGAATTCTTAGCAGATAGCATGCCCTTTTACTTAAAAGAACATACTCTAAGACTGTCCCCTCAGTGATGTGGACCTGAGCAGTGAGGTCGTGGACAGTGATATGAAGCCGTGAGAAAAAAGTGCCTCTGGCAATGCAAGCAGAAGGCTAAGATTTTCACATCCGGTATTTGTCCATATTTGAATATGTGTATCACCCCAAAAGACACTCTGCAAGAAGACTTCCTTTTTCGTCTAGTTTTAATGAATAAAATCATTATCAAAACCTTGCTCTCAATACAGAACCTGCTGTATTATATATGCTCCTAGTCTACTAGACACGTAATTTGGAGTTGTGGGATTTTCTCCCAATATACAGGTTTGATCCTCTGACCAGGGGATGTGGGAAGGGAACCAGTGAAGATTTATTTATTTTATTTTGTGTGGGTTTCCTGCTTGTACATACTAAACTGCATGTGTGCCTGTGGAGGCCAGAAGGGGGCGCCACATCACCCATCACTGGAGTTGTGAGCCACCATGTGGGTACTGGGAACTGAGTCAAGGTCCTTTGAAAGAGCAGCAAGTGCTCCTCACCAAGTCAGTTCTCCAGTCCCCAGCCCCAAATTGATGAAGTAGTTTTAAAAGACAAAATGGAAACTTTTTTTTCTAAATTGATGGTACATTTGTCTTTGCTATATTGAATGTGCTGGTTCTAAGGAATACAGAGCTATTTTAATTTTTGCTCTAGGTTTTCCCTGTTTGGGGATTTTCTATAGAAATTAGTTTGTTTTCTCTTTTTGTGTTATAATTTCCAGTTTGTGTGTGCTACTGTTTATCTGTACATATATATAATGTAGATGTAATATATATCTATATATACATAAATACATACAATATTATGTATGTATCTATGTTTACATCATCACTATATAAGTAAGTGATTTTTTTCTATTTAAATCTGTACAAAGCCATTGTCAATCAATAGAGCCATTAAGGTCACAGAACTTAAATAACCAAAATAAACTTAAAAGATTGCAGTCTTGGACCTGACCTGACCATTCCTCAAAATGAAAAACTAGCAACATCACATCTTGCAAATACAAACAGCATCTGCTAAAAAAATAATCTCATCTCAAGCCGAGTACAAGAACCTCCGTCTCATCTAGTTTGAATGGCAATAGATTTATTAGTCTGTATAATAGTTCACAGCTTGGTGACTTCGGAAACACTCACTGTTTACATAACAGTGCAGAACAATGTGGCCTTTTAGAAATTGGTTTTGCTTTATTATGGAAAATTTCAAGCATGCACACAGAAGTAGAAAGGAAAATATAATGACCTACATATCATTTGGCTTCAATGATCACCAACACATAACTTAGCTAGTCCCAACTATAGACCACCCCACCCCTGCCTACCACACCCAACTCCCAATGAATAGCTTTAAAGCCAAAGCAGCACAGAAAGCAAGCTGAACATAAGCCAGGGAGCGACATTCCTCTGTGGTCTTGGTTTCAACCTCCTGCCTGGAGTTCCTGCCTTAGCTTCTCTTGAAAACGGACTGTAACTTGTAAGTCAAATCAATCCTTTTCTGAACGGGTTGCTTTTAGTCATGGTGTTCATCATGGCAACAGAAAACAAAAGAGAACAGGTCTGTTGGAACACCTCTACTGGCCCAGTCAGCTGGGCTTACCAGTACTTTTGTATCCCCTAAAAATGTTCTCACAAATACTTGAGGTTTCTCTCAGTGGAAATAAGGAGTTCTCTCCTACTAGTGCTGAGTACTTTTGTCTCCTCCAGTCATGTGCCCTACCTTCTAGAAGTAAGCCCAATCCATCCTCAAGTCTGAAAACAGTACTTTTGGAAGGCCCTGAAGGTCCCCAAATTACAATGGCTTGAGTTATCACTTTCTGACTTCGCCACATTGTGAAAGCATTCACATTTGATGGAGGCCGTCCTTCAAATTTCGAACTTTGATCTTTTCCTAGGCTGTTGATGTGTGTTATCACTTGCCTTCATGACGCTTGGCAGTAACAGTAAACTGCAGCTCAGTCAGCCACAGAACTCTGATGGGAAATAGCCCATGTTGAGTCTACACTCTACTGGGTTTGTTGTGTTGCTAAGGCGTTTTTTTTTTTTTGGTTTTTGTTTTTGTTTTTTGTTTTTGGAGGGGGGGGCTTTGATGTAGATACCCCACCGTATCTACAAAAGGTCCATCTGTATCTCTTGCTGTGTATGTTAATTCTGAGTATATGTGCAACCATTGGTTTCTATTTGTAGTAGAGGGTGCAGTAAATTCCAGGGGCAGTCACCGCTTATTAGAAACCAGAGCTTGTGCTAGAGGATTCGTGCAGACTCTTGGCTGGTGCAAGTCTTCTGAACAGGTTCAAAACATGTTAGACTAACCTATGTTATTTGCTATGTTAAATGTATGAAATGTATTTTAAATTTTTAAATTTTTTAAAATTATGTGTATGTGTTTGGGTCTGTGCATGAGTAGAGGTGCCTGTGGAGGCCAGAAAAGGGTATCAGATCTCCTGGAGCCAGAGTTACAAATTGCTGTAAGCTACCCTATGTAGTTGCTAGGAACCAAACTCAGGTGCTCTGACAGAAAAACAGGCATTCTTTTTTTTAAAAAAAAATTTATTTATTTATTATGTATACAATATTCTGTCTGTGTGTAAGCCTGAAGGCCATAAGAGGGCACCAGACCTCTTTACAGATGGTTGTGAGCCACCATGTGGTTGCTGGGAATTGAACTCAGGACCTTTGGAAGAGCAGGCAATGCTTTTAACCACTGAGCCATCTCTCCAGCCCAAAATTACTTTTCTTTTTTTTAAACTTATTTATTTATTTATCATGTATACAATATTCTTTCTGCGTGTATGCCTGAAGGCCGGAAGAGGGCATCAGACCTCATTACAGATGGTTGTGAGCCACCATGTGGTTGCAGGGAATTGAACTCAGGACCTTTGGAAGAGCAGGCAATGCTCTTAACCGCTGAGCCATCTCTCCAGCCCCCAAAAACAGGCATTCTTAACTACAAGTGTACTTTTTTTTTTATTTTTCGAGACAGGGTTTCTTCGTAGCTTTTGGTTCCTGTCCTGGAACTAGCTCTTGTAGACCAGGCTTACCTCGAACTCACAGAGATCTGCCTGCCTCTGCCTCCCGAGTGCTGGGATTAAAGGCGTGCGCCACCACCGCCTACTCTACAAGTGTACTTTTAACTTACGATATTTTCCACTTATGACAAGATGAACGGAAAACAACCCTGCTGTGTGTTAGAAAGCATCAACAAGGTGGTCCCACCTGTAGCCTGTGGAGCATCTGAGACCCAAGAGAACTATGAATTCAACACAAACCCCTAAATTTCCTTCTAACATTATGATCAGTTTGTTTGTTGGCTGGTTTTTGTTTGTTTGCTTTGTAACTTGATTGCGTGATCTCTGAGGATAAACTTTAAGGATGTTAAAAACACAGTATTACAATGTGTAAAAAAGGAGACACACCTGGATCAAGTAGGTCTGACTATGGACGAAGGGTGATTTAATAAAGATCAGAAATCATTAAAAGACTCAAATAGAACTGGAATTATAGCTTAAACATACAGTACTCGCCTAACATCCGCGAGCTCTTGGGTTCAGTCCCCAGCACTGAAACCAAACAATAAACACTGAGGTTGTGATCAAACTGAAGGTCAGGGTTTGTGCCCCAAACCTATCTTCAGTAAGCCAACTAAAAGAACCAAATTAATAATGAGATTTATTCAACGTGAAATTTGTTCACTGTGGCCACATTGGAAAGAAGGACAAAGAGATCCAGCGAACACTCCAAATCCATCCTGGGGTGCCGAAGTCAGACTGAAGTTAAATGGAGGGCTAAAGAGATGCACATCTAAGTGGTCCTAGTCTAGGTGTGGTCCCGCCCACCACAGATCCAATACTGTCTGGGATTCAGTCTCATCTGGTAAGAAGGTCTGACAAGCTGTTAGAACTGTGGGAAAATCTCTTCCCAGGAACCAAGTTCCATCAAAGGCTAAAGCCCTTCCTTCTTTCTCCCAGAATAAGATTCCTTGGGAGAAAATTTCCATTTCTTTGAGATTTCCTGTTTCCATAGTCTGATAGTCAAGCTGAGAGATGCAGCTATCTCTTTAGAATATTTTCATCTCAGCCAGAAGGTAGTAGTGGCACACGCCTTTAATCCCAGCACTCGGGAGGCAGAGGTAGGCGGATCTCTGTGAGTTCGAGACCAGCCTGGTCTACAGAGTGAGTTCCAAGACAGACTCGAAAGCTACACCGAGAAACCCTGTCTCGAAAAACAAAATAAAACAAACAATAACGAAACAAAAACAGAAAGAATATCTTCAGCTCCTCCAGCCCCCTTCTATTGGCTTATCTAGCTGGAGCTATAGATGATCAACATGGAAATTTGAGTGTTTCCCAGCTCCAGCTGAAATACTAGAGACAGTCAAGTATTTGGCCAACTAACTGTGGCTGTGGATCCTTCAAAATCCACGGGGCTTAAAACTAGGAAGCAGAGAGGATGTGAATCCAGCTATCCTGATTTCTAGGAATGTGCAGGAAAGCACCAGATGTCAAGTCATATTTCCCCGGAAGATATTTCAGATAATTATTCAGATAATTTACAACCCTGTATTCTTACTAGATCGCTGCCAATTGGTTTTTTTCTCCTTTTTTTGGTAACAGTTTTATTAAGACATCAATCACATGTTAGGCAACTCAGTCACTTAATATTTATACTTCAATTATTTTCAGCGTATTAAAACACTCAGGCATCCATCACCACTTTCAATTATCAGAATACTTCATTACCCCAACAGGAAATTCCATACCAGTTCTGGCAACCACCAACATGTTTTCCTTCTGCATGGAGTTCCCTATGATAGATAGTTGATGTAAATGGAAGCACATTATATGTGTTCTCTTTGCATGTCTTCTTTCATGTAGAATTGTATTTTCAAGGTTCATCCATGTTTTATCGTTATTAGTAGTGCATCTGGTTTTATGCCCAAATAATATTTGTATGTAAGACACAGCATTTCGCATATCTATCTATGCAGTTTTAGCGTCTGGAAGAGTCAATTTGTTGGCTAATCTGAATAATACCCTTATAAACATTCATGTGTAAGTTTTTGCATGAACACGTTTTCACATCTTTAAGAATAGAACAATCATGTAGAAAATGAGCGTTTAACCCATTTCAGGCATTGGGTGTGTAAAAAAAAAAACCCAGAAAGTCAATTCTTGATTCTCAGAATGTAAATTGTCTACCAGAATTATTCATTATCCATTTCAATACTGTACCTGCATCCCAGTTACTAATATGTCTGCTCAGAGGACAAAATACAAATTATCATTAGCCCTCTCAAGAATAGAACTAAGCCACTGAAGATGCCACAGCTAATCATAAATGTTCACACATAACACCTATGTTACAAGTTTAATAAAGCCAATATTATAAAATTGACTATATTGCCAAAAACAATTGTGAGAGTCAGTAGAATTCACATCAAATTTCCAGATATACAAAAATGAAACCCTCAATTTTTTCCTTTGGTTTTTTGAGCAGGGTTTCTTTGTGTAGCCTTGGCTGTTCTGGACTCAATTTTTTATAGGTTCACAAAAGACAGAAAAGAGGCAAATAGATACTTGACAAACAGACAAAGCATCATTACAGAAACCATAATGCAGGAAATGCTACCTCACCTGATTTTAACTAATATTCCAAAGATATCAGAACTAATCCCACTTTGGTTAATGAAAAACACAAAAATATGTCATATAACTTTATTATATGACATATTTTTAATTTAGAAGGCAAGAAAATGTCACATGGAAAGCCATTAACTATATATAAATTAATAAATTTATGACAACCAACATCAAGGTACCCTTTTCTTTTTTAATGTGTTTTTTACTTTACTGCATCAAGAACACAGAACGTGAGCTCCACATCCTTAACTATTCTCAAGATGTCTGCATACATGACTGTGGACCTGAGGTCAGTGTTATAGAACCTTTTATGGCCATTGATTAGGAGCATGTTGTTTGCCTCCCATCTGATCTCTGTGAAATGCCATACTTTGAGTCTATGGGTTTAAATATTTTTACCTACTTCTTATGAGCAGAGCCGTACCACATTGAGTTTGACTGGCTTACTTTATTTAGCAAACTTTACTGAAGGTTAATCTGTGTTATCACATAGCATTAAATACTCTTCTAAGATTAAACAATCAACGGAGGTTTCAGTTGCTCTCATAGATAGGTTACTGTCATGAACATGGGAGTGTCACTGTCTCTCTCAGATCCTGGTTTCGAATCTCTGGATCAGAAAAAGTTAATTGTATCAATTTTAAGTAATTGATTTATTTTGGCTGATGCTAAGTCACATCAACTCGGTTTATTAATTCTAAAACCAGAGTTTTTAAACTGTAAGTCTCTGCTGTTTGAGCTAGGTGACTGTTTTTCTGCTTCTGCCTCTTGTGTACTTTATTCCTCTTTGTTTGCCTCATTTATTTATTTATTTATTTATTTATTTATTTATTTGTTTGTTTGTTTGTTCTTTTTTTGAGCCAGGGTCTCTCTATGTAGTCCCTCCGTGTAGCCCTAGCTGACCTGGAACTAACTCACTATGCAGACGAGGCTGGCCTTGAACTCATGGAGACCTGTCTGCCTCCAAAGTGTTGGGATTAAAGGCCACCATGCCTGGATCACTTCATTACTCTTAAATTCTGCTCACAATTTGCTACTCCTGCAAAGCAAACACATTCAAAATCGCAAATCATGCCAAATATTTTTATAACATAAAACATCAGTCTCTTGAATGGTTTCCCAGATTTCCCCTCCTCATAGGAAACCATTTCTTGTCCTTTGCATTTTTTAAATAAGTGAGTGTGTTCATGCGATCCAGAAATGAGAACTGTATAAGAAGGCACACATTAGCAAGTCTCACTCTCTTACCTCTTTCTCCCTGTTTTCTCCGTTCTCCGTGTGTTTATGTAAATACATTTTCTTGTTCATTTGTTTCCCAAAAGTAAATCACACTACACAGTGTCCTGCAGATTCCTTTTGCAGTTTTTGATTGGGAGTCACTTCCCACGACGAGTTGCTGCGTGAGAGAATGGTGCCTAAGCTTCAGGCTTAGACCACTTCTGTGGGCTTTTTCCTCTGCATAGGACTTTTCCTCAGCCATGTGCAGTTTTCAGCATTGATAAATATGTGTGCTTTTCTCTTCCCAAATATTTTCATTTATACCATTGTGTTTGTTTATTTATTTATTTGAGATAGGTTGTCACACATCCCAGGGTGACCTTAAACTAGCTATATAGTCCAGGATGACCTTGAACTTTTCTGATCTTCCTACTTCCATATCTTGAGTGCTGACACAGCAGTTTATGCTAGGAATGAAACCCAGGGCTGTATCCATACCCAGCCAGCAAGCATGGGTCAACTGAACTACGACCCTAGCCAGGCTGTTGTGGTCTTTTTCTTTTAACGGATACACAAAGTATTAAAGTTACACATGTTAATGGAGCACCGCGTGATGTTGCAATACATGTATACAGTATACATAGCATAATGTCCAGTTCAGGTGAAACACATCCTCAAATATTTGCCCTGTCTTTATGGTGACAGCATTAAAAATTCATTGTTTAGCTTTTTAAAATATGCAATCTCACCGCAGAGCTCCCTGCTCCCGTCTAACTATAAATTAGTGCCTGTTGACCAACCTTCCTCTAGCTACCCCTTCCTCTGGTCCCTTCTATTAATTGACCCTCAATTTCTGCAGATCAACTTTTTAAGATTCTTCATGGAAGTGTGATCATATAGTATTTATGTCACATAACGGACTCCAATTTCACCCATGTTGTGTGTGACAAATGACAAGATTCCATCATTTTCCCCACTGAATAAGGTCTCACATATACACCATATTTTATGTATACATACATCAGCTAATAGGACTTAGACTCTTTCTATTTCTTCACTCCTTTCTGAGACACAGTGTCACTATGTAGCAGTGGATGTCCTGAAACTTGCTATGCACACTAGGCTGGCCTCAAACTCACGAGTGCTGGGATTAAAGGCATGCACATGCCCCTGTTCCATTTCTTGACTATTGTGATTAGGGCTGGAATAACTGTGGGGACGCAGATGATTTCTCCTTGACTGACTGCTTTTATTCTCTTTGGCTATATTCCCAGGAATGAAATTGCCGGATCATATGGTGATTCTATTTTTGAGTTTTGAGCAACCTCCATACTGTTTTCCATAATGGCTGTGCTAATTTACATTCCCACCCACGGGTGTAAGGGTTCCCTTTCCTCCACATCCTCTCTTCCACTCTTTACTCTTTTTTATCATAACCATTTTTAAAGAAACGAGGTGATACCTCACTGTGATCACTGTCTCCAGACTGTAGATATTGCCAAGAGAAATCAAACCTAGTCCATCTATAGTCTGTATACCTAAAAGATCAAATAAAAATACAGTGTAGAAAATGGAAGGAAATAATTTCAAACTGAATGTCTGGAAAGATCCCTGTATTTGAAACATACAGATCATATTACTGGCCAGTGAGATAGCTCAACTGCTGAAGGTATTTGTTGCCAAACTGCTGCCCTGAGTTCATTCCCTGGGACATGTGTAATGGGAGGAGAGAAATGACCCCCACAGTTGTCCTCTGGCCACCCCACTCCCACGCACAAATAAATTGGTGTAATTAAAAAAAATAAATGAGAGGGGGAGGGAGGGAGGGAAGGAGGGAGCGAATGCACCGGATAAAAGTGTCAGGTTTAGAAAGAATAGCGGCGGGGGCTGGAGAGATGGCTCAGTGGTTAAGAGCATTGCCTGCTCTTCCAAAGGTCCTGAGTTCAATTCTGGGCAACCACATGGTGGCTCACAACCATCTGTAATGAGGTCTGGTGCCCTCTTCTGGCCTGCAGACATACACACAGACAGAACATTGTATACATAATAAATAAATAAATATTAAAAAAAAAAAGAAAGAATAGCGGCTCAGCAGGTAAAAGCGCTTGCTGCTCTCGTAGAGGACCCAGGTTCAGTCCCCACCAACCACATCAGGAGGCTCGCAACCATCTGTAACTCTAGCTCCCGGTGGCCCAACACCCTCTTCTGGCCTCTGTGGGCACCAAACATACATATGGTGCAAGACATACATGCAGAAATGCGTACACATAATATAAAGATAAAAGATAAGTCTTAAAAATGTTTTAGAAGTCAATTGTTTTATAAAGAGTCAGTTTTAGGTTGTTTTTTTTTTTTTTTTTTTGGTTTTTCGAGACAGGGTTTCTCTGTGGCTTTGGAGCCTGTCCTGGAGCTAGCTCGGTAGACCAGGCTGGTCTCGAACTCACAGAGATCCGCCTGCCTCTGCCTCCCGAGTGCTGGGATTAAAGGCGTGCGCCACCATCGCCCGGCTTAAAGAGTCAGTTTTAAAGTAAAGGAGAAAATCAGTAAAGATTTTCTTTAAAGGCATTGGATCTTCTGGAACTGGAGTTACAGACAGTTATGAGTCACTATATGGGTGCTGGAACCAACCCTGGTCCTCTTCAGGAGCAATAAATGCTCTTAACCATTGAGCCATCTCGTCAGCCCCAAGGTCGATAATTTAAAATAAGATTATAACAAGACTCAGTGGTAGAGCACTTACAAACAATATATGAGTCTTGGGTTTGATCAGATATCACAAAAATAAATCAGTATGTGTTTGTGAAGATACAGAGAGACTGAACCCCTCCTATCTTGTTGGTGCAGAAGTGTGATGGCATACTCATTTAGGAAGAAAATTAGAAGTCTCTTAACAATTAAACATAAACCTGATATGTGACTTCGAGAGTTCATTCCTTTGAGTCTATGACATGAAATAAAATATATGACCATCTCAAGAAAAAGATGAGTAAGTGTTTGAAGCAATCGATCATAGCATATCCTGCCTGTGAGTGCCGAAAGCAGCATGACTCATACTATTCAAAATATATAAAAAAATATGTAGCTATCAAATGTTGAGTGAATAAAGAAAACACAGTATTCTGGACAGTGCCCTAAGACTTAGATTTGTTTTTTTTTCCAAGGGCCAGTATGTTATTTAATATCAACGGACCTCCAGAACACTGCAGTCAGCAAAAGAAGCCGCACACAAAATAGCATATATTTTAGAACCTCTTTATTGTTTAATGTCAAAAAAGGGAAGCAGAGAGAAGAACAGGAAGTAGATCTGTAAGCCAGGACGAATGGTACAGACCTGTAATCTCAGCAAGGGAAACTGAGACCAGCCTGTTGTAGAGATTCTCTGTCTCAAGAAAGGAGACTCTGGTCAACTAGGCTTAGTGGCTAAGGTGAATCAGTTAGGTCTATAAATATGTAAAAGATTTTTTAGAACAATAAGATTATCTCAAATCCATTACAATGATGATTATAGAACTTTACACTAAGAACACTGAATTAGATGATTGACATCAAAACATGGCAGAAGAGGTAGGTGGATCTCCAAGTTCGAAGCCCCGTGGTTTATAGAGCAAGGTCTAAGACAGCCAGGGTTACATAGAGGAACCCTGTCTTGAAAATGAGCACAGGCTAAGGAGTTTTGGCAGTAAGGCATCCATTAAGAGGGGCCCAGTGCTTCTCCCTTATGCTAAGAGAAAGTGACTGAAACCTTCCTGTCCAGCTCCTCCCTCGGGAGGCACTGAGCTCTCCAGTTTCTCAAAGGCTGCCTGATTTATCTTTCCATAGAACCTGGACCCATCTCTCACTTTCTTGACAAAACCAGAGCCCCTGCCGCCCCAGCACACCTTGCTGAGCAGAAGTAAGAGCGTAATTAAGCCAGTACTCCAGAAGACCTACAATAAGCATGAGACCACCACAGGGAGCTATAAAACCTGTATTATTTTATGTGTTATGTTGGTCACCTAACATAGTTGTTCTGGAGGGTCACCTGTTTTGTACAATATATTGGGAACTCCAGACAAGCAACAGCTTAAATCGGAAATTTAATCACACAAAAGAGCTGAGGGGTTGGGGGTAGGGAATATCCTGAGAAGTTAAATGCATGAAAAAGGGTTACGAGACTTTCAGAACCTCTATTTAAACTTATTGATAAAAGTACTTTCCAGCCAGGAGGTGGTAGTGCACACTTTAATCCTAGCGCTTAGGAGGCAGAGGCAAGTGGATCCCTGAGTTCAAGGCTGGTCTGGTCTACAGCATGAGTTCCAGAGCAACCAGAGCTTTGTAGAGAAACCCTGTCTCAAAAAAATTAAATAAAAAAATAAAGTTCTTTCCTTTACCATGCCAGTTCATTAATTGGAAAACTCTAATAAACATATGTAAACACTAATTATAAAGAAAAATCAAGAAACATAAAAACATGACACTCAAAAATGACACAAGACTCCAAAAACTAATCTTTTTTTTTTTTTTTGGTTTTTTTTTTTGAGACAGGGTTTCTCTGTGGCTTTGGAGCCTGTTCTGGAACTAGCTCTTGTAGACCAGGCTGGTCTCGAACTCACAGAGATCCGCCTGCCTCTGCCTCCCGAGTGCTGGGATTAAAGGCGTGCGCCACCATCGCCCGGCATTGGTTTTTTGGAGACAGAGTTTCTCTGGGTAACAGCTCTGGCTGTCCTAGAACTCACTCTGTAGATCAGGCTGACCTCGAACTCACAGAGATCTGCCTGCCTCTGCCTCCTGAGCCCTGGGACAAAAACCAATCTTAATGAAGCAGAGATGATGACAATTATAGAACCACTGGATGCATTCAAAGATATTCCAAAGACAGCAAGAAAGGGAAGAAAGTTTATTCAAAGAAACTGCATAAATCTTGGGAATGAAGCAGTCACCAAGACCAAAGAAAGCCAGCAGAACAAAAATGTGATAAATTAAATGGCAGTTTAAGTCAGACTCAAAATCAATGCACAGAGGGTTTTAAAAGCTCCAAGGAAAAATAACTTCTTCATGAACAAAGGGACTCTGTAAGACTATGTGGATTTCTCAGCAGAAATCTTCTGGTCTACAAAGGGGTGGCATTTTGTATTTAAAGTGCTGAAAGAATTCTGGAGGCAGAGGGAAGAGGATTGCCATGAGTTCAAGGCCAACCTGGGTTTCATAGTGAGTAATAAGCCAGCCAGGAAGACACAGCACTATCCTATTACAAAGAAACACGATGAAGGAAGAACGCTGTCACTGGAGAATACTATATCCAGCAACATTGTCGACAGTGAAGGACAAATAAGGGCTAGAGAGATGGCTCAGTGGTTGAGCACTGGATGTTCTTCCAAAGGACACAACTTCAATCACCACCACCCACATGGTAGCTCACAACCACTTGCAACTCCAGTTTCAGGGAGGCCCTCTTCTGACCTCCACGAGGAAGCAAGTACACAAGTAGCGTACAGACATGCAGGCAGGCAGACACCCATACATATATAATAAAATAAAATATGAATATATAAACATATAAAATAAAAGACATATAAAGACTTTCTTTTTTTTTTTTTACTTTTTTTAAAATATTTATTTATTTATTTATTTATTTAGTATACAGTGTTCTGTCTGTGAGTATGTCTGCAGGCCAGAAATGGGCACCAGACCTTATTACAGATGGTTGTGAGCCACCATGTGGTTGCTGGGAATTGAACTCAGGACCTTTGGAAGAGCAGACAATGCTCTTAACCACTGAGCCATCTCTCCAGCCCTAAAGACTTTCCAATATAAGTAAAAACTTGAATTCGTCACCATACTTGCTAATAGCAGTTTGCAATAATAAATTAGTTCTTGAAGTTGGACCAAAGGATAATATACTCAGAGATCTGTCTGCCTCTGCCTCCTGAGTGCTAGGATTTAAGGTGTGTACCACCACTGCCAGGCCTAAATTTAAATTCTTGTAATGGCATAAACAAATGCAGACAGATTGTAAATATATATATATATATATATATATATATATATATATAGCTTTAATGTAGAAATAGATTTATGGGAGACCAGGGAAGCAGAAGCAGCGGCTGGGAGCACGCTCGCCAAATTTATAGGCAGACATTAGCCCGAGGTGAACACGCCCCCCAAGGGGCGGGACCTATCCCTACATCTCCCCTTTTTGTCTAAATAAGACAGAACCAAACCAAATACAACTATATACAATAACAACAAATAATAAATATAACAAACAATATTGAGAACAAAATCTTTGCTAAACATTCTATCTCAAGGAGTCCAAATAATGTAGAGAGTAACTACAATTATATAATCTACAACTCCGTCAAAGATCTGAGAAGGGAATAAACACTACTCAACAAACGAGATATATCCAAAATGTGCAACAATTGACAGAGACAACTGACTACCTGGGCAATCACCCAAAATCTCGTTTGCAATGTTGAGTCAACCAATTTTGGCTAAGGCCTAACATGACTGACATACCATTATTAAAGGCAAGGAACTTTTCAAAACTATCTTACCCTGTCTTGGCAGGATATGACAGTCCTGTTTTATCCATTGATGCACGCTCTGTATCTCTGTCAGTGGTTGAGGTATGGGCATTTCTTTGCCCAAAGGCCAGTTCTGCCAAATAGAAAGGCTCCAGGTGGAGTGTCTTTGGTGCTCAACATTCTCTCGGGAATAGAGCGGTGTTGCCAGGAGCAATTGTGTCTCACTATCACGAAACTCTGAGTTAGATTAAAGGCCATTTTCTACAGCTCTTTGAAGAGGTCGAAGATTATCTATCTATACTGAGTATAATCTCTATATATCTAAAGAACCTGATTAGTCTAATTATAAATGACAAACTTAGATGACTATTTATCTATATAATTCTCAATATCTATCTAACTTAAAGACTAAGACAGTAAACAACTGTGTAACAAATGAGGATAATGACCTCCAAATATAAACACTGTACAAATATACATTGCAATATGGTAAATATATATCAATACACAAACATTATATAAGTTTCTTAATCAGAGGTAGAAATGTACACTGCAATATGGTAAATATATACAATATATATTTATCAATACAATATATGTTAATACATAAAAAATGTTTTAAACAGAGATAGAAACATGCATGCATACAATAGCCAATATAATTTAACTTTGTATCAATATACAAGAATCGATACCAATATATTTGTCTAAAAGCAGTAACTCACAATTATAAATCTATTATCCCATCATTCCCTCCTTTTTTTTTTCAAAATGATCCCTGAGCTTATAAAACTCCTCCCCCAACCTCCCAACCCCTAAATGATGTCCCTAAACCCAGGGGTAAATTTTCCTGGGAGAGGGGACGTTGTCCTCTAGAATTACTTCCAGCTGTCATGGGGGCGACGTTCTTTCTGGGGATCCTGTGAAAGTAAAATGATGGTTAAATTTCAAGATCAATGTCTTTTAAAATTGCAAATAGTCTCTGAGTATTTTGTGGAGGTCTGGCCAGAATGTTGTACAAGATGTATACCATTTCAGCTAACCAAGTTGGGATCGTCTTGTGCAGCTGGTATCCAAAACAGGTCTTGTAGTAGCGTTATCAGTATCATGACATCATATCAACCAGGTAGAGTTGTTGTTGTGGGGCCCCATCTTCTTCCTGGAAACTTCAAATGTCACTTCAGGAAAAACTCATTGTTCATTATGAAAAACTTAAACATTAATCATATAGACATACATATATATATTCAATGAAAGGCATGAGAGATATATTCAATGAAAAGTATGATAGATATGGAGAAAAGCAAAGATGTTTTCTAAACTCATATTTCTTTCTGTCCCATATCATGGCTCTTGACATGAGACAGAAACTCCAGAAACTCTGGGTTTTTCTCTTACTAACAGGCTTGGAATTGGAGAGGGACTGAGCCAGAGTCCAACTTCAAAACCAGCTCTATATATTTATAAAGAAATGTTTAATAAGACATATATATATATATAAATTAATACTTACAAAATGTGTCCGTCCATCAGTAATTAAATATTCAGGGTCCCTCAATTTCTTTGAAGATGAGTATTTTCCTGTGGAGATAAGAAAAGAACCCTGCCTCCAACCTATCTGTATTTCTTACCATCAGTATGTTTGCCATCCTTATGAAAGAATTATTATTTATCTTTTCCAAGTGGCTTCTCTTCTTCAAACCGAACCTTTATTAATTTTGATGGTATCCACAATTTTTCCTCACCTGTGGAGATAAGAGCAAAACCCCTTCCCCAACGTAGCACATCTCCTGGCTTCCATTGTGAGGTCAGCACATCCTTGAAATAAACTGGTTGATTTAGTTCAGTAGACTTTTCCATTATCCAATGTCTTTCTGCAGCCGTTGTTCCCTTCTCATTAGCGTTGAGAAAATTCAAGGTTAACAAAGCATTATGTAACCTATTTCTGGGGGTGTTTTCCACCCCTTTCTGTTTGTTCAACATATCCTTTATAGTTCGATTTGATCTTTCTATGACTGCTTGACCTGTAGGATTGTATGGTATACCTGTAACGTGCTTGATATTGTAATAATCAAAAAACCGTTTCATTTTCCTAGAGACATAAGCAGGACCATTATCCGTCTTTATTTGTGTAGGTATTCCCATGATAGCCATGACTTCTAATAAATGAGTGATTACTGAATCAGCTTTTTCTGAACTTAAAGCAGTTGCCCACTGAAAGCCTGAATAAGTGTCAATGGTGTGATGAACATATTTTAATTTGCCAAATTCTGCAAAGTGGAATACATCCATCTGCCAGATTTCATTCCTTTGGGTGCCCTTTGGATTAGCCCCTGCAGGCAGTGGCGTTTGGTTATAGAAAGAGCAAGTAGGGCATTTCTTTACAATCTCCTTAGCTTGTTGCTATGTAATTGAAAACTCTTTCTTCAAAACTTTGCTATTAACATGATGTTTTTTATGAAATTCAGAGGCTTGTAGCACACTACCAATCAATAATTGATCAATTTCTGCATTACCTTGTGCTAGAGGACCTGGCAGACCCGTATGGGATCGGATGTGTGTTATGTACATAGGGCAAAGCCTGTTCCTGATCAAATCTTGAACCTGGAGAAACAATGAGGTTAGTTCTGTATCATCAGGTATAAATTCAGCAGTTTCAATATGTAAAATAACTCTTTCTGCGTATTGTGAATCAGTGACTATATTAATAGGTTCTTTAAAATCCCTTAGTACCATAAGAATGGCATATAATTCTGCCTTCTGGACAGAATTATGTGGACTTTGTTCCACCTTACCCAAGTCTTCTGATTTGTAACCTGCCTTCCCTGATTTATTGGCATCAGTATAGAATGTACGGGCTCCAGTTATTGGAGCATCACGGACGATTCGAGGAAGAATCCAAGAAGTTCTCTTTATGAAGTTAAGCCTCTTGCTTTTTGGATAGTTGTTATTAATGTCTCCCAAAAAGTTAGCACAAGCTCTTTGCCATGGTTCATTATCTTCCCATAATTTCTTTAGTTCATCAGCAGTGAAAGGCACTATAATTTCTGCTGGGTCTATGCCTGCTAGTTGACGAAGTCTCAGCTTGCCTTTTATAATTAACTCAGAGACTTTTTCCACATAAGTTTTCAGTTTCTTACTTGGTTTATGTGGTAAAAAGATCCATTCCAAAATAATATCATCTCTCTGCATTAAAATTCCTGTAGGAGAAATTTTTGATGGTAGTATGACGAGAATAGAATCGAGCTCTGGATTCACCCTGTCCACATGTGCCTGTTGTAATTTTTCCTCAATCATTGTCAGTTCTTTTTCTGCTTCAGCTGTTAATTCTCTGGGACTGTTTAAATCTTTATCACCATCCAAGGTTTTGTTCAAATGAATTATTAGATCAGGTGTTATTCCAATAGCTGGTCGTAGACTGGAAATGTCTCCTAACAGTCTTTGAAAGTCATTAAGAGTCCGTAGGCGATCTCTCCTAATTTGTGCTTTTTGTGTCTTAATTTTTTGCAAACCTATTTTATAACCTAAATAATTAACAGAATCTCCCTTCTGAATCGTTTCAGGAGCGATTTGCAATCCCCATTTAGGTAAAAGTATCTTTATTTCTTCAAACAGTCTGTTCAAGGTATC
Source organism: Microtus oregoni (assembly GCF_018167655.1). NCBI lineage: Eukaryota > Metazoa > Chordata > Mammalia > Rodentia > Cricetidae > Microtus > Microtus oregoni. The sequence continues at coordinate 488,838 of NW_024543816.1, read as the reverse complement.
CATGTTTGAATCAGATAACAAAATGTCGTCCATGTAATGGTATACTATAGATTTGGGAAATTTCTTGCGTATTATTTGCAATGGTTGGTTCACAAAATATTGGCACAGGGAGGGGCTATTTAACATACCCTGGGGGAGAACAGTCCAGTGGTACCTCCTCGAAGGTTGAGAATTGTTATAAGTAGGCACTATGAAGGCAAATTTTTCTCTATCTTCTTTTTGCAAAGGTATAGTGAAAAAACAATCCTTTAAATCAATAACTATGAGAGGCCATCCTTTTGGTAATAAAGAGGGCAAAGGAATTCCAGATTGCAGAGGGCCCATATAGATTGAATAACCTTGTTGATAGCCCTGAGATCTGTCACCATTCTCCATTTACCTGATTTTTTCTTAACCACAAATACAGGAGAATTCCAAGGGCTGGTAGATTCTTCTATATGTCCAGCATCTAATTGCTCTTGTACCAGCTGTTCTAAAGCCTGTAACTTTTCCTCAGCTAAAGGCCATTGCTTTGTCCATATTGGTTTCTCAGTCAACCATTTTAGAGGCAAGGCTGTTGGTATCTCTGAAGGGACATCAATTGCTTGTTCTTGTACAGCCCGAATGGCCAGTTTTCTCCGTTTGTAATATCTTTTAATATTATTCTCAGAAATATAGGCTCTACACAGGACTGAAATCTCAAGGTCCAAATCAGGAGCAGAAGGAGAGAGAGCACGAGCAAGGAACTCAGGACCGCGAGGGGTGCACCCACACACTGAGACAATGGGGATGTTCTACTGGGAACTCACCAAGACCAGCTGGCCTGGGTCTGGAAAAGCATGGGATAAAACCGGACTCTCTGAACATAGCGGACAATGTGGACTACTGAGAACTCAAGAACAATGGCAATGGGTTTTTGATCCTACTGCACGCACTGGCTTTGTGGGAGCCTAGGCAGTTTGGATGCTCAACTTACTAGACCTGGATGGAGGTGGGGGTTCCTTGGACTTCCCACAGGACAGGGAACCCTGATTGCTTTTTGGGCTGAGTGGGGGGGGACTTAATTGGGGGAGGGGGAGGGAAATGGGAGGCGGTGGCGGGGAAGAGACAGAAATCTTTAATAAATAAATAAATTAATTAAAAAAATATAGGCTCTAGAAGTAGCAGGAATGTTAATTTCGGTATTCCACTGTTGTAATAGGTCACGACCCCATAAATTCATTGCAATATTGGCTACATATGGCTTTAATTTTCCTATTTGTCCCTCTGACCCTATACATTCAACCCATCTCGTGCTCTGCCTTACTCGAGATAGGGTTCCAATTCCCAGGAGCTGAACATTTACATTCTGAAGAGGCCAATATGGATGCCAAGATTCTGGGGTAATGATACTTACATCAGCACCTGTGTCCAGCAGGCCAGTAATAAAAATGCCATTTACACACACTCTCAGTTTAGGTCTTTGATCATTTATAGAAGTTTGCCAAAACACAGGTAACTTATCTTTCTGATCATTATTGCTTGTAACAGTAGGCATGGGGCTTCCTAATTGTCCTGATGAGGCACGTTCTCTGCAGAAACTGGAAATGACTGAACCATGTTTGCCATGGGGGCCTGTGAGGCCCCCCATCTCACGTTTCCCATCTGTATCAGGTTGCCTTGTCTATCTCTTGTAGACCTGCATTCATTCGTCCAATGTCTGCCCTTTCCACATCTTCTACATAAACCTGAAGGCTGAGTCCTCCTATTTCTGTTATTTCTAGAAGATGCATTATTATTATTATTATTATTTCTGAAAGATGCATTATTATTATTATTATTATTATTATTATTTCCGAAAATCCGTTGTCTACAATTCCTTTACATATGACCCATTTTGCCACAATTAAAACATTTGGTATTCTGGTGTCTCCTTTTACCATTGGAAATTGCTTCTTCTACCCATGCTTCAGTGCCATAATCAAATGTGTCAACATTCAGTGTATGCAAGACCCATTCTTCCAAGGGCACTGATCTGAGCTTTAAAGGACCCAAAATCCTTTTGCATTCCACATTTGCATTTTCATAAGCCAAAGACTCAATCATTATACGTCTTGCTTCTGGGTCAGATATCCCTATTTGTACAGCCTTAGTTAATCTTTGTAAAAAGTCACTAAAAGGTTCTCTCTGACCCTGTTTAACTCTGACAAATGATTCCATTCTCTGTCCTGGGTCTTGTACCCTGTCCCAAGCTCTTAAGGCTGCTGTAGTACACATGGAGAGTGTGTTTTTATCCAAATTAGCTTGTTCCTGAGGGTCGGAAAAGGGCCCTTCACCTAGAATTTTATCTAGGGAAATGTCAATTCCCTTTGCTTTTTCCTGCTGTTCTAAGAGTCTAGCCTCTTGCCTGAATAAGCATTTCCATTTCAAATGTGGTCCACTCTTGAGTACCGCAGAGCTCAGCTGGAGCCAGTCCGAGGGGGTTGCTCTGTTTGTCATGGCCCATGATCTTAGCATCTCTTTAACAAAAGAGGCTTGCATCCCAAAAGTCATGACAGCTTGTTTTATTTCCTTGAGATCATTCATACGGACAGGCTCCCATGTATCCTCCTTGATGACCCTAGGGTTTTTGGAACCAATCACCTTCTCTGTTGTTATTACTGGAAAGGCAGGTAGAGCTGTAGGTAGAGCTTTGTGGAAATTGTCCCGGAGAGATTTACCCACAGATGTAGTTAAAATTTGCCTTTCTACCCTTTGCTCTTCTTCATCAGAATTTAGAAATTCCTCAATCTTTTCAATTCTATTCACCATTGCCTTCTGCAATGTCTGAATCTCCTGTCCAGAATTATGTTCCAAAGCCTTCACTGAGGATTCTAAAGTATGAAGTTTGTCTGTTAGAGATAACATCTCATCTTTGGACATAATTTTTATGGCATAAACCGTGCCTTCTTGTATTGACAATCTTTCCGTCAATCTGTCATAAGCTTTAGACAAAATCCGATTGTCACATTCAGCAGTTTTGATTCTCTCAGTTAATGTTTCATTTCCTACAGAAAGGGACTGAAGCTTACCATCCAGATCAGCTGTTCCCTCTTCCATAGTAATGAATTTCTCCTTAACATCAGCCTGGAGAACTTCAAACTGATTCTTGAGAAGATTGTTGTCATTCTCAATTGTTTTTAAGTGTTCAATCTCTGCCTTAAGAATCCTGGATTCGTCTTGTAAAGACTTTATCATATTTCTATTATCAAACCATTTAGTGCCAATGAAAACTACGAATCCCAGAAGGATCTATAGATGTGGGGTGATAGACACCTCTTGTAAAATCTCCCACATGGTACAATTAAAAAAACTGTTAAATTCTTGAATACTAATGTGTTCAGACATTTTATTTATAAAAGAAAAATTTTTACCTGCAATGATCGGTTCCTGCCAGTGGTGGTCTCTGTGTTTTTGGAGCCTGTCCTAGAACTAGCTCTTATAGACCAGGCTGGCCTCGAACTCACAGAGATCGGCCTGTCTCTGCCTCCCGAGGCGTGCACCACTACTGCCTGGCTGGTCTCGAACTCACAGAGATCCGCCTGCCTCTGCCTCCCAAGTGCTGGGATTAAAGGCGTGCGCTACCACTGCCTGGCCGGCCTCAAACTCACAGAGATCCGCCTGCCTCTGCCTCCCAAATGCTGGGATTAAAGACGTGCACTACCATTGCCTGGCCGGCCTCAAACTCACAGAGATCCGCCTGCCTTTGCCTCCCAAGTGCTGGTATCAATGGCTTGCACCACCACTGCCCGGCCAAGTCACTTTGTATCAGACCAAATCTGCGGCTGTGGCAGCTTTTGTTGCAAAACCACGGGTACTTGAGTTTCTGCTAATTCAGGCAGTGGGGTTCTGTTGCAAACTTAGCCAAGGCAGGCACAATGGGCCTGTGTGGCCGAGTATGTCTCGGACTCGGCACTGGGGCCGGAGTCACAGAGTCACGAACTAAAAAACAGCACCCGGGAGGGTGCTGTGTTAGCTAGCGGGCTACCTGCTTGAGTTGGGGGCAAAATAGCCCACGTTGGACGCCAAAATGTAACGGCGTAAACAAATGCAGACAGATTGTAAAAAAATATATATCTATAGCTTTAATGTAGAAATAGACTTACAGAACCACCGTTCCGCGGAGACCAGGAAAGCAGAAGCAGCGGCTGGGAGCACGCTCGCCAAATTTATAGGCAGACATTAGCCCGAGGCGAACACGCCCCCCAAGGGGCGGGACCTATCCCTACAAATTCTTAAATAATAAAAAGCAATTTTCAGTGTATCAGGGACTGTGAGTTTTTTCAGCAGGAAACGACGCTCTTTGCACAAGCCTGCTAGACTAACATAGACCCCTGGAACCTATGCAAAGGTGGAGATAGAGAACCCACCCCACAAACTTATTTTCTGACCTACACACACACTCTGTGGTATGGGCACACACATACACACCATCCATGCACAGTAATGGTAAATTTTAATTGCCAAGGTATCTCAACACAAAAGTAATTAAGGAGGCAAAAGAATATGGTAAAAAAAATGAAAGAGGGCAAAAATACAGGCGAGCTAGGGAGATGGTTTGTCGTTGGTAACTTCAGCCCCTGGGAATCCCTCTTCTGAATTCCAAGGACTCCTGGGTATACACTCACAAATACACATAGTTTTTGAAGCCAGGAAATGGTAAAAATAAGTAAATAAATAAATAAAAAAGTAATGAAATAGCACTTCTTTCCCTATCAATAATGTCTTTAAATGTAAGTGGTTTGATCTGCACAATTAAGAGACATCAAGTAAAACTGAAGGATCGCTCAGTTTCAATAATGTGCTTGTCTTACAAGCACGAGGGGGAGGGGCACGTGCTTGGATCCAAGTGCTGGTGAGGTAGTTAGGAAGGTCTCTGGAGCTTGCTGAGTAATCAAAATACCCTAATTGTGAACTCTGTGGCAGTTAAGAGACTCGATCTTGAAGAAAGTAGACAGCATTCCTGAGGATGACACCAGAGGCTGTCCTCTAGCCTCCATATGCAGTCCCCCACACCTACACACACACACACACACACACACACACACACACACACACACCCCTACATATACACCTCACACACACATATACCTACACACACCTACATACACAAAACTGGAATTCATGAGTTGTTTATATATGTGTGTGTGTATGTTGTACATGTATGTATATATACAAGACACACATTCCGACATACAAACACACATACTTTTTTTTGAGGGGGAATGGAGTGTGGGGGAGGGGGAGAGGGGTAGGGGAGTAGGGGATGGGGGCGATGTGTGCGAGGAGGGGGAGGGAAATGGGAAAAGGGGAGGAGGCGGAAAATTTATTCTAAAAAAGATAGAAAGCAATGGATAAAAAAGCAAAGTTCAAGGATATCTCAACATATGCAAAACAGTAAAAATGACTCTGCATTATAATGGAGGCTAGAACTCATCTGATCTCCTCACTAGATGTGGAGAGGCGTTTGACAAGATCTATGGTCATTTTATGGTAACACTTTCTTTAAATCCAGACTAGAAGGAAAACTTCTCAGCCTAATCCACTACTTTTCTATTCCTGTGATAAAAACACCATGACCAAGGCAGTTAACAGAAGAGTTGATTCAGCTTACAGTAAGGTTAGAGTCTATGATGGTAGAGGGAAGCCGTAGTGCCAAGAGGCTGGAGCATATCTTTGTCCACAAGAAGGAGGCAGAGAGAGAGTGCAATGGGAATGGCCTGAGGTTTTGAAACCTCAAATACACCTCCAGCGACAAGCCCACCTCTAATCCAACCACATCTCCTAACCCTTCCCAAACAGTTCCACCAAGTAGGGACCAACTAATCAAACATAAAAATTAGATCATTCTCATTCAAACAATTACAAGGGTATATATGAAAAGTTCCCAGCCAACATCATGATCAATGGCAGAAACCAGAGCTTTTCTTCTAAGACCAAGAATAAGACCAAGCTAGGCCTGGCGAGATTGCACAGTGGTTAAGAGCAGCTACTCAAGAGTCTTGCAGAGAACCAAAGTTCAGTGCCTACATCAGACAGTTTGCAACCACTGCCTATAGCTCCAGTTCTAGGGGATCCAACACCCTCTTATGTCTTTCATGGGCATTCCCACGAAACACATGTTGCAGATACTCATACAAACACATAAATAAAAACAAGTCTCTTTTTAAAAGGATAAGACCAAATTGATAACTTTACTATGTCTATTCCATATAGTACTAGAAGTCCTATCCAGAGCATTTAGAACAGAACCCCTTGAATTTAGGGTTCACCCTTTGAAGAAGGACTCTGGCACACTACTGAAAATGTATGGCCTTCATCTGTCCTCCTTTTCCAAAGGGGCATACCTATACACATTCTCCAGATTAACTGTACACTGGACGAAAGGAAACAATTAGAATTGGGGGACCAGTAGGCACTTAATCTACATAGACACTAGTTCCATGTGATCTAAAACATCACTGTAGTCCATCAGTCAGAGCACAGGCTTATAGGCATCAGAGGATTGTAATTTCACCCAGTTCCACCTCACAATGAGTTTAAAGAGTGCCTGAATCCATCCTGTAGCTATTTCCCTATAGAATGCATAATTAGAACATCTGGAGAGACTGCTATATGTTTAAGAGTCCTTGCTGCTCTTGCTGAGGACCCAGGTTCAGTTGCCAGCACTAGTGCTGTGTGGCTCGTAACTGCCTATAATTCCAGCTCCAGGGGCATGCAATGCCCTCTTTTGGCCTCCATTATCTTGACTCAGAGTGTACCATTTAATGGGACATTAAATTTTTTTTTAAAAAGAAAGCATTTTTAAAAAATATTTATTTATTTACTTATTATTATTATATTATTATACAGTGTTCTGTCTGTGTGTGTGCTTGCAGGCCAGAAGAGGGCACCAGACCTCATTACAGATGGTTGTGAGCCACCATGTGGTTGCTGGGAATTGAACTCAGGACCTCTGGAAGAGCAGGCAATGCTCTTAACCGCTGAGCCATCTCTCCAGCCCCCTAAAATTGTTATCTAGGGGACGTGAGATGGATCAGATGACCAACATGCTAGCTATGCAAGCCTGGTGACCTGAGTTTAGAACCCATATTTCAAAATAAGAGCTGGATGCAGTGGTGCACATCTGTAATTCCAGGACTTTTGTGGGAAGAAGGGACAGTAGACACACGAGGAAACTTGAGGGCCAGACTGGTGTACGCAATTTAGCAGATATAAAGAGCCTGCTTCAACCAGGTGGAAGGACAGAAGCCACATGTAAAACGTGTCCTCTGAAAGCCAGGCTTGGTGGCACATGCCTTTAATCCCCAGCACTTGGGAGGCAGACACAGGAGGATCTCGTGTGAGTTAAGGCCAGCCTGGTCTACATTAGTGAGTTCCAGGCCAGCCATAACTGTTTCAAAAAAAAAACCAAAACAACAACAAAAAGTGGGTATGGTAAAATATGGCATTAATTTAAGCACTCAGGGGCTAGAGGTAAGCAGATTACTGAGTTCAAGACCAACCGGGTCTACGTATCAATTTCCAGGCCAGCCTGGGATGCATATCTATCTCTCTCTTCTATCTCTCAAAAAAAAATTCAGAATAAGAGCAACAAAATTTTTTTCTTTGACCTCTACTTGTACACCATGGCACATTTACACACACACACACACACACACACACACACACACACACACACAGAGAGAGAGAGAGAGAGAGAGAGAGAGACCAATAATATATATTTTCAAATTTTTAAATTTTATTTCATGTATATGAGTGTTTCGCCTGCATACACCATGTATATCCCCTGGAACTGGAGTTATGAATAGTTCTGAGACACCAGGTAGGTGCTGGATTGAACCTGGATCTTCTGCAAGAGCAAGTGCTCTTAACTACTGAGACAAATTTTTAGTCCCAAAATAATTATTTTAAAAAATTGTTAGCAGCCCTGGTGGTGGTGCCACACCCCTTTAATCTGCCTCCTCTTGGGAGGCAGAGACAGATCTCTGAGTTTGAGGTCAGCCTGGTCTACAAATTGTCAGAATAGCCAAGACTACACAGACAAACCCTGTCTCGGGGAAGAAAAAAAAAGGTTAGCTGCCTACTTGGGGCTCTTCATCCATCTGAGTCAACATGCTAAGGGAGGTGTAGTGGGAAGAAGGCTGCTTGTTCGTCCTGGCTGCCCGGTTAGCTTAGACCTGAAATAATCACACAGAAACTATATTAATTAAATCATTGCTTAGCCCATTAGCTCTAGCTTCTTATTGGATAACTCTTACATCTTAATTTAACCCATCTCCATTAATCTGTGTATTGCCACGTGGCAGTGGCTTACCTGCAAAGTTTCAGCATGTCTGACTCTGGTGGCTCCATGGAATGCCTCTCTCTGTCTTTCTTCTCTGAGCATTCTGATCTGTTTTCCCCCCACCTACCTAAGTTCCGCCCTATCAACAGGCCAAGGCAGTTTTTTTATTTATTAACCGATAAAAAACAACACATAGACAGAAGGACCTCCCACACCGGGGAAGAACTATGGTGTTAGCTGAGGTGACATCACATCATTATTCTGCAGTCAAACCCAAGTGTGCCGGAAGAGTAGGTAGTTCTTTCTACCTGCTTATGTTTCCATGTCCTAGAATTAAGGTAAATGGGGGATTAAGGCAACCAAACCCAGGAAGGACTTCTAAAGAGACCCTTCAGAATGGAGATTCAGGTTACTCCACTAAGCAAAGAATTGTGTGCAGCTGAGGTATCTGCTGAAGTCAAAAGGAACAGAGAACAGTGGGGAGAAGGTAGTCATGGATACTAGCTATAACTGAGAGGTCATTTACAGAAATGAAGACTATTCTGACTGTTAACAGTTAGGAATACATTTATGTCACCTAGTTTATGTATGAGCATCTTTGTTTTCTTTTGTTAATTCTGCATCTTGTAACAAAAATATATTGTAATCTTTTAGTATTGTTTTTAAAAGTGACTTATATTTTTCTTTATTGGTGTGAGTGTGTATGTGTGTATGGGAGAGAGAGAGAAAGAGAGAGAGAGAAAGAGGGAGGGAGGGAGAGAGGTAGGGAGGGAGGGAAGGAGGGAGAGGGAGAGGCAAAGAGAGAGAGCCCAAGGAGGTAAGAAAAGGGTTTTGGATCTGTTGGAACTAGAGTTACAGGCAGACAGATGTACAACACCAAATATGAATTCTGGGAACTAAATGTGAGTCATCTGGAAGACCATCAAGTGCTCTTAACTACTGTGTTATATCTCCAGATCCTGTAATGCTTTTTTTTTTATAGACAGGATTTCTCTGTGTAACAATCCTAGTTGTTCTGCAGCACTCTCTGTAGACCAGGCTGGCCTTGAACTCACAGAGATCCACCTGCCTCTGCCTCCCAAGTGCTGGGATTAAAGGCTTGTGCCACCACCGCTTCCCATTCCTTAGTAATATTGTATTATTTGTATTATTTATATTATTTGAGTTATGGATTATTGAGTTATGAGTTATTGTATTATTTGTATTATTTGAGTTATGGGTTATCAAGAAAAATAAATCTTAGTTGATAATTTTGCCTCCTCTTTTAGGCAAGGAGTCACCATGTTTTAATTGAATATAATGTAGGAAGTGAATTTACAACCTTTTATTTGGAGATCATGACTTAATGGGATACATATGGGTATCAAGCTAGAAAAGGGTGGATTTTAAAGACAATTTTGTAAGATTTATTTATTTACTTTATGTATATGAGTGTTCTATCTCTGAGTCCCTGCTTGGGTTTCCCTTGATGATGACAAATAAGCCCCCAACTTGATTCTGGTTAGTATTTTATGACAGCAGAAAAAAAAAAAAAACCCAACTAGGACAATGATTGTTAAGCATCTTTCCTAGAGAAACAAGCTTGTTGCCATGTCTCGCCTCATACAGATTCTAGTGATCTGAACTCAGGTCCTACTATGTCCATAGCAAGTAATTTATCCACTGGGCTATCGCCTCACTCTGAGATCCTACTTTGATGTACGTACTTAATAATAGAACCTTTGTCGTAAACAGTGTTATGCTCATCCCATAGGTTTTGATATGTTTATATCTCACATTCGTTTGTCTTATTGTTAATTAGGTATTGTTATTTAACCTTTTGAACCTTTTGGTTTTGTTTTGTTTTGTTTTTTATTTGACCCATTGATTGTTCAGGAATACATGGCTTCATTTCTTCTATGAATTTTCCAACATTTCTGCTGTTGATAGATTTCTAGCTCCACTTGCTGTGAATTCAGTCTTCTTAAATCAACTAAGAGTTGTTTTGCGGCTTTAACATATGATCTATTCCGGGGCAATATTTAATGTGTACTTGAGAAGAATGTGGATTGTGCTGCTATCGGATTGAATGTTTTCTATATGTGGTCTTGGTCCATTTGGTCTAAAATATAGCTCAAGTCCATCATTTTCTTATTGGCTTCTTTCTGGAAGATCCATCCATTGTTGAAAGCCCAGTATCAAAGTCTTCTACTATTTTTGCATAGTTGTCAGTATCTCCCTCATTCTTACTAGTGTTTAATATATGTAGATTCTATTGTTTTGTGTGCATATGCATTTATAGCTGCTATGGCCTTCTGGTGAGCCGAACCTTTTAACATTACAGGCTGCCCATCCTTGCCTCTCATGACAATGTTTGAATTAGAGCTCATTTTGTCTAAGTACTGTCACTCAGGTTCTCCTTCGGTTTCCATTTGCATAAATATCCCTTTCCATCATTTTGCTTTCAGTTTCTGCATGCCCTTAAAGGTAACGTAGACTCTTGTAGAGAGCGTGTAGTTGTGTCTTTTTGTTATATACTTTCAATCACTTCACATGTCCCCTGATCAGAGAATTGAATGCATTTACACTCAAGGATATTATTAAGGCCTTGCTGTTGGCATTTTAGTCATTGTCTTTTTATAGATCCTTTGTATCCTTTCATCCTTTTGTGATGTGGTGGTCTTCTGTAGTACTGTGCCCATGCCTTTATCTCTTGTGTATCTAACATTGGTATGTTCCCTTTGTTATCACCATGGGGCTTACATAAATATCACACAGCTATATAAAAAAGCTATTTTGAACGAATAACTTTGATCACATAAAAAACCCTCCTACTCTCTTATTCCCCCACAAAATTTTCTCTTTTCTTTGTCACGATTTAAATCTATTTTATGCAGTGTATCCACTAACAAATTATAACTGAGGATCTTAGGAAAATATGAAGGTACATCCTGTCCCACCATATAATTGAGCTGAGTATGTTCTAGGACCCCGCAGCACAAGCTTTATTAGCATTACTCGGTGAATTAATTTGTCAGTTTCTCCAGAAAATTAGTAGTACATTTTCTCTGATCTTTCTGGGAAAAGCACAATGCTTTCTGTTTTCTGTTGAAAGCAAAGGTTATCAGAGGTATAGGCTGCTCTAAAAGCTGTTTTCCTGTCTAGCTCCAATACTGGAGAGCCTAGGAGCCCATCCTATTATTGGCAAGGAGCTGCATCTCATTTATAAAAATCGCTGCTCTATAGAGAGGATTAACGCAATGTCGTCAGTTCAAATGCTCTAGCTGCTGATTTTAATCTCATAGGCTTGTGATTATGGCATTTATTTTTACACCGAAATGAGAGACTATGAAGACTTAGGTTTCTGTGTAATTATTTCTGCCAACTATTAGGCTAATCAGTAAAAAAAAAAAATCACTACTTCACTTATTTGTTGAGAATATTGATGGGCTTCCTGCCAGGTCAGTAGCAATTATCTCACATTGCCATCTGACAGAGTTCTGTTTATTGTAGCATATGAAGAAGTGTGTGCTGTGTGACGGAGTGATGTGTTTTTCTTTTTCTTAAGTGGTAAAGAACCATAAACAAATACTTTATATCTTGACTCAGTCACCAAGAAATTAGGTCTATCATAATTTGAATGAGAAGTCAGATACCAGGAAGCAGAGGAACAGTGGCATAGCACAAGGTTTTTTGTGTTTTTGTTTTTTTGAGGTTGAATATTTATTCAGGAGGTTGTGGAGGGGGAAGGGGGAAGGGGGAGAGGGAGAGAGAGAAAGAAAAAGAGACAGAGAAGAGGGGAAGCAGAGAAGTGGGGAGAGAGGCAGAAGCGAAGCTGCCTCTCCGAGAGGAAGATGGAAAAGCATAGCACGAGTTTTTATGAATGTGGAATGTCATGAAATGTTCCTAGCCAAGGACAGGGGACATAGGACTCCAGACTCCAAAACCAGGCAATAATGAGGGTTAGATCTTTACAGGTATCCAGGTGGATACTGAAACTCGACTTCCTCCTCAACCGTCTTCTAGCACCACATCGTAAATGCAGATTTCACCTTGGGTTGGAATATAGGTACATGCTTCTAAGAGTCTGTTTCTGTCAATCTTTAGTTACTTAATGTGTATGTATATTTTGCCTGAATGCATGCATGTGCACCGTGTGCACTCCTGGTGCCCATGGAAGTCAGAACATGGCATCAGATCCCCGTGAACTAGAGTCTCAGATGACTGTGAGCTGCTGTGTGAGTGCCAGGAACGGAACCCAGGTCCGTTGCAAAAGCTGTACATGCTCGAACAGTGGGAGAACCCTGCAGGTCCCTAGCTGGCTTTTTATGTAATGCTGAGAACCTGAGCCCCAGTCTTGCGCTTGCTGGGTAAGCATTCCAGCTCCAGTCCTCAGAGTATAGTTTCTCAAGGCCTCAAAGCTTATGGGGGCGGTGGGGGGGGAGGACTACAATAATCCTGATAAAATAGTTTAGGAAATGATCAAAAAAGTTGAATCTTAGCAATCGTAGCAGCTGGACGATCACTTTTTTTAATATTTATTTATTATGTATACAATATTCTGTCTGTCTGTATGCCTGCAGGCCAGAAGAGGGCACCAGACCCCATTACAGATGGTTGTGAGCCACCATGTGGTTGCTGGGAATTGAACTCAGGACCTTTGGAAGAGCAGGCAATGCTCTTGACCTCTGAGCTATCTCTCCAGCCCCTGGATGATCACTTTTAAGCTTGCAAGTTGCTTTTCTTGCCTTTTTGTTGTTTGTTTGTTTTTCAACACAGGGTTTCTGGTGTAACACCCTTGGCTGTCCGGGAACTCACTCTGTAAACCAGGCTGGCCTTGAGCTCATAGAGATCCGCCTGCCTCTGCCTCCCGAGTGCTGGGATTAAAGGCGTGCGCCATCACTGCCTGACATTTTTAATGCTTTTGAGGGTGGTAGTGGCTTGGGTTGCTGAAGTCCTCGCCCTGACCACCTTAGTTTCTAGACATTTTCCGTAGTGCTTTGCTTCCCTTCTTAGGGAGAGTACTGAAAAGACTAGAAACACAAGTGTGGACATTACCCGTACTTGAAACACCAGAGCCTACTCCTGGCAACCCCGCACAGAATTATTTGGTAGTCAAATTCTCTTTGTTGCTGCACTCTTCCTGCTATCTGGATTTGGAGACTCATGTGGATCTTTTTCCCTACTGCACAATGTTGCCTGCTCCTAGTCGCTCAGCTACCAAGTTCTGACATGGCTGCATCTAAGTCCCGTTGTCACTGAGTCTGTTTGCAAGCGCCTTGTTTGTGTCAAAATGAGTGAGAAGCACTCGAGCAGCAAGATTTCTGTGACAACTAACAATCCACACAGGAACTACTCAAGAAATGAAGAGGGAAGAACTGAAGAAGTGGTCGGCGGTTAAGTGCAATTGCTGCCCTGGCAGAGGCCCTGAATGGAGTCACAGTGGTCACCATCAGGCAGCTCCCAACTACCGGTACTCAGAGCTCCACAGGGTCTGATGCTCCTTCCGGGCCTACATGGGCCTCCTCCCCACATGTGCATGTACACACAGACACAGACAGACAGACAGACCCAGAGACAGACCCACAGGATATAAAAATTAAGAGCAATTTTTATTGCATTTTATTTATGACAAGAAGAGTTAAGTGAGTGACAGACATTTCTACCTCATTTTTCTACTTGTTTCTAAGCACAATTCCAACTTGGAAAGTTCCTATAATCATACAACCTAACTGGAATAATAATGATGAAATGGATATCATTCACTGAATGAACACAAGGTGCTTGTCATTTTATATAGGACCATGTATTATTAGTTCCATTTTAATGTTAAAGGACGTGAACACCAAAGAAAGGCAATATTTGTATACCTCTCCTGCAGCACAGCAGGAATTTAAAACCAGTTCTAACTGGATTTGATAGCAAGAAAGCACTATAAAAATTTCTAACAATGTCTCCCGTCAGTAATAAGGACAGCCTATGACATTTGGGTCAAAATACCCTGGAGAAGTTTATAATTTTTTGTGGACTTCTCTGTGTAGCCCTAGCTGTCCTGGAACTCACTCTGTAGATCAGACTGGCCTCCTGAGTTCTGGGATTAAAGGTGTGCACCACCACCGCCTGGCAAGAATCCCATAATCTAATCCCATAATAATCTAATAATCCTAACTGGCATAGGGACTGTGGAGGTGGCTCAGCAGCTAACCTCCACATGTGGGCTGCTCTTCCACAGCACCCGGCTTTGGGTCTCAGCACCCATGTTGCAGATTTCATTCAGAGCTGCCTGTAACTCCAAAGCCAAGGGTCTGTTGGCTCTGGCATTGGAAGGTACCAGCACCATGTATGCACACACACACACACACACACACAGAGTTAAAAAATAAAAAGGAAGCTGCTGTCTCAATAAGCACTAAACATCCAACATCAGTGCATTGGAATGAGTACAAAGGACTATTGTTTCACTTTACGCCCACCATTTCTTCAGATGTGAGGACAGCCAGCTAAGCTATCAAAAATATAAAGAATCAGAGACATATTTTCTTGCCTTTTTGTGCTTCTGTAATAACATAGTGGGCATGGGGTAATTTATGAAGAATACGGCTTTATTTCTTACAATCTGAAAGGCTGGGGAGTACAAAGCTGGGGGTGGACCTCATATCTAATAATGCCATATATACATGCTAGGAAAAGTAGAAGAGTGGGCCCAATTTGCTTTTGTGATTATATTCTGGTATAATAGTATTAATCTATTCAAGGGAGAAGACTTCCCGTCATCTAATCATCTAACTGTATTCACACAGTTGCATTAAGGATGAAGTTTCATACACAGCATTATATTACCAGTGGAACAAAATAAATTAGCTAACATTAAAGAAATTCAAGGGTTGGTGCGATGGCTCAGTGGTTAAGGACACTTGCAGCCAAGGTTGATGACCTTGTCCACTGATGTCCAGGTGTGCACACCAATCCTCCAAAAAGCACATGTGGAAAAAGCTTTTTGGAAAAAAAAGAAATACACTAGTTCCTTTTCTCATCACTGTGATCTAACAAGAAGGAAGTTAATTGGAGAAGGATTTGTTTGGCTCGTGGGTCAGGGGCAAAGTCCATCCTGTCAGGGAAGCTACACTGGCAGGAGTGTGAAGTGGCTGGTCATGGGGCTCGCACAGTCAGACAGAAGGTAACTATGGACGTCAGGATTCCTGGTTCATTCCCTCTTTGGTCACCAGCCCGCGAGATGCTACCACACACACTGAGGGTCTTCCTTAATGTCTTCCATCCCCAGTTAAATGTTTCTGAACATATACCCTCACAGGTGCACTTAGATTCATAGCCATACTTTTTCATCGGGACTGCCAGCCTGCAAAAAATAACATGGAGACTTATTAAGTATAAAACTCAGCCTTAGCGTAAGCTTGTTCCTAAGTCTTTTTTTGTTTTTGTTTTGTTTTGTTTTTTGAGACAGGGTTTCTCTGTAGCTTTGGAACCTCTCCTGGAGCTTGCTCTGTAGACCAAGCTGACCTCGAACTCACAGAGATCTGCCTGCCTCTGTTTCCTGAGTGCTGGGATTAAAGGTGTGTGCCACCACAGCCCGACCTCTAACTAATTCTTATAACTTAAGTCAACCCATATTTATATTAATCTATGTTCTACCACTTAGTGTTACCTCATCTCCATACTGCCCATATTGCTTCCGATGCATCTGGCTGGTAACATCATCGCCACCTTCTTCCCAGAGTCCTCTCTGCCCAGAAGTGTCGCCTACATCCCCTGGCTAGCTATTGGCCATTCAGCTCCTTATTACACCAATCACAGCAATGCATCTTCACACAGTGTACAAATATCCCACTAGAGTCTCCTAGTGATTCCAAATCAGCCAAATTGATAATGAAGCTTACTCCACATGGAGATCTAAGATTGACATGCGGAATAATTTAGAGTAGTTCTATTAAAGAACATTTTTGTCAATTTTCTCCGGGTCTCCATGATGTGCAGTATCCCTGCATCTCAGCAACACACGTGCACAACTAAAGGAGGTCAGCAAGACGAGATGTGAACCACATAAGAACACTAAACAACTTCTAGAGCTGATAATAGAACAAATAAATTGAAAAATTCAGTCCAGAGCCTCTAAAGCGGGCAAGACCAATGAGGAGAAAGAGAAAATTCAAAGGCAGATTATTTAAAAATTATCCAGTCAGAGTAAAAAAAAATAAAAAAGAACAAAGAAAGAAAGTCTACAGCATCTCTAAGAAATAAACTAATACATGTGCACCATGGAAATTCCAGAAAAGGGGGCAAAATGGAGAGAAAGCCTTTTTAAGAAATAACGAGGCAGGAGCTGTCATCAGTACTGTGGCTGATGAGAAGTGTCTGCTGCATGTGTCTCGAGACAAGAGGACCAGAACAAAGAACATGACTGCTAGCCCATAGGAGTGTTTGAGGAAGCGTGCTGGAGGGAGAAGAGACGCCATAGAGACGCTACAGAGCATGAAGGCCCCATGACGACAGGAACAAAGTACACAGCACCTACCGTCCCACAACCCCAGAGAAACTCAATCCTGAACCAAGAGGGACATCACGTGGTTGAGAATGCATAGAAAGGAAGCCCCCAGCATCCCCGCTAAGCCATGGCCATCTGCAAACTGCTGGAGAAGTCTGCAGCTGTCACAGTTGCTGGGCACAGTTTAGGAAGTTGCAGGCAAACCTAAGCCACTGCTTGGAATTTGCTATGATCTCCAGCCCTGTTCCTTTGTAGATCTACCCTACAGTGAGATAGATACCTGGGGCACATGTTAGTATTAATTTCAATTAATTTTGAATAGTGTCCATATCATTTCTAGAAATGCTGTCCCATTATGCGTGCTTACCTGCAGTGTGCAGATTTCAGATTTCTCCACATTTTCAGCAATACTCTCCATGTTTTCTTTTCTGTTGCTTTTTTTCAACCATAGTCATCCTAACAGACTTTTGGGTGCTTGTTTATACATGTCTTCGTGAGTTTGTACATGGTAGGGTACATGCACCTATACATTTGCCTGTACGTGTGCGTGGAGGTCAGAGAGGGCACTGAGCATCCTCCGCTGCTCTCTACCTGTTTCTATGAATCAGTGTCTTTTCTTGAACTTTGAGTTCTCCGTCTCAGCTGGGCTGGATGCTAGCCAACCCCAGCAATCCTCAGAGCTGGAGTTACAGGCATTTGTAGGGACATCTGGCTTATTCCATGGGTGCTAAGATCTGAACTCTGATCCTCATAATTCCAAAGCAAGTATTCTTAACGGCTAAGCCGCCCCCCGATTCCCACTTTAAAACTGTTCTTTAGAGCCAGGTGGTGGTGGCGCACGCCTGTAATCCCAGCACTCGGGAGGCAGAGGCAGGCGGATCTCTGTGAGTTCGAGACCAGCCTGGTCTACAGAGCTAGTTCCAGGACAGGCTCCAAAACCACAGAGAAACCTTGTCTTGAAAAAAAACCAAAAAAACAAAAAACAAAAAAAAAAAAACCTGTTCTTTAGAGGGGAGGGTACTATAGCTGTATTTTTGTTTGCTCTTTGTTTTGTTTTGCCTTAGAGTTGAAATAGCACCTTTTATATTTTTCCCACAAACCTCTCATCAAACACATGGTGGGCAAAATGTCTCCCAATTTATAGGATTTTTCTTTCACTCTGCCTTTTTTTTTCTGTGCCAAAACATATTAGCCTAAAATAGTCCCACTTGTCTGCTCTTCCTTTCATTTCTTGGGTTCTCAATGTCATTATTAAGAAACCAAGACCAATATCAACCACATTTTCTTTCATGTCCTCTGGGACTCCTTTTCCCTACTCCATCAGGTAAGCCTGCTCCTTCCTGGCCCATAGACCTGCTAGGCTCCCTGGACCTTCCCTCCCCTCCTCCTCTGAGGGTCATCAGGTAGGCTCTGCCCCCATAGTCAGTAGCTCTGGGCCACGGGTTAAGCATCATTCTGCCCTATGCCAGTGTCCTCCTGACTCCTCCAGGATCTCTAGTCTCCATACTCACACTGGGATCCCTGCTTCTCATTCTATAAGCCGCTGTCTCCTCTGGGATCTTCCTTCCCAACACTCGCAGGTCTACCCCGCCTGTGGTGACCCTATAATGGGACTACATGCCTAGATTTTCGAGCCCTCCTGCCTCCAGCCCCAGCTTGACCAGCACTTACTTGGGGTACAGCAAGTCACACTAGCAGTCAGCAAAGTAGAGGGTCAGCAAAGCTGGGCTAATCTTTGGAGAGGGCCTGTTCTTGCAGATAGTAGCAGACTCTCCACAGAAGCCTAGGGATAGAATCTTCAGCTCTCAGTGCCAGTTCCACGAAAGGAAACATCTCAGCCGTCTCACAAAGCGGCCACTTCCCAAACATGGCGCATGCCTAAAGAAAGGTGATCTTAGCAAAAAGAAAGGCATGGCTAGCAAAGCAACGTCACATGTACAAGCCCCAGTGCAGAAACAAAAGCAACACCAAAATCCAAGTCAATGAATCTAGAAAAAGCCATATTGAATGAGGTAACTCAGACCCAGAAAGACAAATATGATATGCATTCACTCATAAGTGGCTTCTGGACATAAAGCAAAGAAAAAAAACAGGCTACAGACCACAACCCCAGATAATCTAGAAAACAAAGTGGACCCTAAGAGAGACATACGTGGATCTACATAGGAAGGAGAAAAAGACAAGCTCTCCTGAGTAAATTGGAAGCATGGCGTCACGGGAAATGGTAGAGAGGGGGAGGAAGAGAGGGGGCTGTAGAAAAATGTATAGCTCAATAAAAACAAAATTGAAAAAAACTCCAAGTCAACACGCCCCCTTCCAAAATGATTAATGCCATAGTAATGAACCCTAATGAGAATGACCCGGAAGATCTTCCAGACAGCAAATTCAAAAGAGTGATTATGCCTGTGTCAAATAACTCAAAGAGGATATGAATATACTCAGAAGACCTAAAACAGAAGCTGAATGAACTGCCAATGCCAATCCAAACTATGAGAGCAGAATGCACTGTTTAGAATTGCTAAATGAAAGCCAACTGAAGTGACGCTGGAAATAAATAACTCAATAAGCCAAAAATACAGAAAACTCAGTGGGAAGCCCTACCAACAACAGAATGGACCATGGTGAAAACAGTGTGGGGTGGTTAAAAGATTGGATCATAGCCAAGCGGTGCTGATGCACGCCTTTAATCCCAGCACTCAGGAGGCAGAGGCAGGCGGATCTCTGAGTTCAAGGCCAGCCTGGCCTACGGAGGGAGTTCCAGGACAGCCAGAGTTACACAGAGAATCCTGTCTCAAAGACCAAAACCAAAAGCAAGCAAACAAAAGAAATTGAAGCATTCAGTGAAGGACAATGAGGAATTTGAGAACATGCATAAAGAAACCACAAATGAACTTGGGGATACCATGAAGAGACCTAACTATGTGTCCTAGTGTGCATGCACAGACATATACCCACACAAATAATAATAATAATATTTAATAAATAGATAAATTATTTCTTCTGTTTGATCAATCCTGTTATTGATTCGATCATGTTCTTTATTCGTAGAATCTGTTAGTCAGTTTAAGACTTCCTGTTTAATTTTTCAAGTGTTTCTATTTTCTCTTTGAACTCATTGAGTCTCCTTAAAACAACTGTTTTATCTATTTTAAAACTATTTTACTTGCCTTGCTGGGAACTGAACCCAAAGTCTTGGACATTCTAGCAAGCACTCTATCATTTATTCCTAGTCTCAGTCCCCAAAGAAAGTTCTGCCATGCGCATTCGTGCCTGGTCGGTATCTGGCGCATTGTTTTGCATGATGCTATAGTTTTTCAAAAGACATTCACAATTGTTGACATGTGACATCATCTGGACATTGAAGAATCTAATGTCCTTTTTGTCTTCTCAGAAATTTTAAGCAGACAGCTCTTCTCTGAGACTATAGTCAATTCCACTATTTCAGCACAAGGTGGCGCCAAGGTCCAGATTTGCCTATAGCCGCCTGTTGCCCTGTGGTCACGGTTTCAATGCTAGAAGGTAATCCTGGTCCAGATTTGTCCCCCAGTTCTCTATGGTTGCAAACAGAAAAACACAGGAGAGTGTTTGCAGAATTGTCTTTTCCCATAATCCCTAGGGTCAGGATATGCCCAGACGAGTATCTGCAGTCACCGAATCAGGCTCTGAAAATTTTACCTAGATTTGGGCACTGGAAATAGACTAGTCCAGGCTCCCAAGTCACACTAGTGGCCATCAAACCCAACAAGCAGTATCATATCCTAAGTTTACAGCCTACAAAATCAGTTCAATATTGCATTAGGCTACCATCCATGTAGCCTTTAGCTTCGCGAACAAGCAAGTACCGTATTTCTAAGGGCTGCTTACTACTAAACTGAGAATCTGAGCTCCAGTCCTTGCAAGCAGTCACAAGTGATACTAACTATAACAGAGGTCTGAGAAATTAAAGCAGCATGTCTTGCCCTGGCATTGGAGCTCTGCCAGAGGCTCTGTTCATAGGTAAGCCTGGGAATGAGGGGCTTTGCTTCTCCGCAGTGTGAGTCTTCATTAATCCCAGGAGCAAATTTCAGAACAAAGTCTGGTGATTATGACCTAATCCGATTCCCACGATATGGGGTCTTGAACCATGCTATACTCCCCGAGGTCGGGCTAGCGTGCATGAAAACAGACTTTTGGCCACTGGAGCTGATGCTAAGCGGAACCGTGCCTGGGTCTCGTGGCAGTAAGGACCTTCACTCACACAGTGGAACACTGAAGCCCATGCCCCGGCCAGTGGGAACAGGCTGAGCCATTAATTCTTCCCACTGGAGCTCAGTTCTCTGCCGGGTGCCAGAGCCAGTCTAGAATCCTGTTCGTGAGTGCTGGCCTGCAGTAGCTGAGCTACCTGAGGTTAGGGATGTGCCAGGGACATTAACGTCTTGGCCACAAAGATCAAAGCTAAGCTAGATCACACGAGGATCTTACATTTTAGGGGCCTGCACAGTCTCCGGAGGAGGGCAAAAGTATACAGCCACTTCCAAGGCTGAAAAAGGCAAGTCTGGGACCCTGGCACACAGATCTCAGCCTGATTCTGGAGCCACTTAGACTCCACTTAGACTCTCTGCCAGTGAGCTCTCGTCATACAAAAGGCCTACCCCATTTTTGGCATCTATGTGTGTGCTCTCACCACCGGCGGGCCTGGCACGGGCTCCGCTTCCTGGAGAATGAGGGTAGAAGTGCTCTCCACACCACTTGACCTGACACAGCTCCCAAAGCAATGTCTGCACATTTTGGTACGGCAAGGCTTTGCAGTAATGATCTGGGAGCTTTGTCTGATGCCAGCTTTCCCCAGATACAAGATTTCTTTTAAAATTGTTATATTGACTTATAGATTGCTCTCGAGCAAGCGTGTGTGTGTGTGTGTGTGTGTGTGTGTGTGTGTGTGTGTGTGTGTGTGTGTGTAGACAACATGCAAGACTCTTCCTTTCAGCATGTGAGTGCAGAGAATTGATTTCAGATCATCAGCCTTGCCGGCAAGCTCCTTCACCTGTTGACCATCTCACTGGCCTACTGGTTAGGTTTCACGTCTAAGGCTTGCATCAATTCTCTCTTGTCCCCAAGGGGTGGCACCCCTCCCTGCTCTGCAGTGCTTGGAACTGAGATACAAGGATGATAAGGAAACACTTTTTGGCCTACCTTCTTCAGTATGTATTTTCCTTTTGTAATATTAAAAGCTGGCGCTGTCAGTTGCTCCTGACTCCCTGGGCTTGTTGAAAGAGTCTCTTAGAGTAGCTTAGCCACTATCTTAGTTCTAGGCCAGCTCAATCCTTCTGTGCCCCTCCCCTCCCTTCTCTTCCCTTCTTCTTTTTCCTCCTCCTTCTTCCCCTCCCATCTCCCTCTGTTTTTTGGTACCACCTTATGTATTATTCTTGGTTTAAAAATCCTACCAGCCTCTACCCTGGCAGTGGTGGCAGCACACCCCTTTAATCCCAGCACTCAGAAGTCAGAGGCAGATGGATCTCTGAGTTTGAGGTCAGCCTGGTCTTCAAAGAGAGTTCCAGGACAGTCAGTCTTATATAGTAACAGTGAAACCCTGGAAAATCAAAATGAAGAAGGAGGAGGGGAAAGAGAAGGAGAGGGAGGAGGAGGAAGAAGAGGAGGAGGAGGAGGAGGAGAAGAAGGAGAAGAAGAAGAAGAAGAAGAAGAAGAAGAAGAAGAAGAAGAAGAAGAAGAAGAAGAAGAAGAAGAAGAAGAAGAAGAAGAAGAAATGTTTTATCTGTCTCTGTCTTCCAGAAGAAATTGTGTTAATTCTCTAAATATCTGGACCTTGAAATGTCATTTATGGGCGTTTTAAAATTACAAATTCATAGCCAGGTGATGGTGGCACATGATTTTAACCCCAGCACTCAGAAGCAGAGGCAGGCGGATCTCTGAGTCTGCAGAGCAAGTTTCGGGACAGCCGGAGCTGTTACACAGAGAAAGCCTGTCTCAAAAAACAAAATCAAACAAAACCAGTACAGATTCATGATACTTTTGATTAGTTTATTTTTCCCCGTGGGTTTTTTTCCTACTCAATTTCATTAGTTCATGCTCTTTGCTTTATTATTTCCTTCCTCTTCTGCGTGCTTGAAGTTCATTTCTCTCTTCTTTCCCAGAATCTTGGGAGGGGAACATGGGTGGAGAGCTCTCTTCTGAGTACTTGCTGCTGTGCATTTCCTTCTCAGCCACATCTCAGCTGCCCCCCACAAATGTGGACGTGTCGCATTGCACTGGCTCAGTGAAATGTCTTCGGAACCTTCTCAGAGCTGGAAGCTTTAGATATACACTGGTTAATTGCCAAGGGCTTGGAGATTTTCCTTTTATCTTTCTGCTGATTTTTAGTAGGAAACCAGTACAGACAGGCTTGAAACCCAATACCAGACCCCCCCATGGTGAAAGGTAGTGTGAGGCAAAGTCCTGGTTCTCTCCTGCCAGGACAAAACCATTATGATTGCAACTTTTGAGAGTTTTTAGTGATTTTCATGATTCATTTTCTTGTTGGCTTTGGTCTCTGTTTGCCATGCACTTTTCAGAAGAAAGCGCGCTCTGTTGTTGTCGGGCAATGGCTGTTCAGCGTCTGGGCTAGTTTGCTATGCCTTAGAGAAGAGTTGCTCCAGGCTTGTTGGCTAAAACAATGCAGATTTAACATCTGATATATGGAAGTTCAAAATCCTGCCAGGGTGACAACGGACTAAACCTCTGAAACTGTAAAGCAGCCCCAATTAAATGCCTTCCTTTAGAAGAGCTGCCATGGCCATGGTGTCTCTTCACAGGTGGAGAACACTAAGACAGGTGCAGACACTTAAAATCCAAGCACCAAGGAGGTAGAGCATGGAGGATCCCAGGGCTCACTGGCCAGACAGTCTGTATTACTTTTCTATTGCTGGGATGAACCAACATCACCAAAAACAACTTATGGGAGAGAGAGTATATTTTGGCTCATGGTCCCAGAGGAATCAGAGACTCCATATTGGAAGAGAGGCATGGCAGCAGCCAGCATGCAGGCATGGCCACAGGAACAGAAAGCTGGGGGCTCACATCTTCAAACGTAAACAGGAAGCAGGGAAAGAAAGAGAGGAGGAAGGGGAGGGAGAGCACTGGAAATAGCATAAGGCCCTTAGTTTCAAAACCTACCCCCTGACATACTTCCTCTAGCAAGGTCTTCCCTCCTAAACTACCCCAAACTGGACCACCAACTAGGAAGCAAATGCTCAAATACTAGAAACCGTGGGAGGCATCTTTCACGGAACCACTACATGGTTTATCCAAGCAGATGAGCTCCAGGCGAAGAAGAGATCCTGTTCTCAAAGGCGGATGGGTGGCAGTCCAGAAAATGACCCCTCCACATGCACACACACATACATTGACAAAAAGAAGTCTGAAACAGGTCCTGCCAGGTTGTACAGAACAGGGCTATATTCCATTCGAAAGCTCTTACACTTTCCAGCGTCGAGGCCACCTATGCTCCTTGGCTCATGAACATGACTATCCACAGAGAGATGTCTTCCTGCCGACTGCAGGTATGTTTCTCATGTCTTCTGTGTGTGTGTGCTGAAAGTCGACCCAGTAGTCCTAGCAGTTGTTATAGTTGCCAAGAGAGTTGTTGTAGAGCCCAAGCAGAATCGCAGGTTTATTTCTCCTTTAAGTTTGTCCGTGTTGGCTTCCTGCATTTCAAAGCCCTGCTCTTTGGGGTACCCTGTGGATCACTGTGTCATCTTGGTACGCTGATCCTTTTGTCATTATACAACGTATGTCTTCATCCACGGTAATATTTGAATATCCACCCTGGAGCTGACTTTATCTGATTTTAATATAGCTACTCCTGCTTTGTTTGCTCAGTGACTAGGTGGCATATGACTTCCCTGCCTTCCACTTCCCACCTGCCAATATCAGCATGTTTGAAGTGGGCTTTTGTGAAGAGTCATGTTGATTTACCCACTCTGCTAGTGTGGGGCTTTCAATAGATTCACCCACATTTCCATTTAATAAAAAGCCTATACACGGGAATGGAACTCCTTCCACTGGACTCTTTGTTTTCTTCCATTCTGGTCTCTTTTATTTATTAAGTCAAAGCTCATAGCATTTAAAGTGAACTCTTTCAAAGTGTACACTTCAATAATGTTCTGTACGTTCGCATTGTTCAAGCACACCTCTGTGCCATTCCCACGTATTGGAACAGGAAGGAGCCATGTATCCACTAAGCAGGCCTTCTTTATACCCTGCGCCCACAAACCCATTCTCGCCACTGAGTCACACGAACCTATTTTCTGTCTCTGTGAATTTGCCTAGTTGGAGTATTTCGTAGAAATGAAATTACACTGTGTGTGACCTTTTGAGCCTAGCTTCTTTCTCAGTACACTGTTTTCAAGGTTTATCTTGAAAACATATATAGGTGCAGTCTATATTAATAATTCACCTCTTTTTAATTTTTTATTCATTTTTTGGTGTGTATGAGTGTTTTGTGAGTGTGCAACATGCGTAGTCCTGGTATTCACAGAGATCAGAAGAGTATGTCAAGTACCTGGAACTGGAGTTACAGATTCTGTGAATCAACACGTGGATGCTGAGAGCTGAACCTAGGTCCTCTGAAAGAGCAGCAAGTGCTTTTAACCACTGAGCTATCTCTCTGGGCTTTAAAAAAATTATAATAAACACTGATGGCAAATATATCTAGAGACCAAATAATTCTTATATCATTTGTTTTAAGTTTAGTCAACATCATAAAAGTCTGTTTGTCTTTTTGTGGTGTTTGTGACAGGACCTGGTGCCTTGGGCATGCTGTCTAAGCGCTCTACCAATGCACCCATGAGAGCGATTACCCCAAGTTTATTGGATCCTGTCGCCCTGTGCTACCACTCCTCAAAATTATCTAGTCACTGTCCTGGTGATAAAGTCTTTCCCACTGTTTTGAGCCATGAGCAATTTAATTTGCAAACAATTATATAAATATTTATTGTGTTGTATAAAATATATAGACTATATTATATATAATTACATAATAAATATATAATCAGTTATGTATAAATTATATATGTATTATCTATATAAGAATTACATGGGTTGCAATATGATGTCTTAACATTTTTTATTTTATCATAGAATATGCATATCAAGCTATTAATAAATTTGTTGCCACAGAAACTCTTTTTTTTTGTTTTGTTTTTCAAGACAGAATTTCTCTGTGTAACAGTCCTAACTGTCCTGGAACTCTCTCTAAAGACCAGGCTGACCTCAAACTCACAGAGATCTGCCTGCCTCTGCTTCCTGAGTCTTGGGATTAAAGGCCTTAGCTACCACCACCCAGCACAAAAGTCTTTTTTTTGTAATAAATATATTTAGTATATTTTCTTGGGACAGCTTAAGAATATATAGTATTTTAAGTATGATTAGTATGTTGCCCAAAATTTGCAAAAACTGAGCAGGATGGCCTTGAGGGCGTGGCTCTATTAGACTGCTTGCCTAGCACACACAAAACCCTGAGTTGAATCCCTGCATGAACTCCGTGTGGTGGCACTTAGTAGAAGCAGGAAGAACAAAACAACTTCAAGACCAGTCTTGGCTTCGTAATGGGTCAAGATCAATCTGGGTTACAATAGCCCCTATTTAAACACACACACACACACACACACACACACACACACACACAGAGAGAGAGAGAGAGAGAGAGAGAGAGAGAGAGAGAGAGAGAGAGAGAGGGAGGGAGGGAGGGAGGGAGGGAGGGAGAGAGAGAGAGAGAGAGAGAGAGAGAGAGAGAGAGAGAGAGAGAGAGAGAGAGAGAGAGAACCAACAACAACAAACAACAACACCAGAACCACAAAAAACCTGAAGGATTTTACTATCACTGATTCTTTAAACAAAAAATTGGTTTAGGGGCTGGAAAGAGTGCTTAGCAGCTAAGGCCAGTTATTGCCCTTGGAGAGGATCAGGGATTAGTTCCCAGCACCAACACGACAGTAACTCCAGTTCCAGAAAATGTGATGCCCTTTGTAGGCACTTCATGCATGTGGTGTACCTACATTCATGCGAACCAAACAGGCAAACACAAAAAGGTTTATTTTTTTAAAATCAAAAGAGAGTGTACCAGATCCCTTGGCACTGGAGTTCTAGGCAGTTGTGAGCTACCTGATGTGGATTCTAGGAACTGAACTCTGGTCCTCTGCAACATCAGTAATCACTTTTAACCACTGAATCATCTCTCCAGCTCTCTGAATCTCTTTTATATATCCGTGAAACTAATCTATGTCATAGAAGCATTTAAATTGCCTTGTTACGGGGCCAGGGAAATGGCTCAGCAGGTAAACTGCTTGCCATGCGAGCTTGGCAACCTGAGTTCAACCCTGGGAACCCATGAAAAGAGGAGAGGAGAGAATCAATGCCGCAAAGTTGTCCTCTGACCACCACATGTATCATGGATGAGTGTGCCTGAACTCAAACACAATTGCATGCATATGAACACGAATAATAAATAGCTGGGCGGTGGTGGCACACGCCTTTAATCCTAGCACTCAGGAGGCAGAGGCAGGTGGATCTCTTCAAGGCCATTTTGGTCTATACAGTGAGTTCTAGGACAGCCAGGGATGTTAAACAGAGAAACCCCTTCTTGAGAACCCCTAAAAAAGAATAATAAACAAAACCACAGAGAAACCCTGTCTCGAAAAAAAACCAAAAAAAGAATAATAAATAAAATAATTAAACAAATGAATACATTTCCATATTATATACTGGTTTTGTGAATATGGTTTAAATATCCCATCTAAAAGAGGAATGATGTGAAATGAGGTTTAAGTGGGGGAAAGGGATGGGAGAGTAGTGTGGAGGAGGGGTGTGGAATGTAAAGCTAATGCTAAAGATATCTGAAAAAGTCACATGTAAACTGCTATTTTATAAGCTTCATACTTACACATATATCCATATATATAGTAGGTATCATTCATATTCATACAAGTGAGTTTAATTAGAGTTATCCTACATTGGGGATCATGTTCCTCCTAGAATCCATAGGCTGCCAGATAAAAACCCAGTGCCAGATGTGGGCTACCTTTCTTCAAATTCTTGGTGCAGAGTGTCCTGGAGATCCCCAGACAATACAGGGTATTGTCATTGCTCTTTTCCAGACCTTGATAATACAGCCCTATTGTGGAAGACACCACCCACGCTGGTCACAGAACATGGAAAAGCCACGTTGGTGCTGACCAGGAAGCTTCCTGCATGATGGCTAGCTTTCATGGTACTGGAAGGTGCTGTGTCAGCTGCTGGAGGAGAAAAGTCATCAATAGTTTTACCTGGCTGGGAAACTTGTGAACTCCAATTGTGACCAGTGTGGCATTGATGCCCATTGATGCAGCAGTGGTGTGAATGTTATGGGGTAACTAACAGCTTTCTGATTGGATTTAAGGCTAACTCTACAACAGGAAGTGCTGTGGGCTAATGCTCTTGTACACTGTAAAGATTTGTCACTAGTATTAGTTTAATAAAACACTGACTGTCCAGTAGCAAGGTCAGAAGTATAGGTGGGGCCACCAGGCTAGGAGAATTCTGGGAAGAGGAAAGGCAGAGAGTGAGTCACCAGCCTGTTGCAGAGGAAGCAAGATGAGAATGCCTCACTGAGAAAAGGCACCAAGCCACATGGCTAAACAAAGACAAGAATTATGGGTGAATTTAAGTCATAAGAGCTAGTTAGAAATAAGCCTGAGAAACATGCCTAACAGTTTATAATTTATATAAACCTTTGTGTGTTTATTTGGGAGTGAACAAATGTGGGACTTGGCAGAACAGAAACTTCTGTTTACAAGAAAGCACATGCCTGGTATTGTAAATCTGCCCCAGAACTTATAGTTGAGAACCTCAAAGGACCCAGGTGAATCTATTACTGAGTCTGCTAAATGGACACAAATCCTCTAAATTCTCATCTCTGTGCCCACAGAATACTTGGGTGTTTGGGTATATCTGATTTTTTTCTATGGGGCACCAGCTCACAAATAACAACATGGATACTTATTATTAATTATGAAAGGTCGGCCTTAGCTTAGGTTTGTTCTCAACTGGTGCGGGAGAATTGTCTATATTCTGTCAATCATGTTTTAAATAAATGCTGATTGGCCAGGCAGGAAATACAGGTGAAAAAAAACAGACAAAAAGTAGAAATAATGTAAGGAGAACAGGAAAATTCTGGGAAGGAAGAAGTTGATTCTTCCCACTCCTGCCCAGGCCACCAAAGCAGCAGGATGTGATCTGCCCCACTGAAAAAAGGTACTGAGCCACATGGCTAACATAGATCAGAAAAATGGATTAATCAAGATGTGAGAGTTAGCCAGTGAGAGGCTAGAGCTAATGGGCCAAGCAGCTTATAATTTATGGAGACCTATGTGTGATTTTTTTTGGGGCTTGCTGGCTGTGGGGTACCAGGCAGGACAGAAACACAAACAAGCCAGCATTCATGTTACACCCAACTATCTCTTATAACTTAAATTAACCTATTTATATTAATCTATAGTCTGCAACGTGACATTACCTTTCTTCCATTCCACACTTCCTGTTTCCTCTCTGGGCTTGCTGACAAACCATGTGCCTAGACTCCTCCTCCAGTTTCTCTCTCTCTCTGTCCAGAAGTCTACCTCTTCTCTCCTGCCTACACATTGGACATTTAGCTCTTTATTAAGCCAATCAACAGGCGCCTTAGACAAGGACACATCTTTTCAGTGTAAACAGATATCCCACACCATTTGGGCTAAGACCTCAACAGTGAAGTTTCTTTGTGCAGATCAAGTGGTTCATGTAAAAATTTCATAACTGTTCAAATTTCAAGAATAAGCATCAGTGGAATGCTCAGTCACAAATGGTGTGGGAAGATGGGAAGTGGATCTAGGATGAATTGGAGAGAGGAGTAGAGTATGATTATGATCAAATTACACAGTATGAAATTCTCAAAGAATTTATAAAATAACGTTGTCGTGCTATATATTGGTTTTGTGGTCATGAGCTTAGCACCCCATCAGAAAGATGGAGTCAAGTCATCATCGATTCATTTATTTGTTATATTTACAGAATTTTTTTTTCCTTTGGAGCATTACTCTTTCTAGGAGGAATGAAAATAAAGCACCATACATTTTTCTGTGAAACCATGTGTTTTGGTTCATTGTGCTTCTCACTGTATTTCAAATGACAAAAAGCAGTCTTTGGGTCATTTAGTAAGTCGATATCCCTGCCCACGTTTTCTCCATGTAGCAGTCACAGCTTATGAACTCCTAAGCCACAGTCTATAAAAATCTACGAAACTCAAAAGCTCTCTTCATCATTTTGAACTCTTGAAGAAGACTCGGTGTCACATGACTTTAATCCCAGCACTCAGGAGGCAGAGGCAGGTGGATCTCTGTGAGTTCAAGACCTGCCTGGTGCACAGAGTGAGTTCCAGGACAGGCTCCAAATCTACAGAAAAACCCTGTCTTGAAAAACAAACAAACAAACAAAAAGACTCAACCAAACTTGGCTTTTATTCTCACGAACCACTCCTGAATTTAAGATGGAAATTTTAACCACGTGAAAGTGACACAGGCCTTTAATTCCAGCACTTAGGAAGCAGAGTCAGATGAATCTCTGTGAGTTTGAGGCCAGAGTAAAGTTTCAGAACAACCAGGGCTACACAGAGAAACCCTGTCTCAGAAACCAAAAAATAAAAATAAAAATAAATGAATAGATAGATAGATAGATAGATAGATATGAACATTTTGAGACAATATTTTCCCTCCAAAATTACTCTGGTTTTAAAAAGAACTCAGGAACATTGTGAATGTTTTTGCAATCACTCTTCAGACTTCCCTCAGCCTCTGTAGCACAAGAAGTTGAAACCATCGTTTTGCTCTGAAATTACATACACGAGTAGAGGAGGTAGAGTAGTGGTGGGTGGATTGAAATGATGTAGTTACTTGTAAATAGCTGAGATACAAAGAAAGTTACCTGCATTTGACTTCATTCTATTCAATTCCAAGTACTATTTGATGAAGAAATGTGGGGGCTGTCTCTCGTAGGACACAGCAAAGCATTGCCTATGGACGCTGAGTGACTGTTCACCGCTGTAAGAACTGACTGATCTTAGCCGGGCGGTGGTGGCGCATGCCTTTAATCCCAGCACTCGGGAGGCAGAGGCAGGTGGATCTCTGTGAGTTCGAGACCAGCCTGGTCTACAAGAGCTAGTTCCAGGACAGGCTCCAAAGCTACAGAGAAACCCTGTCTCAAAAAACAAAACAAAAAAAAAAAGAACTGACTGATCTTAAGGGTCTTCGGGATGCATCCATCTTTGCCTACAATGCTCCTTGTGATGTGCTCACTGAATTGTGGTCTAACTAGTGCTGAAATATCTGTAATAACAGTTAGTGAAGCCAGTTCCATTTTCCATACAGAAATCGAAAACATGTAGCTTACATCCATTATTTTTTGCTTTTTTTGGATTGACTTAGTTTTATGTGTTTGGGCATGCTGGGCTGTAGACTGAAAGAAGAGGCATGCTGTTGTTGGAAGGGGAACACTAATCTGGGTCTCAGACACACAGGACCTTGTAGATAGATCCCACTAGTCGCCCATGCAGCCCAGGAAAGGGCTGAATATGGCCTAACACAAGATCGTAAACTTACCTAATATACTTAGAGATTTCTTTGTAATCTTTTTTAGATAGGGTTTCTCTGTGTAACAGCTCTGGTTAACCTGGAACTCATACAGACCAAGTTGGCCTCAAACTCAGAGATCTGCCTGCCTCTGATTCCCGAGTGCGGGGATTAGAGGCCTGTGCCACCACACCACCTGGCTGCAATGTTTGTTGTTTAGCTTGGTGGTGCTGTTCTGCAGTGCAAACTATGTAGATGATGTCCTACTGTTGCAATGTCAGAAGGTTGGACACCTATGCATAAGGTGACCACAGCTCCTCCCAATGCTGTCAGGAAGTGGGCGATTAGCTTCAAGCAGGAGGGCAGGGTGATGGGGCACATGTTTCGTTTTCTAGTTAGTCTGCAAGCAGAATGGAGAATAAGTTAGATGGAGACAGAAAGACGTAGATGATGCTTCAAGAGTGTTGACAGAGGTTTCTGTCCCACCCAGTCCCACAGTCATTCAGCACCCCCCCCCCAAAAAAAAACATAGCGGCCTACATTAATTATAAACTGGTTGGCCTATTAGCTCAGGTTCTCTTATTAACTAACTCTTACATCTTACATTAGCCCATAATTCTTGTCTGTGTTAGCCATTTTGTGAGGCCTTCTCATCTTGCTTCCTCTGCATCTGGGTGATGACTGCAGACTGAACCTTTCCTCTTCCCAGAATTCTCCTGTTCTGGTTGCCCCACGTATACTTCCTGCCTGGCTACTGGTTAATCAGCATTTTATTAAACCAATACAAGTGACAAATCTTTACAGAGCACAAGACCATTGTCCCACAGCCACATGAGAATCTAACAGATAAAACTGAAAATCGTAGCAGTTTTATGGCTACTACCAGGGCCTCAAAGACCGTGAGGACTAGATAGAGGGAGAACTGCAGGAAGCCTTACAGCCCCGAGGAGAGCACTGCTCTGTAACAAGAGGGATCCAAACTGAATCCGAACCTTCCAGAGTTCACATTCTGCCTAGATCTGACTGATCAGACTCACCCATTCCACCTATCTAGTGGAGAAGCATTCTAAAAGTCTGAACCCCTCCTTTTCCTTTTAAATTTTATTACATTGTTATGTAAAATAATTTGCATGCAAACATATCATGTGCTTTCAGCATTTTCTACTCTCATTACACACTCTGCTACTCTGACTTTTTTTCCTACCAACCTCTCTCCACTGGAGCTCTTTGTTCCCTTAGACATTTTATTTGTACTTTCTGTTCATCTGAACATAGATGATTTTGTGCATCATACAATCTAGGACATAAATGAGAAAACACGGCACATTTGTCTTTCTGAAGCTGACTTGATTCCCTTAATGCAATTGTCTTCAAGTAATGTAATCCTCTGAGTTTAAAAATCTTAAGCATAACAAAACAAACAATTAACCAAGTGAAGAGATTGTAAACAGAATGGGAGGAAATCTTTGCAGACTATACATCTGACAGAGGAGTCATACCTAATATGCAAAGAACTCAAAAAACTAAATTGCAGGGCTGGGGGGGATTGGTTCATAGTGACTCACAACCATCTATAACTCCTGTTTCAGTTCCAGGGGATCTGACACTCTCTTCTGATGCCCTTGGACCTCAGGCACACAAGAAATACACAGACATACATGCCTGCAAAATATCCATATACATAAAGGAAACATGAAAATATTTTTAAGACTAAAGCAGTCAAACAACTCAATCAACCAATGGTCTAATGAAATGAGAATACAGTTCTCAAACAAGAAGTAGAAATGGCTAATAAATGAAAATACCTTCAAATTTCTTGCTCTAGAGGAGGTGGAACTTGGGAGAATGGAACCAATAAATGAGGTGGACCAAAGTCTCATGCAATAGCCAACTTTATTTAGAGCATTAGACAATTTATCCTCTGAGGGTTAAGAGGAGTCATATGAATAATGTGTACAGTCAGAAGGACAAGTCACATGCAAAGGTCAAGTTGCACGAGGCCAAAGCATGTTTTCCCATAGAGACAGATAAACAAAAATCTAATAGCCAGTTCTAACAAATAATCTGAAGGAAACTCACTCTTATCTGCTACTTCTGGGAGTGACAGAAAAGCATATTCCAAGAACAGTTCTGTGTTTTTGAAGAAACTGAGGTCACAAGACCCTTGCCTTGGTGTCTTGGAGTTTTCTCACAAGCACTCAGAATTCTCCTTATATGACTCCGTTCTTGGACCATGTTCTGACCCATAGCCATCAAAGAAAGAAATACAAATAAAACCTACATTGTAATTCCATCTCACTCCAGTCAGAATGTCAGCTGTCAATGAAAGGAAAGTCCGTGTAATTACACAATGCTGATGAAAGGAGGGTGTCTCACAAGTTCCCAAGGTCCCGTTCCTAAATGCAGAGCAACAGGCAATCAGTGGTTGCTGAGAGAAGAGTCAGTTATCCAACCCCACATAGTCAGCCCTGAGCATACACACACACAACAGACCTTCACACACAGACACACACACACACACAGACATGCACACAAGTGTGTGCGTGCACACACATGAATCTAGATGTATAAATGAAACATAATAATAATTAAAGAAGAAGTCATAAATTTGAGAGGTGTGGAAGGACCCAGAAGGAGCCAGAGGAGGGAAAGGGGTGGAAATGGTCAAATACACTACTCACGTATGAAATTCTGAAAAAAAAAATATATTTTTGAAGAAATCTTGGCCTGGACAGGCATCTCAGTAGATAAAATGCTTGCTGCACAGTTTGAGGAACTAAATTCAGATTTTCAGCACCCACATAAAATCTGGGTGTGGTTGTGCCTATCTGTTTGTTACCCGGGCCCTGGGGGATGAAGACAGGCAGATCTCAGGGGTTCATTGGCCAACCCATCCAGCTAACAAAACAGCAGTGATCTCCAGCTTCTGAGGGAGACTATCTCAAAAATACCAGGTGGAGAGCAACAGAGGCAAGAACACACTGGTCATTGACTCAGCCTCTGGCCCCTACACATGCTTACATGGGTGAGCACATGCTTACACATGCTTACATGGGTGAGCACATGCACACGTGTATGTATGCAAGAGAGAGAGCATGCACGCGTGTACACACACATAAAGACTTTTTTTCTTTTTTAAAAATTTGACTCAGAGTATCTCTGTGTAACTCAGGCTGGCCTGAACTTTGAAATCCTCCTGCCTCCATCTCCCAAGTCCCACAATAACAGGCAAACACTACCATTCCTTACTTAAAGGCAATCATCATAAGAGTAACTAGAGGGGGGAAAAACGAATTAGCTTCAAAAGCTGCAGCGGGCTAGGTCTTAAAACAAGCACCTGTTCCCTACCTCAAAATCCTTTACAGTCTATTAAGGTTAAAATTGAGGACATATTTCTGGCGATGCCTCCAGTCATTTCATTACGGTTCCCATTTGCTGTCAACACAGCTGGTCTCAGTGCTGCGGCCTTCCACGTGAGGAGCGGGCTCTCCGGGTTGAGGTCTATACTTAGGGGGGAGGCATTAGGGCATGGTGGAAATAGCATGATTCTGCCTCTAGCGAGCTGGGTAACCTTGGGCAAATTAGTTCCCCTCTCTAAAGTGCAGGGATGCTTCTCATCAGTGCAATGTATCCAATTCAGAGGGTTGGTGTGGCAATTACGGGAAAATTGCTTTTGCCGCAATATCTATTATGATAGAAATGTTCTAGAAAACGCAGTCAGTGTCCTCTTTGTGTTTGTTTAGCTTTTTATAAAAAGAATTGAAGACCAATTTTAGGGTTCACAGCAAAATTGAAAGGAAAGGACAGAGATTTCTAACCCGCCACTCCTGCCTTCATCCATACACAGCCTCCCAATAGCTTCCAGTCAGGTGCAATAACCACTCATCTGCAATTCCAGCATTCAAGAGCTACAAGTGGAAAGCCCAGTTCAATTCATCCTCAGCTACATAGTAGGTTCAGTGCCAGCCCGGGGTCTCTGAATTCTTGTCTCACAGCAGTTTTTAAAGGCAGACTAGAAGAATGTCTAAGTCAGTAAAATACTTGACATATCAGTAGAAAGACCTAAGTCTAGACCCCCAGCACCCACCTAAAAGTTGAGCACATGGCCGGGCAATGGTGGCACATGCCTTTAATCCTTGTGCTTGGACGGCAGAGGCAGGAACTCGGTGAGTTTGAGACCAGCCTGGTCTATAGAGCGAGTTCCAGGACAGCCAGGGCTGTTACACAGAGAAACCCTGTCTCAGAAAACAACAAAAGCTGAACACAGAGGTGTTCACTTGTAACCCCAGCCCTGGGAAGCAGAGGCAGGAGAACCCTTGGGCTCTGGGTTTTGCTGGGCAGCACACTAGCAACACTGTGTCAGCACTCAGTTTGGTGAGAGACACGTCTCAAAAACTAAGGTGAAAGGTTGGTGAGGTAGCTTAGCGGGTTAAGGCAATTACTGCCAAGTCTGTCGACCTGAGTTTGATCTCCAGGACCCACATTGTGGGAAGAGACAAGCGACTCCTGACAGCTGTTCTCTTCCTGCCCCCCCCCCAGGTATGCACTCATGAATGCACACATGCACACAAAGAAATGTAACAAAAACGAGGTCAAGAGTGACTGAAGCGGGCATCCAATGCGAATCTCCGGGCTCCCAATGCAGATCTCCGGGCTCCCATGTGCACAAACACAAAATTGGTGTTTTTTGCCTTTTTTAAATTTTTTTAAAAGAAAACTATTTTTTTTTCATTTTTACATACCAATCCTAGTTACCTCTCCTTTCCCTCCTCCCACTCCCTCCATCTCCTCCCCCCATCCATTCCTCAGAGAGGGTAAGGCACATTCCTTTGGGGAAGGTCCAAGGTCTTTGGAGAAGGTTGAAGAAGTTTTTTCTTTTATTGAAGAAAGATTTTATTCTCACATGATGTATCTTGACTATAGCCCCACCTCCTTCCCAGTTCCTCCCCACCTCCCTTTCCATCTGAACCCATCCTCTTTCTGTCTCTCATTAGAAAACCCTTCTAAGGGATAATAATAATATAAAATCAAACATAGTAAGATAAACCAAAACCTAACACATTGGAATAGGACAGAACAAAGAAATGGTAGGAAAAGAGCCCAAGAGAAGACACGAGGGACAGAGAGCTATTTGTTCACATGCTCAGGAATCCCATAAAAATACTAAATTGGAAGTCATAATGTATATATGAAGGACCTGTGGGGGGGGAGGAGAGAATATATATATATATATATGTGTGTGTGTGTGTGTGTGTATGTATAAGTAAATAAAATAAAAAATAATATCATTATATATATATATATATATATTGTTTTGGAGACAAGATTTCTCTTTGTAGACCTGGTTATTCTATAACTAGTTCTGTAGACTAGGCTAGCTTCAAACTTAGAGATCCGCCTGCCTCGTGCTGGGATTAAAGGCATACACCACCAGCAACTATAAAAACATAATTTTTTTTTAAAAAGAAAAGCCCTGATGCGATAGTATGAGCCAAGGACCCTCCCCAGATGCCATTGAGTTCATTTTCTGCTGGCCGTCTACCAGTGGGCATGCAGCCTTTCCTTCAGAGCAGTTTATTTCCTCTGTGAGCCTCCCTCAGAGGAAACTGAATTTTGATTTGCAAGCGGTTATCAATGGGAAATAGCTTCTGGGTTAGGGATGAAGACATGTCTACTCTTCTTTTTAGTTCTAAGTCCCCATCTGGTACAGACCAATGCAGGCTCTGTACACGCTGCCTCAGTCTCTGTGAGTTCATGTGTGTGTCAATCTTGTTGATTTAGAAAGTATCTTAGTGTTTGTTCTATTGCTGTGAGGAGACACCACGACCAAGGCAACTCTCATAAAAGAAAGCATTTAATTGTGGGCATGCTTACAGTTATAGAGTCTTAGTTATAGAGTCTTATCATCGTGGCAGGGAGCATGGCAGTACACACAGTACTGGCACTGGACAAGTAGTTGGGAGCTCCATCCTGGTCCACAGGCAAAGAAAGAGAGAGACTCTGGGTTTAGCCTGGAGTTTGGAGCCTCAAAGCCCACGTCCAGTGACACACTCCTCCAACAAGGTCACTTCGTAATCCTTTCAAATAGTACTGCTCCCTGATGATGAAGCATTGAAATCTATGAGCCTGTGGAGGTCAAGGATTTAAATTAAACATGGAGGAAAATATTGAACACTCAAAAACAAGACGGTCCTAATGCTTTTTAGATAGGTCTATGTTTTTGAAAAAGGAACCGTGCAGCAGGCTGATAAATAAGATTGGGTTAATCCAAGGTCCTGAATCAGAAGAGCAATTTAAGATCTTTTTGAAACGACAAAAGCCTTCCATTGAGAAGCAAGCCTAAGTGCTGTTCATTTAATTCAATGTGAATAGACTAATAATGAAAATTTCTGCAATTTATCCTGCTGATGCACTTGAAGCTCTCAGAGTGCAGGGAAAGATGTTGAACTGTACACTTCCTATGAATCCTGTGATAGCTAAATTCTACCTCACTAAGACTATTTTTAATGTAAATATATTAAACATGCCAATCAAACAATCCAAATTGTCAGGATAAAAATAAAACCCAACTACTCCACACAGCATACAAAAGATCTATTTTAATACAATGTTGAAAGACAAAGACTGGAGAGGGGTACCTTCAGTATACACTAAAGCCTGAAAAAGTTGATGAAACTGCCACGCTATAAAAGCATTGCTGGAGACACAGAGGAATATTTCCTAATGGTAGAAGACTCAATGAACCAGGGAAACATCAAATTCTGGTTTTAAGTTATGCCACAGAGCCAAAGTAAGGTCCAAAGCATTGGATCTCCTAGTGGAAAACACAAGACAGACATGTCAAGTTGCTGATGCAAGAGGAGCTCAGTTGATGGAGTGCTGGCCAAATATGTGTAAAACCCTGAGTCCCTTTTCTAGAACCACATAAAGTTGGCATACTGGTGCACAAATGTACTGTCAGAACTATGGAGGTTGAGGGGAAAGAATCAGAAATTTAAGGCCAACCTTTGCTAGATAATGAGTTTAAAGCAACCATGCGGGGAGGGGGGACTGGAAAGATGTCTCAGGGGTTAAGAACACTGACTGTTCTTCTAGAGGTCCTGAGTTCAATTCCCAGCAACCACAAGGTGGCTCACAACCATCTGTAATGAGATGTGGTGTCCTCTTCTGGCCTGCAGGCCTGTTTACATAATAAACAAACAAATCTTAAAAAAAAGAAAGCAACCCTGGGCTACATGAGACTGTCTCAATTAAAAGCAAAAGATGACTTCCCGGATGGGACACTGCTAGCTCAAGAAATAATGGTAAGAACTGGCAAATGGGGTTGCAGCAAATGAAAAAGCATCTTCTCTGGGCCGCTGAGATAACTCATTGGGTAAAAGAACTTGCTACCAAGCCCAAGGACCCAGTTCAAACCCAAAACTCACACAGTAGAAGGCCAGAATTAATTCCTGACCTTCACATGCTTGCCGATGTGGTGTATGCATCCCACTGCCCCACAAAACATAAATGACTGTTAACTAAACAATTTACATAGGAGAGAATTTTTGTTAGGTATTCACTGAATATGTAAATAAGTTAAAAATTAGGCAGGATTGGAGAGATGGCTCAATAAGTAAGAGCACTTTCTGTGTAATCATGAGGACCAGGGTTTGAATTCCACACCCATGTAACAAGCCGGACATCTGACACACACCTGTAGCCACAAAGCCTGTGAAACCAGAAGACAGAAGGACCTCTAGGGCTTGCTGACTTCCAGCCTAGTTTAGAAAAGCCAAACCCAGATGCAGAGGGAGACCTTGTTCCAAAGGAACAAAGGAACTGGTGGTGAGTGATAGAGGAGGACACCTGTATTCTGCCCTCTGCATGTGCACAGGTGCAGACCTAGTCCCCACGCATGTGCATACACACCTACATAATAAATAAATAAAATAGTTTTTAAAATTAGCCCCAAGAGCATGTAATCCAATCAATAAATGGACAAATAAACTCAACAGACAATTCTCAAAAGTACAAATGGGCAATAAGAATATGAAAAAATTATTCAACATCTTTAGCCTTGGTGTCCCTCAACAAATGAGTAGATAAAGAAAATGTGATGTCTGTACATGATGGAGACTTACTCAACTATTAATAACAACATGTCATTTGCAGGAAAGTGGATAAACTAGAGATTACAATGTTAAATTAAGTTTAATAGACTCCAAAAGGACATTAAATCATATGTTTATTCTCATGTGGCATCTCAAATAAGAAAAAAAAGACATGACAGCAGAAAAGGGATTATTTGGAATGTAGAAGGAAATCAGGGAGGGGGAGATAAGTGAGAACACGATCCAAATATGGATATTTATATATGAAACTATGAAGCAGCCATAATGAATCTCATTATTTTATATATACAGTTAATATATGCCAATTTATAAAAAAATTGGCACATTGATTCTATTATTAATATGAAAATGAAAAGTGCCAAGAGTAACCAACATGATGTCAAAAAAGAACAATATTGGCAAGTGAATTTGATTCAGTGGGACTCTGGGCAAGGCTATGGAGCAAGTGGATGAGCTAAAGGCAAAAAAAGTCCTGGTTGCCAATGACAGTGACCATGCATTACAGTGCTACTCTGAGGCAATTGAACTGGGTTCTCAGAACCACATGCCATGCAGCAATCACCCTGCAGTCGATGCCAAGAAACAGGACTAGCGGAAGCAGTATGGCGGCATCAGCAAAACTGGTGAGCAGAAGTCTGCTGGGGCAAGTGCTACTTGCCAGAAGCAGCAACTCCTGAGTTCTTTCCATCTTTTCCTATGTTACGTGTGCATATGTTGTGAGCGTGCATGCTTGTGGTCATGCATGCCATGGTGCACACTTGGCGATCAAAGGACAAAGGGGAGGTGTTTCCCTCGCCTTCCACCTTGTTTGAGACCGGGACTCTTGTGTGCAGCTGTGTGAGTCAGGGTAATTGACTTGCAAGCTTCTGGAGTCTCCTATCTCTGACTCATATCTTGTTCTAGCCCTGCAAGTCTCTAGAGCATCTCCTATCTCAGACTCCCATCTTGCTCCATCCCTGCAAGTCTCTAGGAAGTCTCCTATCTCAGGCTCCTATCTTGCTCCGGCCCTGCAAGCCTCTAGGGAGCCTCCCATCTCAGACTCCCATCTTGCTCTAGGCATACTACAATTACAGCTGTACTATTACATCGAATTTTACTATTCTTCTCCCTCTTCTCTTCCTCCTCTTTTCTTTGACTTGGGGAGTCTCATTATGTAGCCCTTACTGCCCTGAAACTTGCTATATAGACCAGGTTTGTCTTGAATTCACAGTGACCCAGTGATCTGCCTACATCTGCCTCCCCAGTGCTGGGATTAAACATAAACACCACCACAAGCAGGCCAACTCTTGAGTCCTTAATGTACTGGGTAGAAGCCGAGTGAACCTATGAGGAGAACATATAAGCATGATACGAGCCTCAGGCTAACGAGGCTCTTTAGAGTATGAAGCCCTGTTGACAGAGGGAAAATTCTTGAGCCCTTTCTACATGCGTGATTTATGTGACTCAGTATTTATGTGACTCAGTAGAAAGTGACCCCTGGGATCAGGATGCTTCTTGGTAATCCTGCCTACCTGGAAATGACAGAGGTACTCCGAAACAGGCCATCCCTCATCACGGGCTTGGGAGAACTGGCTCTGACACTCACCTTGGGGGGAGGGGTCGCAGTGACCAGAATGACCAGCTCAGCTACCACCCAAACCCACATCCTGGGTCTTGGGTTGGCCCACCCTAACATCTACCCATCCATGACCTACTGGAGTGTGTAACGAAACTGGTCCTGCAAACTGAGAAGTGCCGGGTCTCCATGACTCAGTAACAGCAGGATATCTGAGAGGAGTTTTCGCGAGGGGTCAGGGACCAAACCAGTGACTCATTGCAATGAACATTTTGCAGGTGGGGCTGATTGGACAAAAGGATATATATAAACTGCATGACACACCGCAGTTCCGGATGCCACTTGGATGAATGAAGAGGTGTTGGAAAGATAGAGGATTGACGTAGCGTTTTGCGTGTGTTTTTAATTGATTTGTGGGGGCGGTGTTTCTTTTGTGGGGTGATGCTGCAGGGATGAAGGAAAATATGGAGGAACTGGGAAGAGAGGGGGATTTGGGTGCATTATGTGAAACTCCCAAAGACTCAATAAAGAAACAAAGCAAAACAAAACAGGCCATTGAACCTAGGCATGGACCCTGCATTCTGGGTTACTTCCTCCGGGTTGATTTGGACAGTACAGATGAGGAGAAAGAAGCTGCAGTACCACTGCTGCTTGCTCCTCCTCCCCAAGAAAGGAAACCAACTTAGAGCTAAGAGATGATGTTCCACCAGAGAACAAGAAGCAGGCATTGAAAGAGATTCAGGAACTGATGCCTACCTGATGGAAGACTTGGTAGCCAAGCACTCTACTAACTGAATTACTCCCAAGGCCACTCACTGCCTTGAAACATTAGAACAGAGTTGAGAAGTAGACTCAACCAGGATGGCTTGCATCACCAATGAAGCAGTGCCGTATTTTAAGGAAGAAGACTATATAGTAAATGCCTAGTGCTGTATGAGAAAGTCCTTGTGCAGAGAAGACCATGGCTAGATTGTTGAGGCGCATGCTCTGATTGGCAGTTCCTAAAACAAAGAAGCAAAGTACAAGGATGCCATCTACTTCTGCCACAAGTCTCTGGCTCTGAACCCCAGACTTTCTCAAGAAATGGCCACAGGGACCTGAAGAAATGGATCAGAGGTTAAGAGCACTAAGTGCTCTTCCAGAGGATGCAGGTTAAATTGCTAACACCCGCAACCACCTTGTAACTCCTGTTCCAGGGAACTGAACCTTGTTCTGGCCTCTGTAGACATTGCATGCACATGATGCTCATTCAGGCAAAACACTTGTATGCATTAAATAAAAATAAATGAATCTAAAGAAATGACATCAGGCAGGAAAAAACGGAAGGAGCAAGAACTGGTGGTCTACCTAAACTCCCACTTTGCTTTGGAGAAGAACAGTGGTGGCCAATACTCTCAGAAAGGGGCTACCCCCAAGGCGCAAGCCACTATATAGAAGCTCTTAACCAGAACCTTGATGTGCCAAACAGCACATGGAGGTGTCTGCTCCACCAAGCTCCTGGTTGTTTCATCACACTCTGAAGAATGGACCCGTCTGGAGCTGACCTGCTTTGTAAACTACACGTGGAAGCAGCTGCC
The DNA here is from genome assembly GCF_018167655.1 of Microtus oregoni. Lineage (NCBI taxonomy): Eukaryota > Metazoa > Chordata > Mammalia > Rodentia > Cricetidae > Microtus > Microtus oregoni. The sequence goes on along the minus strand of NW_024543816.1, from coordinate 446,217 downwards.
TGAGAAGACATGGAGAGGTAGACAAGAGCTATGGTTATGAACCAGAAGGCGCTGATCTGGACTGCGGCTCTCAAGAGCCAGGAGATGGTTACCAGCACCGTATAATGGTACAGCACAAACCAATACGGCAGCCCTAAAGATGTGAAGACAATGGTCGTGGGCGACCTAAGTTGTGGCTGATAATGAGTCACTAGGTCAGGCAGCGCCCCCTGAAGTAGCTGTCGAAAGATACCTACCTTCATTTCAGGCATTCAGAGAAGACATAAAGAATGCCATGATAGAGCCCGCAAGACGGCTGGGCTGGGAAGAGTGCTTGCAGTTAAGCCTGATGACTTGAGTTCAAACCCTGGAACTTACATGACCAAAGGAAAGAAACAACCCAGACATTTGCTGTGGCATGTACCACCCCCTACACACACACACACACACACACACACACACACACACTAAATAGATGTTAAAAATTAAATTTAAATTTAAAAGGAGTCCCATAATAGCACAGGGAGATCCAGAAATTGATGCCCTGGACCTGATTGTAATTCAGAAAAGCAACTATTCCCTTTTCCCCTAAGGTGATAGAAAGCTGGGTTGGAAGCAAAAGCTCTGGAACAAAGAGAAAGAACGGCTGCTCCCCTGAGCCTCACCTCCAGGCAAGAATGGCTTATCTCTATAATTTATCCAAGCCCGGAGGGGAAAGCAAACTCATTCAGCCAGCATCTTGGGCACTGGCCACACAATTTTTTCTTCACTGTAGCTCTGCCTCTGCCTCCTTCCTCTGTCCCCTGGTCACTATCTGGCCTGCTCCCTAACAGCTGGTTCTTGTTTATTTGGAGACTTGGGCACAGAAGGGGGAGAGAAAATGCCCCTCCCAACCCAGGGCCTCAGCCATCCTCAAACTGTTAACTCCAAGTCCTCTTCTTCAATCATTCAAATCTGTGTGACATCACAAAATAATATTGAAGAGATCCCATTGTAATACATTGAGGGCAATTATAAATCTGGAGCAACTAAACCAGGTTCCACAGAAAGATTAACAGATTAAGAACTCAGGTGAAGGACACACACTTGAACACGTGCACGCATGAGCACACATTGGCATTGGGTTTATAACAAAGGTGTTGATGAAAGAAAATGTGGGGAAATAAATTCAATAGATGATACTCTTACAATTCTAAATAAGTGGATATTTATCCCTTACCTCACATCACACACAAATATCAGTTTCAAATGTATTGTGGATCTAAAATGAGAATAAATAAATAAATAAATAAAACCAAAGAGAATATCTTCATGGCCTTGGCGAAAGGGATACATTCTTTCATTCTCCAGATAGCAACTTTTGTGGTTTCATCTAAGAACAAATAAAACACACACTTGAGCTGTCTACTTTTCCTAGACTGCACAACCTGGCACTGGGATGGGTTACTCTCATGGCAGACTCACCTGCTCAATTCCATGATGGCTTTGTAGTTGTTGGAGGAAACGTGAGCAAACTCAGCACAGTAAGATCTGCTGTACAGCAGCAGTGTTTCCAGCTCCTTGACACGAGGAACTGGGAGCTCCCAAAAGTCACTGCTCTGCATTCTTGGGGCTCCAGGAACTGGTGTTTGACATCAGGATCTGGCCTTTGAGTCATTAATGTATCCCGATTGTCAGTGCTTTGGGGTTTTCATGAATTGCACTTCATTTTGACATATCCATCTGACTGGTGGGGGATGAGTCTCTTGGTCTTTTTTATTGTCTTCAGCTTCACGAAAGATCTGAGAGTAGTGGTGATGTCAAGTTGATGGTGGCCACCTTTGTGGGCAACATAGGCAAAGGGACTTTGTTTAAAAAAAAAAAAAGAGGCATCAGACAAAGCTGATGAAAGAAACTCCATTAAAATAAAAAAATTCCATTTATTCAAAGAGTCTATGGAGAGAATGCAAAACAGCCCAGAAAGTGAGAAACTATACTGTCACTGCGTAGCTGACAAAGGGGCTGCTTGTATCTGAAATACAGAATTCCCACATATAATTAAGAACAGTGTGGATAACCATTTAGAAATATGGTGTGGGATTTGTGCACAGAAAGGCAAATAGATTAACAAAGCAGAACAGGGCCAGAAACGTATTCACATAAGTATGGACGGAAAAAGGTGCTTCCTGTACCCGGCAGCCAAGAGAAAACTGTAGTGGCAGGAGAATGATGCTGCTGTAGAGATGCTGACATCAGATGGATAAGACGCCATGGGAAGCACAGGGTCTGGTGCCTGTGGTCACATCTATGGAGGCTAAGGCAGGACTGCTCCTAAGTACAGGTATTTAGGGCTAGCATGAGCAACAAAAGAAGACATCCCCCCCATCTCAAACAACAGCAACATCAAAAGCCAAAAATATTGTGTATTTTTAACCAGGCTGGCAGGAAGAAGGATGTTCTAAAGAGACACTTATGTCCCTCCCTTGGCTATCAGACTATTGAAACAATGGACCTCAAGAAATTGGAGTTCCCTTGGGAGTCTTAGGCTGAGAGACGGGAAGGGTTGGAAGCCTGGTGCCAGGTAGAGGAGGAACTTGCCTTCCAGTAAAAGTTGTCACAGGGTTCTGAAATCTTGTCCGACCACCCTGCAGAAGAGAAAGAGCCAAGACGATGACAGACTTATGATGGATGAAACTAGACCAGGCAAGAATTCCTAGTTGTGCAAACCCGTGGCTCTCGCCATTAACCTCATTTCAGGTCCCCAGACATGAAATTGAGGAATTACTGGGTCCCTTTGTTTCTCTTCCCAGTGTGACCACATCGAATAAATCTTTTTTTATTGCTTTTCACTATTAATTTGTATCTTTAATAGACTTATTGAGGATGAGTGGCTGAGTCTGGCTTGTTAGGGCTGCCAGGATCCAGGATCTGACCCTGCTAATTCCAGTAACATGTTAATTTAAAAAGTCAATCCACCAAAAACCTCTATTGAATTTAAACATGTGTACGTCCACCACAAGGTACCAAAACACATGAAGTAAATACCAACAGACATGAAGCATTGACAACTTTGATATGTATAACCAATATATGCTAATTAAAAAATAAGACAAGGCCGGGTGGTGGTGGCGCACACCTTTAATCCCAGCACTTGGGAGGCAGAGGCAGGCGGATCTCTGTGAGTTCGAGACCAGCCTGGTCTACAGAGCAAGTTCGAGGACAAGCTCCAAAGCTACAGAGAAACCCTGTCTTGAAAAACCAAAAAAAGCATTTATTTTATATGTATGAATACTTTCCCTGCATGCATACAAGCACGTTACATGTGACTGGTGCCCTCAGAGGCTGGAAGACATTGTTAGATGCCCCGGAACTGGAGATACAGATGATTGTAAACCTCCTGATACTGGTGCTGGGAATCAAACTCAGGACCTCTGCAAAAACAGCAAGTGCTCTTAACTGCTGGAACATCTCTCCAGTCCTTTGCCCCCAGTGTTTTCAGTCTTACTATGCAGCTATATAGACCAGGCTGGCTTTGAGCTCACAATACTCCTGCCTCTGATTCCAAAGGGCTAGAATCCTAAGTGTGTGCCACTATACCCAGATGAAATAGAAACTTTAAACAGTGCGATAAATAAACTAGCAGTTATTGCAGAAAAGCAAAATACACATTTTTTGAAGTACAGATGGAGTGTTCTCCAAGATATACCATATGTTAAGTCTTGAAATAAGCTGTACTTTAAATATATTTAAGAGGATTGAAACCGTGCGGAGTGTGTTCTTTGATCGCAAGGGAATGAAGTTAGAAATTAATAACATAAGGAAATTGGAAAAGACACAAATATGTAGACATTAAACAACATATTCCTAAGTAAACAATGAGACAAAGCAGAAGCCACAAAGGAAATTGTAAAATACTTTCAGATGAATGGAAATGCAGACACAGCCTATTAAAATTTATGGGCTATGGCTAAAGGAAGATTCACAGGCAACTTTATTGGTATAAACACTTACATTCAAAACAAAACAAGATTCAGGGCTGGAGAGATGGCTCAGTGGTTAAGAGTACTGGCTGTTCTTGTAGAGGACCTGGGTTCAGTTCCCAGACCCCACGTGGTGATTCACAACCATCTGTAACTCCAGTTCTGGGGACTCTGACACCTGTTCTGACCTTGGTGGGCACCAGGTGAACACACAGACATGTAAGCACAACACTTATACATATAAAATAAGTACATCTAAAATAAATAAACAAATTTTATTTATTTATTTATTTATTAAATATTTATTTATTTATTATGTATACAATATTCTGTCTGTGTGTATGTCTGCAGGCCAGAAGAGGGCACCAGACCTCATTACAGATGGTTGTGAGCCACCATGTGGTTGCTGGGAATTGAACTCAGGACCTTTGGAAGAGCAGGCAATGCTCTTAACCTCTGAGCCATCTCTCCAGCCCAATAAACAAATTTTAAAAAACAAGATTCGGGGGCCAGATGAGGCAATGCCTACCTTTAATTCTAGAACTCAGGAGGCAGAGGCAGGTGGGTCTCTATGTGTTTGAGGCTAGCCTGGTCTACAAAGTAAGCTCCAGGACAGCCAGGGATATACGTTGAGACTGTGTGAAAACAAAATAAAAACACAACAACAGGTTCTGGAGAGATGGCTTAGTGGGTAAGAGCACCGACTGCTCTTCCAGAGGACTCAGGTTCAATTCCCAGCACTTACATGGCAGCTCACAACTGTCTGTAACTCCAGTTCCATGTGATCTGACATCCTCACACAGACGTACATTCAGGCAAAACACTATGTACATAAAAAATAAAATAAAACCCACCACAACAAAAAGCAAGATTCAGGACTAGCTAGATGGCTCAGGGGGCAAAGGTATCCACCTCCAAATCTAATGCCCTGTGTTAGATTCCCAGAAACACATGGTAGACAGAAACCACCAGCTCCCGTATGTTGTCCTCTGGCCTCCACACATTGCTGCCGTAGCGCATGTGCACCCACGTGGACACACTAAAATAAAAGAATTAGTTGCAATTTGCAAAAAAAAAAAAAAGATTCAAGTGAAAGTGAGGATATAACTCAGTAATAGAGAGTTGACCTGGAATGTGTGATGCCCTTGGTTTGAGCTACAGCAAAAACTAAAACTAGTAAAAATAAAAATGAAAACTCAAACAAACAATCTGGCAACAGGAGTTAACCAAACATAAAGCAAGAAGAAATAGGTAATGTAGACTAAACATTAATGAAATAAAGAATAGAAAAAGAGTACAAACTGACAAAATCGAGAACAGAAAAGTAATTGAGAAAACCCAATAGAGACAAAAATGGTAGGATTTTTTAGGGCAAAGTTCAAGAAAAATGAAAACACTGGAAAAAGTGAGAAAGCTCAGCAACTGAAAACAAGGATGAAAGGGAAGAAATCAGCATAAACCTTGCAGACATACAAAGAAATCTAAGGGTGTAATTCAGACAATCAAAATGTCAACAAATTTGACAATCTAGATGAAAGGGAGAAATTAATAGAAAGTCATGAGCCATAACTGATGGAAGAGAGAACAGAAACAAATCTAAATGCACTCAAGAGTTAGAGATCAAATTCATTCAAAAGTTGCTGCAAAGATGCATTGGTAAGTGTTATCTGTCTTCAGAGAGAATTTCACATATTCCTACAAAAATTAGAAGCTCATACTGCTTTGACACCAAAACCAGACAATGACATATCAGGAAATGAAGACTAAAGACTAATAACCGTGAAAAAATAGAAAAAAAATAGCCCTCAACACGATAATCTTCAAACTGAGCCCAGGAACCTGTTAAACAGAATACACGTAACCAAGTGGAATTTGTTCCAGGATTACCAGGTTGTTTGACACCCAAAGAGCAATTAATACAGAAAATATAAAACTCCCAAGGATTTTTTTTTTTTTTGATTTTTCGAGACAGGTTTTCTCCACAGCTTTTAGTTCCTGTCCTGGAACTAGCTCTTGTAGACCATTCTATGCTTTTCTTAAGTCAGAGTTTCACTATGTAGCTTTGACAGGCCTGCGAGTAATTTAGCTTTGGAATCAGGCTGGACTGGCAAGATGGCCCAGCAGATGGCTCTCCCCTGAAAGCTGAGTGGGATCCCCAGAGCCCACATAATGGAAGGAGAGAACGGAACCCTCACAGGATGCTTTCTCTGATCTACACATGGATGGATAGATAGATAGATAGATAGATAGATAGATAGATAGATAGATAGATGACAGATTGATAGATAAAAAGAATTAACCCACTTATCATAGCCTCTGAATAAATATAAAACCCAGGTGTGTGTACATGATTGTACTATCAGCCCTGTGGAAGTGGAGGCAGAAGAATTAGAAGTTCAAGGTCATCCTGAAGCACATAATTCGTTTGAAGCCATCATGTGCTACATGAAACCCTGCCTCAAAAACTAAGCATAATATTTAATTATATTGGCATAAGTTTCATACATGAATCAATATAATAGCACTGGGAGTACAAAAATCAACTCTCACATTTATGAACAATTAATTTTTACAAATGTTGCCAAATACATTCAGTGAATGAAAAGAAATGGCATTTGCATCAGGTGGTGCTGGGCCAACTGGAAGTGCCCGTGTGAATGAGTTCAACTGGACCCTACCTTCCCCTGTGCCCAAAAAAATTCACCCACAGTTGACCGGTAGACTAAAAGCACTTGAATATGGAATCAAAAGATTTTACAAAGTAAAGCCACCAGGATCTGGGGTGCCTAGGTGTAACTCAGTGGTCATGCATGTGCTCAGTATGTTTAGGGTCCCTGGGTTTGATCCCCGACACTAAAGGTGTCTGATTTGTCGCTGCTGTGACATAATACCTGACCAGACAACTGAAGAAAGTATTCATTTCATTTCAGTTTGAGAGTTCCATGTGTCATAGCGGGAAAGGCATTGTGTCAGGATGCTGATACTGTATTCACAGTCGAGGAGAAAGAGGAGCAAAATAAATACTGATGATACTACTCAGCGCTCTCTCTCTCTCTCTCTCTCTCTCTCTCTCTCTCTCTCTCTCTCTCTCTTTCTCTCTCTCTCTCTTCTTTTCCCTGTGTAGCCCTGGCTAGCCCGGAACTCACTAAGCAGACCAGGCTTGCTTGTAGTCACAGGGAGTCTGCCTCTCCAGAGCTGGAATTAAAAGCATGTGCCACCAAACTTGCTTTCTCCATTTAATTCAGTCCAGGACCTCAGCCTCAGCCCATGAACTAGATCGGCCCTCAGTTATGGCCGGTCTTCCCACCTCAGTCTCAAAACATCCTCATAACTTGACAAGACGTTTATGTCGTCAGGGATTTTAAATTCTGCTAAGCTGACAATCAGTATTGGCCATCACAACAAATGAGTTTTCAGGCTTATAGGAATTCTTTTATACATCTTCAAAAGAGTCTGTTCTTAGGTATCTTCTTATTGCTTTTGGTAGACCAGATATTTGTTCAATAGCTCCTCTGCATCTATAAATTCCATGTCATGTTATTCATATATAGAATCCTATGGTATTTAAAGATCACATTTCACATAAGCGAACTTTCTCTTTCAATTAGAGTAGCCATGCTAAAGTACAGAACTAACATGAAATTGTAAAGTCAAAACTAGATTTCAATTAATTTAGAGTTGTAGTAAAGGATTTTTGAAAGTCCTGTTTAAGTTGACTGCCCTTTCTGGTGACATTTTATTTTCACTTCTAAAACTGTCTGATTTCCAGAATTTACATTTTCACTGTCTGCTAAATATGCAAATAGAGGAGCAAAGTTTAGTTTGTACTTGGACAAGATGTCAACAATCTTTCTTGGCATTATATATTTGGCAGGTTCTTTATGATCTTCAGAGAAATCAGGATCATTTGGAACTTGCTTTTTCAAGATGTAAAAGCACCTAAAAAGGTCAGAGAAACGGTAATTTGACACATAACTTTCCATACAGCCGAGAGCCCGCTCTTCGGCTCTTCGTTAAGATTCTATGGAACCAGCTCTACAATGGAGTAGGGCAGCACATCTAATACCCTGACTTCCCGTTGTTCACCCACGAGAAATTTTGGTTGTGAAGTTTAAGTCAGGAAATGGAACCTTATTCCATGTCCTAAGTAACCCGAGGGGGCGGTGCAACAATGCACGTTTGTTTATGTGGTGTGCATTGGCTGAATATAGTAGCCACCAATTTCCATTACACATCAGTGGTTTTTGAAAAATAACAGACATTTAAATGATTTGTAAATATTTGTCAAACATCATGGAATTTTTATATATGTCCTCTCATCTGCTATTAAGATGATGTGGTCATTTCCTTTTCTAAATGTTTTCTGTGACAGTCTAGAGTGTGTCACAATTACATCCTCTTCTTTATCTGGGCACATGGACCACACAGACATGATATTCACAGGGTTAAAAGAATTAAAGAACTGGGCGTAGTGGCACACACCTTTAATCCCAGTACTAGAGAGCAGGGGCAAGTGGATGTCCATGAGTTTGAGGCCATCCTGGTCTATATAGAGAGCTCCAGGACAGACAGAAACACATAGATGCAGTCTCAAATAAAAAAAACTAATAGGCTAGAGGGGGTCATAGTTGGTTGTTTTTGTTTGTTTGTTTTTGTTTTTCGAGACAGGGTTTCTCTGTAGCTTTGGAGCCTGTCCTGGAACTAGCTCTTGTAGACCAGGCTGGCCTCGAACTCACAGAGAGCCACCTGCCTCTGCTTCTCCAATACTGGAATTAAAGGCGCGTGCCACCACCGCCTGGCTGTAGTTGGTTGTTTTTCACTCTTGACTCTTTACTCTTTGAGGGTCTGCCACCAAACTCCCAAATATATACAAGGAGACTTATTCTTATTTATGAATGTCCGGCTTTAGCTTTTTCTTAATCCCATCTAACTTTTGCCTCTGGGATTTTACCTTTATTTCTATATATCTTTTCTTTCCTTCTTATTTCATGTCTGGAGGCCTCTAGCCTCCTCTTCTCCTCCTTTTCTCAATCCTTGATCTTTTCTTTTTCTCCTATTTATTCTCTCTGCCTGGCAGTCCCACCTATCCCTCCCCTGCCTTGCAACTGGCCATTCAGCTCTAATCAGGAGTTTTAGATAGGCAAAGTAACACAACTTCACAGAGTCAAACCAAAGCAACACACGAGAATGCAACATATCTTTGCATCTTTAAGCAAATGTTCCACAACATTAATGAATATAACACAGCTTTAGCCGATAATCCACAGCAGCATGTAGTTTCAGTGGTAGAGTCCTTGCCTAATATGTATACAGTCCTGGGTTCACTTTCGAGCACAACAAACAGCACCATCTCTACACAAAGCACAGTAGTTCATTCACAGGCAAAGTCAAAGCCAGAGAGTTAAGTTCGTGATTGAGAGATACTTTAACTGAACACTTAAGTTGCAACTCTGGGTGGGATGCAACCAAGGATACCTTATTATCACACTCAACAAACCCTGAATGCCAGCATTAGTAGTCAAGGTCAACAAACAACAACTCAGTCTGGACCACCTAAATCATGTCTCTTGTGCTCAATTGATTTCAGGTTCTGTGTAGGTGGCCATGACATGGATATGCTACCTTTTCTTTACAATTCAACCAACACTTTCTGAAAACTGAGAATTTTTGTACCTAAGCAAGGGTTTCTCGGGACATGGACTTGTAAAACTGAAAGTGGACCAGCGCTGTACTAGTTACCTTTTGTTGCTGTGATAAAACACCATGACCAATGGTGTCTTACGGAAGAAAGTTTTACAGAGGGGTAAGAGTCCGCTGTGGCAGGGAAATGTGGTAGCAGGAATGGCAGGATCAGGAAGCTGAGAGCTGGCATCTTCCCAAGGCAAGTTTGGAGCAGAGAGAGCAAACTGGAAGTGGGTGGAAGCTCAGAACTTTCAAAGGCCACCCCCAGAGACATTCTTCTTCCAGCAGGGCAGTACTTCCTAAGAGTCTGTACCTCCCCTCCCAAACACTGCTACCAGAAAGGGACCAAGCTCTCAATTACACAAGCCAATGGGAGACATTTTCCAGTACAACAAGTACTAAGAAAATCATGCTGACTGATCCTGCTCTTAGAACTTTGGTGACTCCCAGAGCGATGAGGCTCCCAGAGCCCCAAAAGGTGCTTCCTGCATTAACACTGTCTGTCTGGCACAGCTTTGTAGCTGCACTTGGAGATGACAGTTAACTTCACTAATGCTACATGGCAGAAGCCAGCCTCTCATATGTTTTTATTAGCTGTATTCTCTCTCTGCCTCACTAAAATGTAAACTTCATGACAATACGGCTGGTTGAGAGGTTGACATTTCAAGAGGCTCATTAGCAATGTCACTGAACACGGTGGATTCCCAGAGCTAAATCAAGCGCAGCCAAGACAAAAAAGTGCAAGGAGGTCAGGGGAATCTTGGCTAAGGAGTTGCTCTTCCAGGACACAGGAAGGGTAAGGAATTTTGAGGGAGGCCTACACATGTTCATATCAGAGAGGCACTTTGGGGAGAGTATGCATGTTCTTGTACATGCCCAGTTTTCACATAAATTTTAAGCTGAAAACAAAGAAAAGGATATTCCGAAGTTGCATTAGTACAGGCACACATCCCTGAAGGAGCCTACTTTGTTTATTCACTAACAGCGAGTTAGGGGAGTCCCCCACATTAGAGACGATAGAGATGTTCCTAAGCTTGGGAAGTGGCCTTCTGCAGTGCTGCTTAGAAAGAAACCTTGCCTTGTTGAATGATAGAGTAGAGATCTCAAGAAGGCTCTGCGGTCTTGAACTTGCAGACGTGGGTGGATTGAGGTCCCAATCAGGAAGGAAATCATGGAGCAGTACCACTTTCATCAACTTTCAGGCATATTGAGATTGAGATGCCTTTGGGGTGGTTGAAGCAAAAGTTTCAAACAGGCAGTTGAAAAAAAAAATCCAAATGTGGAATTAGATGCATGGTCCTAAAATTCAGAAAAGAGAATGATGGCTTGAGAGGCAGTGGCTGGAGAGATACACAAATGTGCCACCAGTTTCAGCAGATGTTATATAATATGATGGCTGCAGGCCATTACTAAGGAAGAGAGAGGACAGCCTAAGATTCCACCATCACTGCTATTCATTCACACAAATGAAAGGATGTCACTGTAAACTGAACGCTGAGTTAGGACTTGAAATCACAAAGTATAAAGACTTGGAAACACAACAGTTAGAAGAGATTTACTCATTGGATTCACCTGTCCCACCTTAAACCTTTTATTCTTCCAGCTCAAGATACTCCCTTGTATTCCAGAGGGCACCAAGATCAGCCACTCTTTCTCCAGTTCCAGAAAAATAAGTCTCATCACCGTACTCAACTCTCCTGTGCCCAAAACTCCAAATACTCTCCCTCTTCTCTTTCTCCTATCTGCTTTACCAACTTCTCTCTATCTCCAATGTCATGCTTAAATTTTCAGTTAACCACTCAGCTGTTATTACAGGGACCATCACTAAACATAGAGCCAGAGGTACAAGGACCGTCAAAAGCCCAAGTGGTAAGAAACAATGAAGAATTTAGGGACATTCACAGCCCCAAACTCCAAAAACTCACAAAACAGACTTTAACATAACAGCTTTATCACTGACTACAGTAGTGTCTCCTGGATGTTAAGGTAATGCCATGATGCTAAAGAGAACAAGTGGGCTTTTTTGTGTTTTTTTTGTTTTGTTTTGCTTTGCTTCAAGTAAAACATTAAGGAAGCTCAGGAGACCCCCTCAGGAGCAAGAACAAAAGGATTCCACTCAGGTGAAGCTTGTTGAACTAAGGAGTTTTACAGAACCGTGCAGGAACACGGATGACTCAGGCAACTGCATCACTGAGAAGTCCATCCCAGCATGGCTGATGATAGCTCACAAAAGTTATATTTCTGGAAGTCCCTGCCCAATTTGAGAAGTCTCCTTTCCCCAGAACCAACTGTCTAAGTGTGGTCTCTGCCCTACCTTTTTGACCTTCTCCTGCCTAGTAAGTTTTCTTGGAGCTCGAGTCTCCTGAGCTTCCTTTTTCCCCTTCAGGATGGAGGCTTCAGTTCAGAGGAAATAGCTATGGAGCAGCATTTGCTTCTGCTGACTAACAGTAGCTTTCACAGGGCCCTGGGGATTCAGTCAGTAGGCAGAGTTGATTGACAGCTGGGTGTCCCTTACATCTGGACCATCGACTTGCCATTTATATTTAATTTCTTCTCTTAGGGCCTGAAGGAAGACAATATAAGTGGTGGGTTAACATATGAAGCAATTAGAAAATAACATGCAGTGTGCTTACTGTATACAATTAAGTGCTTAATTGCCTTGCGTGACTGTAAGTACCACAGGGAGGTAGAAGACCCAAAGCCCAGAGTACCAGGCAGCAGTCTTAGAATGGGAGAAAGCTTTCCAAACACAATGGCTGTCACATATTTATTTGAGAACATTAGACATTTATCAGGCCAGACGTGTGCTAGGATCTTGGGATATGAAAAGCAATAGGATATGATTTCTTTTCTCAACCTACTGTCTAGTGCAGAAGGAAGCAGAGGTAAGTTCAGTAAAACAAGGACAATTGTAAGATAGAGATCTGGGGTGGGACCAAACTGGAAGGAAGCCTCACCTAGTCAAGGGGTCAGGGATGGCTCCAGGGACTCACAACTGAATCTTGAAGACATCCAGGTGTTAACAGGTGCAAGTCATTTGTAAAAAGGCGCTTTAGGGAGTAAGAAGTGCTGTTGTCTCTTCATTTCACTGCCCAGAAAAGCTGGGGACACTCAGTGACTTGTATATAGAAGAGGAAAAAAATGATCCATTTCGGCAACTCCAAAACTAACTCTTTTACAATTCACTGAGTGTGTGTGCCCACATTGGCTAGGCATGTTCTCCCACACGGAGATCAGAGAACGATCTGATGAAAGGTTGATGAAACACTATGTAAAAAGCATTGGATCCAGAATATAAATCCACTTCCATTGCAAGAACAACAGTCAAGTGAAAGACATCTTTAAAGGCTCACTGGTTTGTGACTTTTTTTTCCTGTTCTTTCTTTTTTAAAAATGGTTTTCCTCTCACAGAGGCCAGAGGATAACAAAAGTAGACCCTCATAGAAGGTATACTATGTCCCCAGGCATTCTTCTCCTGTGCTTTGCATAAATTAACTCATTTCTCACACTCTTTTGAGAAGGATACCGTTATGTTCTCCATTTTAGAACTGACAAGTCTGAGGAACCAGAGGTACTACAACGTGACCAAGGTCATGGAGCTAGAAGTGAGGGCACTGAGATTCAGTCAAGACTATGGCTCCAATATGCCAAAAAAGAGCGCCGGTTTAGGTCTTTGGTTCATCTTTGTGGGTTATAAAGAAAATCACTCGTCTTAATCACTCGTCTTTTTTGACTACGACAACCCCAGCCGGCTATACACGGGAGACGGTAATACATGCTTCAGCCGCATCCTTATTCTTCCTCGCAATAAACTTGGGAGGTTATTTTATCTTCATTTCCAAGACCAAGAAACAAGCAAACAAAAAAATTAAGGTTGAGGAATTAAAACGATTGGCCCGAGGATTGCCGTACGAACGGGAAAATTACACTGGAAGCTCTGTCTTTGCTAGCAGTGAAATCAGGCAAAAGGAGGACCCCACAGGGATGCCAGGAGAGTACAATGAAATAATGGATGTAAAAAGGCCTCGAAGAACAAGTGCAAGGGCTAAGGCCTGTGCATTTGAGTCACTGGAAAACCGGTTCCCCAAGACCTGGTCCCAGGGTTTCTGGCCCCAACCCAGCGCCTTCTCCTCCCAGTGCCCAGCTTTCTCTTCAAATTCCTTTCTCAGTCTCCACTGATCCTGCCCCCAAAGCCTCAGCCGAGCGGCAGAACGGAGAATAGTAAGTACGCGCGCGAGCAGGAGGCGGGGCCGCCGCCCAAGCCTTTGGGGGGGGGGGGGGGGCTGGTCTGCGCGCTTGCGCTGTTCTTCGGCGGCTTCAACCGCCCCGGCTCGGTGGCCAATCAGAGTCCCAGGCGCGCTCGAGACGTCTTAACGTCCTGTGGGTCGTGTGCGTGAGGAGGGAGGTAACGTAAGGGCGCTCGGCGAGCCCATCTCTCCTCGAATGAAAGGAAACAACCCCCGGCGACAGAACCCCGCTCTTCGGCTGTGCCGAAGAACCGACGCCCGCCTTCCTCGTCTTCCCTCGTGGGCGCTGTCCTCCCGTCGCCCGCCCATCGGGCCAGGCTGGTGAGTTCCCCGCTGGAGCTAAGGGGCCCCATTCTCTGTCTGGCGGGAGAAGACAAGAAGGATGGCGGTGGCCAGGCCGCCGCCCCTGCCCGTTGTTACGGGGGTACTCGCGGTGGTCTCCTTCATTGTCAGGGACCCCCAGAGGCGCCGCGCTTTGTCGGTGAGCGCTGCAGAGGCTGGCGACCTAGTGCCTTGGGGGCGCTGAGGGACACGCTAGGCGGCAATCTGGACTTCGGGGGAGTGGGCTTCACACTAGAGGAGGGAAAAACTGGGATGGGGGTTTAAAAAACTCTATACTGTTGCTTAGATCGTTTTAGGGGTAAGGAGGGTGACTCCTAGTTTCGAAGTGTAAGAGAAAAAAATGGTTAGGATGGCTTGAGGCTGAGCCCTATGGAATGAGGGGGAGAAAAAGAAAAACTCCCGGGCGAGGGGAATCGGGTGAAAGTGATGGATAAGGGGATGCTCTGGAGTAAGATCCTTAGAGGACGAAGTCCTGGAGGAGGGAGGGGTGGGAAGAAAGTGCTACGACGCTATTTTCCTGAATTCCAGAGATTTGGCCAAGGACAATCGGTGGGGGGCGGGGACGACCCCCGATTATCTGGTTGAAAGGAACCTGCCGAAGTGTTGGAAAAGAGAATAGTTTTTCGAGTTTATCCAGCGCTTTGGTTAGAGGGAGATCTAGGAGTCTAGTGTGTGATTGGGGAATAAATAACGGAGAGAGTCCGCTCTGTTATGTGCCTGGTCCTTTATTACATGAGCGAACAGCACGGCGTTCTTTTACAATTTCTATTCGTTTCGATATTCTGCATGAAAGTGAAAAACAAATCTTTTGATCTTTGAAAAGCCTTTAATTTTCCTCTGGTTCCTACGTAATATCAGGTCTTCTTCATACAGTTCAATTTTTTTTCACTACCCTTTGGCTTGAAACAACTGGAAAATTCCTTTAGTTTCCTTTTGAATAACCGCAAAAAGCAGTGCGAAGCATGTAATAATATCGTGCAACCAAATTCAGGTGCCTTTCTGGTACATCTCTTATTCATTTATTTCTCTCTTCTGGAACTTTCCTTATAGAAAAGCTGTGTTATCTTTGGAGGATCATGCTTCTGTCTGTACATTTCAACTGGCTTGCATGCGGAAGGGATTTCATCTTCCGGAACTGCAGTTTTTGTTTTGTTTGTTTCTCTGTGGAAAACGTTCTTTTCAGATACCAGCCATTGAACGAGCTCTCGAGCTGGTTCTCGAATGCCCTCCTTGGTTGTCCAGGTGATTTTCTACGTTGGTGCTTCACAGCATCTTGAAAAAACAGCAGAAATGCATTCATTGTTTCAGCTGCGTGTGTTTTTCATGCGTTTAAACAACGTATCCCATAAAGATGTTGTCTCTTTCTGCTTTAGACATTATCTTTCTTCAAAGGGAAAGATCTCATTGTCAGGGGAAAGTATTGAACTTTGAGCTGTGCCTGCTCTTGAAAATATTTAAATTAAAACGAAAGCGCTAAATAGATGCGGATGATTATGAACCCTATAGTAGTGATGCTTTTGAATGGCTGTATTCTGCTTACCCCGAGACCACAAATGTGACAGCAGTAGATAAAAATCTGTATTTTTATGATAGACAGTTTGCTGGGCGTCATTGTTTCCATGATGGTCTCTGCTGCTGCGTGTTTTAAGAAGGCAGATGTGAAAATCGGCAAGCTATGCATACATGCATTATTTGAATTTTAGTGGAAAAATCCAATTAGTCATTGCATAGCAGGGCAAAAATTTAATCGTTTGTTGCACATTTATGTGTTTCTGCTCACTTTACAAATAAAATATAAACTAATTACCAGGAAATAAATGAATATTTTAAAATGCAAAATTAAGCATATGTTCTCCTTTAGATTTTGGAATCATTAATATCTAGAAAAGCAGGTTCTGAAAATGAAGATGAACAATGTACCTGTTTATTAGTGAAACGAGGCAATATTTAATAAGAATAGAATGGGGGTACGATTTCAGAATCAATTTTGGGAATAAAGAGTGATTTTTCCCTCTAGGAATTTTGCTTAAGTCAGTTTTTTTAAAAGCCAGTGCTAGGATTGTATAGGGACGGCACATTAAAGATGTCTATGAAAATTAGATTTATTTATAATGTACCATCCTTTCAGCTGGCCTGGATGACCTGGAGAAATGCTGAATACATCATGGTGACTTCACAGTGCACGGTAGTAGAAGAAACTCATTTAGAACTCCAGGAGTATATCTGGGTGCTATTTATGAATCTTGGATGTTTTTGCATAGCTGTAAAAACTGGAGCAGCTATATTTTTCATAAAGCAACTGGACACATACTTGCCTGAGCAAATGCAAACACACTTCCCCTTTTGTTTCTTTTGTTTCTCTGTTGTCCTTTTTTTTTTTTTTTTTTTTTTTTTTTTGGTTTTTTGAGACAGGGTTTCTCTGTGGTTTTTGGAGCCTGTCCTGGAACTAGCTCTTGTAGACCAGGCTGGTCTTGAACTCACAGAGATCCGCCTGCCTCTGCCTCCCGAGTGCTGGGATTAAAGGCGTGTGGTCCTTTTTTTAATGCTAAAAGATTTAGCTACCTATTCCAGTCTGTTTCTCAGTGTTCTGAAATCAGTACTATTGAGAAGTACCCTGTGGCACTTGGGAGACTGAGGCATTTAAATTAGAGATAGCATTAACAGTTTGTTAGACCATCAAAGCAGAGACTGCAAGACCTTTGAAGTCTTGTTCAAAAGAGAATATTGGATGTAAATTAATGAGAAGAAATGTTTTCTTTGTGGCTTCCCATTACATTACATCGAGATGATCCATGTTGAGCAGAGCGGAGTGGTTGTAGATACTGCATCACCTTGCTGCTGCTTGCCCTGGTGGTGGTGGTGAACAGATGCTTCTCAGCATTAACGACTGAGTTGTTAGTGAGCCAAGTCTCCGAACGCAATGTCATGAAATGTTCAAATCTATATAAGTGGCAATTTAATAAGTTATTTTGAAGACAGAAGTTTGAGATTCTATTGATTGTGATGTATGTTATGGCAACCTGGGCCTAAGCGGCTTACTCCCATTAATTGGGTGAATTATACAGATCAAAACACTGATTTGAAATTTGTTGAGTGGTGGCATTGAATGATCTGTGTTAAGAACGATGATGCAAATCTGTAGACTTCTGTGTTACAGTTTTTCTTCCCCTTTTTGGTTTGACTGTACAACCTATAATTATAATCTGATCAACTGCAAGACTCATTCAGAAGCATTTTCCTTCCACTGCACAGTATTGCTAACTTCTGGTAGAAGTTACTGCATGTAGAAGACTACTGTTGGTTTGGCTTTTAATAAACAGACAGGATAAATCTCAGCCAAATAAAATGGTTTAGTAAACCATTTTAAGGTCCTAACGACTGTATTTTTGGTACAATATTAGAAGCTTTAGTATTTTATTACATGGAAAAGGAACAGAATAGCAAGGATCTGAAGTCATAAACATTTTCTTAAATTTGAACTCGATTTCAAGTGTTAAAAGTAGTTGTTTCAAAGTTATGGTTAATTTTGCTTCTAATACTTTATCATTATGTGAACTGGAAGAAAGTAAGCAATTAAATCGGTTCTCAATATTTTCTAGTTTAATTTGTAGTTTTCAATTGTTCAGAGATCTTTATCATTTTGTTTCCTTGATGGCCATCTACCTATACTTGAAAGAATATTTTTTTATTAATTACTAGTGTGTCGTGGTCCAGTGCCAGCCTGGACCATAAATTATTTCTCAGGACCAGAGGGGAGGCCTCATACTCATGATCTTTTGCCTGAGATTCCTAAATGTTGAGATTCTAGCCACGCACCACTGTATGCAGTAGCTTTGCTATACATTCTTCTCCGCACAAAAGTAGTTTTATCCACATGGCTCCTAATTGGAACTCATTTTGATTTCTCTCACTGTAGACTTGATTGCATTCTCTATTTCCCTCTCATAATACGTATTACATATGGAAGGCATCTTGGGCTTTAGTATTTATACTAATGTTCAAGTAACTTTTAAAATCTAGGTCAGACATTAAATTACTTGCATGGAAATGTATAATGTTTAAATGAGATTAACCATTTTGTTGCCATTCTTATTCTCTGTAGCATTTCTTGAGGCTTAAAGTGGCATTCTAAAAGCAGTTTAAAAATCATGTCAAGCTCAGTTGAACAGAAAAAAGGGTCTACAAGACAGCGCAAATGTGGCTTTTGTAAGTCAAATAGAGACAAGGAGTGTGGACAGTTACTAATATCTGAAAACCAGAAGGTGGCAGCACACCATAAATGCATGGTGAGTATGTTATCAATCAAGAGACTTCAACCCTTCCTGAGAGAGAATCTTAACACATTAGTATTACTGGATATGAAAGCAAAAAAGCTGTTAAATTTTTAAGAAATAGTTTAATACTATGCAATGTCATTTTAATAGAAAATTCATTTTTAAGTTTAATATTTTATTTGTTGTCTTGATGTAATTATATATGAACCTTACTGTTTCCAAATGTATTTATAGCTCTTTTCATCTGCTTTGGTGTCGTCACATTCCGATAATGAGAGTCTTGGTGGATTTTCTATTGAAGATGTCCAAAAGGAAATTAAAAGGGGCACAAAGCTGGTGAGTTGGTATTTCTGCCTCTTGAGCATAAAAAATATTTTAAACTCACAAAGAAGGAAATTGCTTACCTTAAAGTGTACTACTTCGTAAATTTTAGATAAATTTAAACTGTGGATTCTTTTTATTTTCTAGCCAGTAAAATTTAAAGCTTGATTTGTTTATAACTCAAGCAAAAGAAGTGGATCGCTATCTGTACTATTGGAATATTTTTCCTTCAAAGGAAAATCTTCTTAAAGGCTGTGATCACTTACAAAACAGATAGTTCACTTAATTTGCATGTATCATGTTTAGAATCTTCATTCAAATGTATTTTTCATAATTCTGGTATGTCTTTCCTTTTCATCATAAGATTAGTGTGGATCATCACAAACTAAGACGGCAGTGCCTCCTCCGCAGGAAAAGGATAACTTGCTAACAAAATACTATTCTGTGGTTTGGCTGTATGACACAGCATTTATGACTTTGGATAACTTTGGTGAATTTTCCAGGAGTTTTCCGAAGCTGCGCTAGAGTTATGTTCCTGTAGTTATCTTCACCACCAGTAACCAGATTGGCAGAATGGTATATTTCTCCTTGGGAAAAGTAGCATCATCTCCATTGGTATTTACAACACACGACTTACCACACAACATTTAATTGATTGACAGATTGCTTTCTCTTTGGCTGTTTCTCTTGCTTGAGCTCTTTATTGAAATTATATCCATTGTTGTAGTAAGATCTTTTTTTTGTAGTAGTAGTAAGATCTTAACTGTGAACATATCTTATCATTCCAGCCCTAAACTGTATGTAATAATAGAAAAGATCTTTTTTAATGTGATTTTTCTTTGGTGGTTTTGTATTACTTCATAACTGTAGTGTACTGTTGTTTTTTTTAAGAAACAGAACACCAGTGTTTTTATTTCATGGTCCTTAAAACAAATTAAGATGCAACAAGAAAATGCTATTTACTTAAAATTATTGTTGTAAACATTATTGCTTCATTTATTCTTTGTCATTAGTAGTAAAAACCCTTTCTCTTCTTGGTGTTAGAGATTGCACCATTTA
The DNA here is from genome assembly GCF_018167655.1 of Microtus oregoni. NCBI lineage: Eukaryota > Metazoa > Chordata > Mammalia > Rodentia > Cricetidae > Microtus > Microtus oregoni. The sequence continues at coordinate 426,354 of NW_024543816.1, read as the reverse complement.
ACATGCCTCCTGTAGTCAGACAGGTATGGTATTGGCCCTTGATACTGAAATAGAATTAAGAAACTCAGTGCCTTCTTTTTTTTCGCATGTTACATGAAGCAGAAGTACACATCTGTCAGTATTGCTGTAATTAATCTAGATTCAATGCATTTGAACCTGTTTGTAAAGAAAATACCAGAACGTGATACAAGTTTTACTATTAGGAACTATTTTGTTTTGAATGTGGGGTGTTTATCTGTTAATCCCTACCCCCAGGTATAGTGTGCTATAAATAATTTGTTTCTTGATCTATTGAGTGGGATAATATTAAGGGTTAAAAACCCAGAAATAGGAATAAACTTGGGCTTGGATCCCAGCTTTGTCACTAACTGGGTGACCCTGAATATATTATTTACTTCCCTAGCCATGTATCCTTGTTCAAGGGATAATGAACATAGATAGTTGTTCCACAGAGTTATTATTAGGATTAAAAGAGCATATACAGGACTAAGTATGGTGCTCAGCACATAACATAAGTTAAGACTTGGTAAATGCTAGCCACCTCTGTAGTTATTCCTTATAGATAAAAGTAAGATTCTGCTAATATCATTGAAGACTTCCGAAAGCATGCTAGGCATAGAAGTCATGAGATCAAATATTTCTTTGGTGCTTGAGCTAGAACCCACAGTCTTAAAGATGTTAAGCATGTGCTCAACTATTAAGCTACTTCTCCAGCCCTGTAGCCTTCTTCCTGGATAATTCCCACAGACACATTGATGTTACCCGAGACAAGTCATTAACTTACTTGTCTTTTTGCCACCTATCAGTAGATACTGTTTTACCATCACATACTAGACATCAACAATAAATAGTTATAAAAGGTAGAACTATTTCCCATCGGCTGGTGGCATAGCTCATTGGTAGAACGTGTTTAAAACTTGCATGCTGTTGCCAAGCATTAACTCTCTAAGAGCTATGACTTATTTCAAAAGCTATTTGACACCCTGGGCATCTTGAATTGTGGAATAGTTACAAAAGAGGACTGTATTGGAGCCCAGACAGTTCTCTTCTTCTTCCTTCGTCCAAAGTGTTAGAATTTAAATTACTTATGTAGTGAATTGGAGAGCAGCATTTGTTTCACCTTGAAATAACTTCATAAAAATTAAAATTTTTGTTTTTATTTTGTGTGCATGAGTGTTTGCCTACTTGTATGTATGTATATATTATGTATATGCACTATGTGCATGCCTGGGGCCCATGGAATTCAGAAGAGAGTGTCAGATTCATTCAATATTGGTAACTCTTGAGAACCTGGATCCTCTGAAAGAGCAACAAGTACCCTTAACTACTGAACCATCTTGATAGCCCCTTAAAATTTATCCTGATACTTACTTTTATTTTTAATTATGTGTATATCTGCATTTGTATAGCAGTACCCATGGAAGCCAGAAGAAGACATTGGATTTCTTGGAGCAGGAATTATAGGCAGTTAGGAGTTGCCTGATACACATGCCGGTAGTAGAACTTGGGTCTTCCACAAAAGCAGTATATACTCTTAACTACTGGACTCTTTCTCCAGGCTCTGAAGTAACTTTAGCTTTCAGGTTTTTTCCTTGCTTATATTGTTTTCTTTTTTATGAGGTATACTGCCAAGTAACCAAAATTCTTTACTGTTTTCTTTACTTTTCCCAGTGTAGATTGGTCTAGGCAATAAAAGGACTACAAATCAAATAGGAAAGAAGAAAAAATAAAGAGTTCTATATATCTTAAACTACATATAAACCAAGTAACTAGTGTCCCTGGTCAGCTTTTTAAGGCATTTGATTCTGTGAGCCTTTCTGCCCTGGCTCAAGGTCATATGCATTTTGAGATGAAAAGGGTCACAGATACCCACTGAAAACAAAAGCAGGAGCCCAGATTCCTGAGTACATTCATGGCAGATTTTAGTCGGTACCTGGCAATGCTTCCAAAGGTCTCCATTTGCCCCAGGGAAAAGTGGGTGCAGGTGGCTAGATGGGAGTCTTGCAAAGGTGGGAATACAAGCAAGAAGTATGTGTAGGTATGTGATTCCTTGCAGCCACGGGCAGTTCTTCACGATTTCCATATCAACTTCAAGGATCACAGAGGAAAGCTATTTTGTACGAACATGTTCATCTCTTTCCATTATCTTTAATATATAGGCCCTAGATGTATGAAGAGAAAAAGAAAAAAACTTTTTGTAGTTTAGTCATTTATTTTTCCACAATGATTTCCAGTTCTTATTGGAGCCATAAAGACACCACAACTGTACCCTGCGCCAGCTGTGCTTTGTTTTTGAGCTAGAGTCTTCTGTGTCCCAAGCAGGCTTCAAACTTACCATGCAGTTGAGGATAGCTTTGATTCCTAATTCTCCTAACTCCTCTTCTCAGGTGTTGGGATATTATAGATCCTATACTCACCTGTAAAATTTATCCTTAATTGTCTAGCCATATAGAAAAAAATGTGATTTTCAAGTAAAGCTATTAGTTATCATTGCCTTTTTGAATTTCTCATGAGGAGACACTTGAATGTGGTATTTGAAGAATGTATTCTTTCTGAAGCTACTTGGTGAGATCACCAAGATCTACACAGATAGTTACTTTTACTAATTGGTACCTGTGTCAGATAGATCACAGATGTCAAAAGAATCCAGGAGGTCATGTAGTTTACCTTCCTTACTCCTAGGCAAGATTACCTAAGTTCCCCAAGGTGATCTGCCCCTCTGCTCTGTTCTGCTGTTAGGAAATTGTGGTTCTACTCAAGTCATATGAAATAAGAACAGCAATATATTTGAGAAACTCATCCCTTTGTAATTCAAGTATGTTTCTTAATTTCTATGTCTGTCTCCATTAAAGAAATACTTATGCCTTTTTCTCCCTTAAAAAGAATCCTTCCTATACACAGCAACCATCCTCACATGATTCCCAAACTTGCCTATTTTCAGATGAGAATTTTTGCCATACTTCATGAACTCCCCTGAATGTTTTACACTTTTTATAGTAGTAGAACTAGTTGACACTCATTGAGTGCTCAGTATGTGCTAAGGACTAGGCTAAGTATTTTAAATACATGATCCTAATTAAGCCTCACAATCATACTTCAAGAAAGGGTTCATTCTTGCCGTATACGAAAGGAAGCAGGCTCAGAGAAGCAAAGTAACCTGAATGTCTATGGCCATAGAGCTAGTATGTGACAGACCTCAGATTTGAATCCAGGGCCCGCACTCCTAACCACAGGTTATGCCAACTGTCCTTTTAAGCTACTTCATGTCAAATTACATTTTAATAAAGTATGATGATAGTTTTCTAATAAAGATTGCTGATTTTAGGACACACTCAGGCTCCTATTGCTTAATCTATTCTATCAATAGCATTCATTATCTTGTTTACTGTTAGGATAGACCCTTATATACATCCTAGGTAAAAATGGTCTATTATATCGGAGATATTTTTGTAGGCTCCGACCATAAGACAACTCATTCTGTATAGTCTTTATTCAGTAGCAAGGGAGTGTGTGGCACTGCAGAGGTAGGGTGTCTGTATTTATGATCTAAATAGATAACTCCTAATGTGTGTGTTCCTTCTTTTTCAGGGGGACTCTTCCCTACTTAAAATGTTAAGAGTTTTCTAGAGGCAGTCAGGTATAGGAATGAAGTAGACTTGAGTGAGAATGATTACAGGTAGTTTGGTTGGTTGGTTTTTGGTTGTTGTTTTGTGTTTGTTTGTTTTTTTGACACAGGGCTTCTTTGTCTAGCTCTGGCTATCCTGGAACTAGTTCTTGTAGAACAGGGTAGCCTCATCTCAGAGATCTGCCTGCCTCTGCTTCCCGAGTACTGGGATTAAAGGCATGTACCACCATTGCCTGGCCAGATTTCATTTTTTTTAAAATATCAGATAAGAATTTTAACTCAGAATGAGGAAAGGCAAACAGGATTTTTCTGGAAACACGTTACATACAATAGGCACTGTGGAGAATGAAGCATAATGGGAATCGGAAAAGGGGTGGGTGTTCAGACAGGCACATTTGAGCTTTTATAAAATAGGGTCTTACTATATAGTCCAGGCTGGCTTTGAACTTGGAATTCTCCTGTCCCAACCTCCTGAGTGCTAGGAGCACAGGTACCACAAAGCAAACTTTTTCTATAAAAGACCAGATAATTAATTTGTGAAGCTTTCCTCCAGCTATGTGTAATCAAAGACAATACAGAAAAAAATGGTTATGGCTGTGCTCCAATTAAACTTCATTTACAAATTCAAGAAGTAGGCCATGTTGGGCTCACAGGACATCTGCCTTAGGATATTTGAGGAGGAAAAGAAGTAAATTTTCATCATGAAGATTTTTCACTTCTCTGTAACTATATGTACATGCATTATGAATGTATTAATGGTAGTGGGAATTCTTTAAAAAGCCAGTTATGGCATGCAGGTTAATTTTAATTTTGAGATATTTTACCAGAAATTTGTATTAAAGTGAACTTTGCATTTGGGATGATTAAGTAGAATAAGCAGTGATGGAAAAAACTGTCTTTGGCTATTATGGAAATGCATTTATTTAAATGCAGTCTTTTTCTTTGCCTTCATTTAGTATTTTTTATAATTGGGAACACTAACTTTATATCATCTAATTCTCATTTGTGTTTGCTAATGGAGGAGAACCAAAACCAGCAAGATAAACCCAGAGCTTGAGGAGGTGTGCTCAGTGGTAGACTGTTTGCACAGTATGTTCAAGGCCCTGAGTTCCTTCCTCAGAACTGCAAAAACAATTGAGAGCAATGGCACATAATTTCTCTGTGCTTTAGGGGACTGTCTTGGTGCTTGAGTGTGGCTATGTTTTTGGCATTCTTCACAGATTAAATATAGCAAGCAGCCTGGCAGTTCACAGTATTCTCAGCTGCAAAGACCATAACTGAGAAGAATCTAAACAAAAGGTCTGTGCTTACAAAATGGCTGAACTTTTCAGCTGAACAGAGGGAGAAAAGAAACTTCTAATGCTCCAATACAAGAACCTGTTTTTCTTATCAGACATGATTCAGGTAATTGGATAGAATAAAGTCAGAGGGTTAGATTAGGCAAGAACTTCATAGACCGAGTTTGTTGTCCTCCATTTTTTTTTTTTTTTTTTTTTTTTTTTTTGGTTTTTCGAGACAGGGCTTTTCTGTAGCCTTGGAGCTTGACCTGGAACTAGCTCTTATAGACTAGGATGGCCTTGAACTCACAGAGATCTGCCTCCCAAGTGCTGGGATTAAAGGTGTGTGCCACCCCTCAGCTGTCCTCCAATTTCTAAGACTCCCCCCAATTCTTTTGGTTAGTCTATATGTACTCTGGTTAAAAAACAAAAAAAAAAAGTACCCAGTGCTTTTCATTGGCCCTATTTTTTTTAGAGGCACCTGGAAATTTAAAGTCTAAATATGTCTTGTAAGCAAGATTACCTTCTCATTTTTCAAGAATTTGACAATGTTCAGATTTTATTGATTATTTTTAGCTTCTTTTTAGACCTTCTAAGCAAGTTTTTATGTGCTATCGTAATAACACTGGTTTTGGAAACAAGAGTATAGCTATAAGATCACATAGAAACATTTTTGAGTTCATGCTGCACCCTTCCTGGCAGGGACAACAAGTAATTTGGTTATTGTCAACTAACTAGCTAAGCCAGAGACTACTCTTGTCCATTTTGGATATGTGAGGTAGTATTCTAAACTATGATCCTGGGGATAATACAGCATTATTGAGGCATTCCCGACTATTTGCCCTAACTGTACTGTCCTGCTTTCTGGTTTTTATGGAAGATATTGTTATTACTGTCAAAAGAAGGAGTCAGACCACTGTAAGGTGAGCCTGCCTCTTATGAAAATATCCTAGATACAGTGTCCCTTTCTTTAGGTGCTTTTGACAATTTTCGTCTTTGCCTTACAGGCTCAGGACTATGGCTACTTTTCACATCTTCTTTTGCATTTTCTGTATTCCAAGCAGTTTTCTGATGTGAGTATCTCCAGTGCTGTCAACAATATTGCTCAACTGTGACTGTGTGTCTGTGCCGGGTGTTCCTCTGCTACATTGGGCTGCACGGAACTGTGCCAGACAGGTTTCTGTGTAGCTACTGGATTCTAGCTTTTCCACAAACACTTACTTTTTCTGCTTATCCATGAAGTTGGCAAGCTCCTTTTTGTTTTCCTCCCCTTAGCTACTGAGAAAACTGTATTTTCCCTTTGTTCCTTAAGACTTTGTGGAGACTCAGTTTCGCTCTTGACCTTGTTCAGTTGACTGCAGCGCAGGTATGTTCTGCCATCTGCTTCCTCTGGTAACCCAGCTAAGATTTACTTTGAGTTCTTTCTGTGTCTTCTCATGCATGACTTGGTTCCTCTTTCATCTTTGGGTCAGCTCCTTGAGACTTGTTTCTGTGGTACAGCTGAACCCATGTTAACATAGCAGAACTTCTGGCTTGTTACCATGACTTCTGACCATACTGTGGAAAGGGTATGCAGTTACCTATAATAGGACAGGACCTTCTTTCCCAAGTCTCCAACTTTGACTCTGGAGATTCATAGTTGAGGTTTCTCAGGTGTGTCCAGGAGTAAGCTGAAGGGGGTGGGTGAGAGAAGAGCAGTATCAGTGACACGTGTTTGCCTTTTTTACACAAGGGCATGGACTAGGATGTAAGCAGAGGAGCTGGGAATGAGCATTTATACAAACTACAGTGCAGGAAAGAAAACTTGCTCTCAAGAGAATGTTTGATAGGTAGGTCAGCCCTGTTTTTGAGCAGGGAAAGGACACAATTGTTCTTAAAAAAGCCACGTCCCTGTCACATTAGTTTTCATTTTCCCTCATTGGAAGGTGCCAGGGATACAGAGAAAGCTTGATGAAAATGGCAGCTGACAGTCTTCTTCTGGAGGACAAATAGCGAGGATGACTGTGGCAAATTGCAGAGCAAATGTTTTCTGTAAAGGCAGATACTGGGTACCAGTGCTAGCTAGGGTGCTTATGACAAACCTTGCTGTGATGGCGATGGTGGGGATGGGGGCTCTTTTGTTTGTTTTTTGAGAAAGAGTCTTACTTTGTAGCCCTTGCTGGCTTGGAACTCATAGACATCTGCCTGCCCCTTTTTCTCCCTCCTTGGTGCTAAAATTGAAGGCATATGCCACCATGCCCATCCCTCTTTTAAATTATTTTTTCTTTAGTCTTTGAACATTTCATACGTTTATGACATTTATTTTTATCATAGTTACCGACCATGACCTTCCTCCGCCTCCTTCTAATGTCCCTCACCTTGTCATCCTACTAACTTCCTGTCCTTTCTCTTTTGTTACTACTAGCCCCCTGGAGTCCAATTATTGCTGCCCGAAAATGTATGTGTGTGGTGATAGCCACCAGGCTATGGGGAAACATCAGCAGCCAAGTCCCCAGAACAGGACAGTGGCTCTCTCTTCCTTTCTATTTCTTTCTTTTTCTTTTTTTTAAATTAAAAGGCCTTTCAGGCAGATCTTTGTAAGTTCAAAGCCAGTGTGGTTTACAGGGTGAGTTTCAGGACAGTCAGGACTGTTTCACGGTGAAATCATGTCTCAAAAAGATAAAAAAGAAAGAAAAAAGAAAAGGCCTCTTTTTTGTTTCTGTTTGCCATAGCATTTCAGAAATGGTTCTACCTACTTACCTTCTTTCCTAGCTTCTTTAATTGTGATATATATCTTTAAGCTTTCAATCTTGTTTCAAGAAGGGCTAATTTGTTCCTCCCTATACTCTGTATTCTTTCAAACTGAATTGCCCTCAAGTTCACTTTTTCTAGTCCCAGATCAAACCATTTGTAAGCTATTTTGTGTGTTTTGTTTGTTTTAGTGTGTGAGTGTATTGCATGTATTGTGCAGTGCCTTCATGGGTTAGAAGAGAGTTCTGGATCTTCTGAAAGTGGACTTACAGATTGTTGTGACCCACTGTGTGGGTCCTGAGAACTGACCCTGGGTCCTCTGCAAGAGCAACAAGTTCTCTTATCCAGGGAACCATCTCTCTAGCCACTGTTTGTTTCTGAATAAACCCTGAACTCAACTTGCCATCCAACTTGAAATTGCCTCAGTTTCCAGAGTTCTGCTATCAAAGGTATATGCCTACATCCAGTTCATTATTTTTAGAATCATCTAAAGATAAATAGGTAAAGTCTTCAATTTTTAAGTTTTTGTGTGTAAGATATTTCAGTCTTCAATAACAGAATTAACAAATTAATTATGTTGACAAAAATCAGCAAATCTATTGAGCACTCTCTTAGTTTTCAGGGGGAGAGTGCTTGCCTACCATGCACAGAGGCCTGGGGGCCTTCTCTAGTGTTATAAAAAATAATAGAGAAGGGATGGTTAGGTAAAAATCTATCCACTTATAAATACTAGCCAAATAGGGAGGGAAATTGTAAGAACTAAGAGGAAGCTGGTATGTACCCTGTCCTGTAGGAATGGAGGGAAGAGAGTTGCTGCAGGCGTTGGGCTAAAGCGTGGATGATTAGGAGAGCACAGTGAGAGGTGGAAGAGTGAGGGTAGAAATTCCTGACATTTGGAAGGCTGACACAGTTGGGGGTAGACTGGGCTACATACTGGGACCTTATGTCAAAAAATAAAACAAGTGGATGGACAAATTGCTCAGTGGTTAAGAATACTGTATAGTGAGACTGTGGTGATGCAAGCCTTTAATCCCAGCACTCTGGAGGCAGAGGCAAGTGGATCTGTGAGTTCAAGGCCAGCCTGGTCTACAGAGTGAGTTCCCAGACAGCCAGGGCTACACAGAGAAACTCTGTCTCAAAAAACAAAACAGAAACCAAAACACACACACACACACACACACACACACACACACACACACCTGTCTGTTCTTCCAGAAGACCAGGATTCAATTCCTATGGTGGCTCACAGCTGTCTGTAACTTCAGTTCCCAGGGATCTGATCCCTCATCTTGCCTCCATGGACAAACACCCATAGAAAATAAGGAAAAACAAATTTTAAAGTATTACATAAATACCCTCACCCCAAATCCAAAACTCCAAAGAAATTATATTCCTTATCTTGACAAGTATTTTCTACTCTAAAATATTTTGTCCTATTCTTCATTGAATGGAACTGACAACAAAATAAGCTTTTGATTGCTTTAAAAACATGATCTTCCTATGTTGATGTACTTGGTTATTTATGAAATTGATTTCTGTTCCCATAGCAGCTTAAACAACTTACTTTGGATGTATCTGAATTCATAGCTCCCCCCCCCCCAAATACTGGCATATTTTGGTTTCCTTTGCTTTCTCAGCTGATCAACAAACACGAATGCATTGACTAAACTATTTCTGATACTTTAAAAAATAACTTTTATAACAAAATACTTTGAATATTGTAGAGAATATGGAGAATTAAAACCATCTAAAGATAGGAACCCAGCATTTTGCTATATTTACTTCTGCTCTCTTTCTTTCTTTCAGTCCTTTTTTCTTTCTGTATTTTGAGTCAAGGTGTTTCTCTGTGTAGCTCTGCCTGTCTTGGAACTTGCTTAGACCAGGCTGGCTTCAAACTCACAGAGATCTGCTCCCTCTGCCTCCCAAGTGCTGGGATTAAAGGCGTGTACCACCACCACCTGGTTTCTATTCATTTTCAAAGACCATATACTAGAAATATAATTGAGATAGAAATTGACTTAGTTTCATACCCTCTATTGGTGTTTCATTGAACATAAATAGACCCATTACTTTGAAGCTGGGTATGCACTAGGTAGTTTGAGGCTGCAGGTCCCAAATCTGAGTCCAACGTAGCTATAATATGAGATGCTCTCTGAAGGAAAAGTTCTCTAAAGGAGCAGCAATAGAACATTCCTTCATATGGACGTGCTGCAATTTATTTGAACATGTTTCAGTTGTTTTTTTGTAATTAAAACGATTCAGAACAGTTCTGCAATGAATGTGTTTGAACATAATTTTTTATGCCTGATGATATTTGCAGTAAATGTGTAGAAGTGCAATTATTAGAACAAAGGGTATAAACTTTGTAGAAACTAATTCTTCATTTTGGTGGTGCTGGAGGTGAAGGTCAAACCTAAGGCCTCATACATGCTGAGCAAGTGCTCTGTGATCTTGCTGTTCCTCCATGAGCGCAGTGTTTCTTTTTATGGTAATTACTTGGAGTTTCGGTACTCATTTGAAGAAGTGGGTGATTTCTTGTGTATTAATAGTGGATAGTGGCCCTTATGATTTCTGGGAAGTACCTACATTGAGAGTATTTTTGACTTACATGAATATTTTTAAAAATGATAGTTTGAGAGATTTCTTTAGAGAAATGTGGAAAATTTTATTGGAATTTATATTAGCCTCTTAATACATCAGTGTTGCTTAGGGACTAAGTAGTCCAAAAGTTAGGATTATAAGTGGTGTTTGTTTTTTGCTTGTTTGATCTTGGGTTTGGATTTTGGAGGAGAGTCTCAGTAAATGTAGCCCAGGCTGATCTGACACTCCATCCTTGGTCTCCAGAGTACTGAGATGAGAGTTTAGAGCAAGGTATCTGGCAACCAGGAAACAAAGTGAAGGCTCTGTTTTTACCTTATTATGATTCACTTTGCTATGGCATTTATAGCTTAGGAGATGGCACATTAAAAGTCCACAGGGTGCAGTACACTGTGTTTTCTGAACCAAAACCGTTACTAATGATTGTTATGTACTTTTAAAAACAGAATTGTTTTCTAAATATAGAGTATGAGCTGGTTAATTACCATCTAATAAGTTCAGAACGTAAGATAATATCGAATTGAAAGAATCTTCTCTCTGTTGCCTTGAATTCATAATGCAGACGGTAAGTAAAAGTAAATTGAAGCAGGCAGGCCTATTTTCACAGTATAATCAATTAGATATCACAAAATATTCTCAACTCAAGGTATTAAAACTACTTTATAATTCTTTTATCCTCTCTACTGACCTAACTTCCAATTGATTCTACCAGGTTCCCAAATAGTATAGGGGAGTTTTTCTCAACGATTTTCATTTAAATCTTTCTTAATCTTCATTTAAATCTGGTTTGAAAATTGGTTTTGGTGGTAGTACCAGGGACCACTGGTACTAGGGACTGCTGGTAGGTTTTGTGACTGAGGAAGCAGTGTATCACTGAGCTGTATTAACACTCTCTCTGATTTAACTGGAAGTTTTAAGGAAAAAAAAATCTTATGTGGTATTTTTCCTAATTAATTGTATCCAGCAAGTTCTGGATTGCAAAAGAAGTTAATCTTTTTATAGTGGTATTTATATATAGCTCAGATTCATGATTTACAGTATTTCAGGTATTCTCTTGACCATAGAGAAATAACAGACATTTATAATAGCCTATATTTTCCCCCCAGAGGCAGTCAAAGGAAGTATCTTTGTTTTTTTTTTTAATTTTTTTAAATTTATTTATTTATTCAAAATTTCCACCTCCTTTCCTCCTTCCATTTCCCTCCCACTCCTCTCACTCCCACTCCCCCTCCCTCTCCAGTCCTAAGAGAAGTCAGGGTGCCCTGCCCTGTGGCAAGTCCAAGGCCCTCCCCCCTCTATCCAGGTCTAGGAAGGTGAGCATCCAAACAGACTAGGCCCCCAAAAAGCCAGTACATGCAGTAGAATCAAAACCCAGTGCCATTATCATGGACTTCTCGGTCAGCCATCATTGTCAGCCACATTCAGAGAGTCCAGTTTGATCACATACTCTTTAAGTCCCAGTCCAGGTGGATTTGGTGAGCTCCCATTAGATCAGTCCCACTGTTTCCATGGGTGGACACACCCCTCACGGTCCTGACTTCCTTGCTCATGTTCTCCCTCCTTCTGCTCCTCATTTGGACCTTGGGAGCTCAGCCCAGTGTTCCAATGTGGGTCTCTGTCTCTATCTCCATCCATCGCCGGATGAAGTTTCTATGGTGATATGCAAGATATTCATCAGTGTGGCTATGTGATAAGGCCAGTTCAGGCACCCTCTCCTCTGCTGCCCAAGGACCTAGGTGGGGACATCCCCTTGGATACCTGGGAACCCCTAAAATGGCTCCCTTAATTAAGATATATACTTCCCTGATCCCATAACCACCCTTCCTCCATCTCAACCATCCCATTCCCCCAAGTTCTCCCCAATCCTCCCCTTCTCCCTTCTGTCTCCCCATCTCCCCTTTCCCTCACCCCCACCACCATGCTCTCAACTTTTGCCCAGCGATCTTGTCTACTTCCAATATCCAGAAAGATAAATATATGTTTTTCTTTGAGTTCAGCCTATATTTTTTAATCAATGAAAAAAGTACCAACAGAATTATTTTATTCAGATTATTTTTAGGAGACAAAATAAGAAAACTAATATGAATTAGAATTTTTTCAATAACCAACTTGCTTTTTCTGACAGAAATTGGAATGCCCCTCAGCTGTTTGTGACAGTATTAGCAAACTCACATTTGAATATTGTTTTGTTGTTTTTCTTTAGATGTGTTCTTTGTGCCATTGTCCTGGAGCAACAATTGGCTGTGATGTGAAAACCTGCCACAGGACATACCACTACCACTGTGCATTGCATGATAAAGCTCAGATCCGAGAGAAACCTTCACAAGGCATTTACATGTAACTGTTTCATTTTGCTTTATTTTAAAGCAATCATACTTTCCTTCAGCTTTTATAGTTTCTCCTCATTCAAAGCATTTCATTGTCACTATAAAGGCTGTTTTGATATGTAATAGTTAAAGAAATGATTTAGGAAGTGTAACAGTGAGATTTAAAAAATTCAGTTTATGAATGGGGTGGACTGTGCTACTCATTCTTGTAATTTGGAAGCTGAATTTAATTTAGTTCATGATTTTGTATTTTCCCCCTCAGGGTTTATTGTCGAAAACACAAGAAAACGGCACATAACTCTGAAGGTATGTCTCATCAGTCAGTTTCATGTTTCAGGAAGAAATGTAAATAAAATATGAATGGTGATTTGTTAAGGTTTTTCTCAAGATAGTTCACACAGAAACTCTATTAATTAAACACTTCTTGGCCTATTAGCTTATACATATTTCTAGCTAGCTCTTATATCTGTGCATCAGCATGAGGTTATGGCCTACCAGCAAGGTTCCACCATCTATTTCCTCCTGTGGCTACATGGCATCTCACTGACTCCACCTACTTTATATATATCTTCCAGCCTGGCTGTGTTCTGCCCTGCTATAGTCTGAAGCAGCTTCTTTTATTAATCAGTGATATACAGAGGGGAGTCCCACATCAAGGGACATCATTAGAACAAACTAATGTAAATAAGAGCTAATTTTTAAAGAAAATTTTTACCTCAGAGATCTTATAAAGTATACATTGAAAACTTATGTCACATTAGGAAGAAACAGTGGTAACAGTGATGTTTCTGGAAGGGTGCTAATTGGGATTCTTGCTTTCATTAGCTCTTATAGACAATGTGAATGTAGGAATACTAATGTACTTTGGATCAGCATACGTTCTAGGAAAATTTCAACACATTGTGGTAGCTTTATGTGGTAGCCTTATTCATGATTTTGCTTTCCATTGTTTCATTTACTTTTGGGCTCTCATGATCCAGAAATATTAAGTAGAAATTTTCAAAATTAACAAGTTCTAAGTTACTTTTGATTACAATATGTTTATGTTTCGTTAATAGTTATTGTTGTTAATGCTTTATTGTCCTTAATTTATAAGTCAGACTTTATCATAAGTAGGTATATGTAGGGAAAAAAGTTTAGAATTATTCATGATTTTGCATATTGACTGGGAATTTAAAAACACATCCCTCACTGAGAAATATGTGGAGATATATTTTTTTTTCCAGAAGAAAATAGATACTTTACAAGTAACTAAGATTTAAAAATAGAAGCTTATTTTGTTTCCACTTAAATTTATAAAACTAGTTTAATCATGTTTACATATTGTTAGCTAATTTGCATCTGGTCCTTAAAGCACGAGGAAGTTAGTTCTCAAGTTGGATTCTGACTTGGGTCAAACCTTTTATTTTTTCTTTTTCTGTTTTAAGTGTGTGGGTGTTTTGCCTGCAGGTATGTCTGTACACCATGAGCATATCCTGTACCCATGGAGGCTAAAAGAGCATGTCAGGTCCCCTGGAGCTGGAGTTACAGACTCTTGTGAGCTTCCATATGGGTGTTGGCGATCCAACTTAGGTCCTCTAGAAGAGCAGTTAGTGCTCTTAACTGTTGAGCCGCCTCTCCAACCCTGGCTCAAACCTTTTCAAATAGATGGTTTTGATAATGTCTACTAGCAGTATAAAAATGTCTACTAGCAGTATAAAATGGATGAGATTCAATCTCAGATTAATTTTAATTTTTCATTTAACTTGGACTTAAGTCTTTAAATTTTTTTGTTAGCTTCTAAGTCTGTTCTGTTCAAAATTAAAATGGATCAAATACTGGTATTTTAGGAAGTTGATGATCCTTTTGAGACAGGGTCTCTCTATTATGTAGCCAGATTCCCTTGTCCCTGCCTCCCAAAAGTTTTGGGATTAAAGGTGTGTGCCACTATGCTGGACTTGTTGCTGATCTTTTTTAAAGACTTAGCTAGGGCCTGGAGAGATATAAAGCCTTCTTAAAAAGGATCAGAGATGGATTCCTGTGGTGATATTTTGTTTGTAATCTAACAAATAAAACTTGCCTGAAAATCAGAGTGCATAGTTAGCCACTAGTTTTTAGCTGTAGAGGCCAGGCAGTGGTGGCAGAGGTAGACAGACCTCTGTAAATTCAAGGTCACCCTGGGCTACCCGAAATTGATCCAGTCCAAAAGAGAAACAGAGCCAGGCAGTGTTGGCTCATTTCTTTAATTTCAGTACTCGGGACTCACACACCTATAATCCCAAAACTAGGGAAAAATGGAGGCAGGAAGGGATATGGCTGGGCAGAGAGAAAACTATAACGTGGGGGTGGGGAGGTGGGGGGGATCAGTGCTCAAGGCATTCAGTCTGAGGATTCGTGGAGATAGGATCTTGCCCCTTCAGTCTAAGGATTCAATAGAGTTTAAAAGTCTCTCTAGTGGCTGGCTCCTTTACTTCTCTGATCTTTCAGCATTTACCCTGATATCTGACTTTGGGTTTTTATTCTTAAAACCAATTAGAATTCACGAAATTGATTCCCAACTGCCATGCTGGGTAGTTCCTAGGGTCTGATTCCTCTGGCCTCCATGTGCACCTGAACTCATGAACACCTAACTACATACCTCTCTCTCAACATACACATACACTAAAAATAAATCCTTAGAAAATCCACTTACCTGATTACTGGTATAAATAAACTGGTTTCCAGCCGGGCGATGGTGGCGCACGCCTTTAATCCCAGCACTCGGGAGGCAGAGGCTGGCGGATCTCTGTGAGTTCGAGACCAGCCTGGTCTACAGAGCTAGTTCCAGGACAGGCTCCAAAGCCACAGAGAAACCCTGTCTCGAAAAACCAAAAAATAAATAAATAAATAAATAAATAAATAAATAAACTGGTTTCCCTTTCTGATCTCTTATACTTTGCTTTTACAGTAGAAAATCATACTGTTTTCACATCTGAAGTCCATATTAATTCATACTGCTTAAAAATACAGTCATCAGGGCTGGAGAGATGGCTCAGAGGTTAAGAGCATTGCCTGCTCTGCCAAAGGTCCTGAGTTCAATTCCCAGCAACCACATGGTGGCTCACAACCATCTGTAATGAGGTCTGGTGCCCTCTTCTGGCCTGCAGGCACACACAGACAGAATATTGTATACATAATAAATAAAAATAAATATTTAAAAAAAAATACAGTCATCATATGTGCACTGAAATATGCATGATACTTAATGTTAATTAAAATTTGGAACAAATGATTTAATAGCTACACATGCTAACTGATTTGGTCATCATACACTCTATCCATATGTAGAGTTATTATGCTATATTCTACAAATACATACAATTAAAATAATAGTTAAGTATAAATTCATCATTGAATATAGATAAGCAGGCACACATATACATAAGTAAAAATAAATGAATTTTTAACAAACTTTTTTGTGTGCTCTTAAAAAGGAGAATATAGGGCTGGAGACGTGGCTTGTAGTAAAGAGCATTTGATCCTATTCTAGAAGACTAAAGTTTGGTTTCTAGCATCCATATCAGGTAGCACACATCTGCCTGTGACTCCCAACTCCAGGGGATCCAGTGCCCTCTTCTGGCCTCTTTGGAAATGACCGGATAAGCAATAAGAACAAATACTTTTTGAGGTGATGAGTGTGATTGAAAATCCCATACAGCTATTTTTCTATTTTTTTTCACTCAATTCTAGAATTCTTAATTAAAAATCTTTTGTGAAGGGTTCTAAGTAGGGGCTGGCAGTGTATCTCAGTGGAAGGTGGCTTGCTTGTTATGCGCAATGCTGGGTTCCAACCTAAACACCATATGAAAAAGGAAGAAAACCATTGTAAGGAAGCTTTCCCATCATTCACTTCCTTCAGATTTTAACAGTGTATCTATACAGCACCCGTTTATGATTAGTTTAGCCATCTGTGTTAAGAGCTGAGGATTGAGATTCAGTATATGAATATACTGGGACAGAATACTTGATATACTTAAAGATGATTAATATATGCTGATTAATATAGCTGGCTCTTATTTTATTTTCTGGCCTGCTGAAACCAGTAGTACCATCTAGTGGTAAAAAAAAGCCACTGCAGTGCAGGGCATACTAAGAAAGGTTATTAAAAATTGTTTTATTTTTACATTTATTTATTTAGTATGAGCCTTTGTTTGTGTGTGCGTGTATAACAAAAACAATTTTTGGGAGTTGGTTTTCTCCTTCTATCATGTGTAATTCAGGATTGAACTCATGTCTTTAGCCTAAGCAGCAAGTGTCCTTACTGCCTGAATTCTCTCAAAGACCCAACTAGAATGATTTTGAGTTCCTTTTGCTGAGTGAGAGAATTCTAGTTATATTTCATACTTTATGAACAACTTCAAATTGGCTTGAGTTTCTGGGTTCATGGTATACTTCTGTAGACTATCAGGCCCTTTTGTTTTCTTGGTATTTAGTATATGTTTATATTTATATTCTGGAATTTGAGGCATAATCTTATCTTTAGTTTTAGTTGTATTTTTTTGTTTGGCTTTGGTTTTTTGTGACAGAGTTTCTCTGTGTAGCTTTGGGGCCTGTCCTGGAACTTGCTTTGTAGACCAGGTTGGGCTCAAGCTCACAAAGATCTGCCTGCCTCTGCTTCCCGAGTGCTGGGATTAAAAGCTCACGCCACCACTGACTGACCTTAGATGTATTTTTATCTTAGGTGCCTACATGTATGTCTGTGCACCATATGCATGCCTAATGTCCATGGAGGCCAGAAGGCAGCTCTGGATAGTTGCAAGCCACCATATGGGTGCTGGGAAAGCAAACAAGTATTTCCCAAAGTTACACAAAGGGAAGCATTTTAGGTGATACTGAGGTATCAGGGTCTGACTTTAGGAATTGGGTACTTGATGGAGGACATCATTGAAGGTAATGTAATTGAGTGGCTAGCTTGCCCATATGGTCAGTTGAAATTAGCCAGAATGAGGACTGTTGGAACAGAGAAGAGCTGTGTGCTAAAGAAAGCCTGTTGTGTTAGGTAACATGAGCAGGAGAGTTCGTAGTTGTTAGCAACTGGGAGAGGAAGAAGTGAGTGTCATAGATCCTTTTTACCCAGAGTGTAGTCTATAGGTCAGCAGGATGAGCAACATCTATGAGTTTATTAAAAGTGTCTAATCTTAAGCCTTACATTGACTTTCTAAAAAGGACTGTCTTTTAACAAGATCAAGCTTGAGAAGTTCTGGCTTAGCTAAGTGGTGTGGATGGAAAGATACCTGGCTTTTTACAAAGCAATAGAGATCAAGCTTTGAGAGATGAATGACTTGTCAACATCAGTAGAATTTTGCTTGATGTTCCTTCTTTGCATCATCTAGTGTGGTAGCTATGTGTGATATTGACTAGTGTTCTTAAACTTTTCTATTCTTAGTGGGAAGTTTATGCATTAAATATGGGCAAGAATATACAGAATTAAATCCTATGTAATTCGTCTAGTTGTGCTGTTTTGAAACAGGGTCTTATTATGTAGCCCATGCTGGCCTCCAGCTCAAGATCCTGCTGCTTACAGCCTGAGTGTTAGTTTTATGGATATATTTTACCATGCTTAGCTAAGCACTATATCTTTACATGTTTTTCTTGTATGTATCTGAGTAGGAACTATATTGTTTATTCCCCTTTTTTTCAAGACAGGGTTTCTCTAAGTAACAGTGTAGGCTGTTCTAGAACTTGCTTTGTAGATCAAATTGGCCTTGAATTCCAGGAGATCCTCCTGCCTCTGGCTCCTGAGTGCTAGGATTAAAGGCATGCACCATCTCTACCCAGCAGCCTTTAAATTTTTTTTAACTTGATTTTATGTGCATTGGTCTGAAAGTGTCAGATCTCCTGGCCCTGGAATTACAGATGGTTGTGAGCCACCATATGGGTGCTGGGAATTGAACTCAGGACCTCTGGAAGAGCAATCAGTGCTCTTAACCGCTGAGCCATCTCTCCAGCCCAGCCTTTAAATTTTTTAAATTATTTTTCTTTATTTTTGTGCGTTTGTGTTTGTGCATGCATGTGTATGTATGTACATGCAAGGACTGAACTCAGATTGTCAGGCACAGTGGCAAACATCTTTACCCACCGAACCTGAGCTATTTCTCTGAACCCTCTTTAAAGCAGCATTTTAAAAGCAGTAAGTACAGGGCTAGAGAGATGGCTCCGCAATTCAGAGATCTAGGTACTCTTATAGAGGACCTTGGTTTAGTTCCCAGCACCCACATGGCAACTAACAACTGTCCGTAACTCCAATTCCAGAGGGTCTGACACTTTCTTCTAGCTTCTGGAGACACTGATACACTTGGTGCACAGACATATCTTCAGGCAAAACACGCATACACATACAACAAAAAGAGATACAACTTCAAAAAATTTTAAATTAATCAATTTGGGGCTGAAGAAAGGATCAGTGGTTAGGAGCACTTGCTGCTCTTTCAGAGGACCCGAGTTCAGTCCCCAGTACTCACATCAGGTGGTTACTCCTCTTACTCCAGCTCCTGTGGGTCCAACATTTTCTTTAGGCCTTTGCAGAAACCAGCATGAATGTGCACATCCATACACAAATACAAAAAGAAATCTTTTAAAAGCTGAGTATTGATAATAGCAACTAGCTCTAGCTTATTGCTACTAGTCTATGTTCGTAAAACTACATTAATAGACAGTTTATAATCCCTAAACATTTGATTATCTATAAGGAGCTATGAATTATGAGTGGTGGTTTGTTTAAGATCATTTTTAGGCTATGGATATGGTCACTCAAACCTATAATCCCAGCACTCAGGAAGTCAAGGAATTCGGGCAGTTGCCATAAGTTCAAGGCCACCTTAGACTACAAAGTAAAAACCTATCTCAAAACAGGTTAAAGGGGGTTTGGAGAAGTGCTGCTTTTGAGAGAGCCTGAGTTTCTTCCTAGCACCTACATGGTGGCTCGTAACAGTTTACCACTCTAGTTCTGGGGCACCAGGCACACAGGTAGAAAACTCATTACATGCTGGCAAAACATCCGAACACATAAAATAAAAATAAATCTTTTTTTAAAGGTAAAAAAGTGAAGTAGAATCAAAATTGTGCTAACTTACATTCTCATAAGTGATGGAAAAAGAATCCTCATTCTTATGATTAGAAAAGCAGCACATTGCTTATTTAAAACACTAAAGAGTACAAAGGTGCAATTAAAATTACCTTAAAACTTGCTACATTTGTGTGTATGTGTGTATGTCGGGGGCCATATGCATACCACAGTGTGCATATGGATGGAGGTCACAGGACAACTTGTCATTTCTCTCCTTCCATCATGTGAATCCTAGGGATCGAACTTAGGTTGTCAGGCTTGGCACCAAGCACTTTTACTTGCTGAGCCACCATTTCTCTGGACCTAAAATTGGTTTCAAAAATTCTCTCACCTCACTCTCTGGGACTAATTGGTATAACTACCTTATAATCTAATATTAGTGTTATCCCTGAGTTTATATGTATTCAAACATACTGAGTTGTTCTTTTCCCCTATCACGAATCATGAATGTATATCCTAAGAAAGATATTGGCATCTGAGAATAGAGCTGATAGAATTTCTCATTGAGAAATTAGTTCGTAGAATTACAGTCAGTAACATACTAAAGGAAAACCAATGAATGTATTAGAAGGTTTTGTCTAAAACTTATAGGTTGGCCCCAAGGCAAATTAATGTTTGGTTTTTGTACCATTCTTAATACTAAATACATTATCTTATAAGTACTTATATTAAAAATGTTTACTAAAACTATGTCTATGTATGATGCATGTATGTGCCAGACAGCAGATGAGGATAACAACTTTGTGGTGTTTCTTTCCTTCTGTCTTTATGTCAATTCTGGGGCTTGAACTTAGGTTGCCAAGCTTGGCAGCAAGTACCTTCACCCACCAAGCCATCGCATATCCTCAAATATTGGGCCTTTAATAAATAAATATTTATGGTGAATAATTGAATGAAATACTTTCTGTTAATTGTAGAATTCTTTTCTCATTTATGGGTAAAGTAGTTGTAAAATTCCTAAGAGTTTAATGAAAGTACATGCAGCTAACTCACTAATGGCTTTTTATTGCTTGTGATAGAGCTTCTTTTTGTACTTAAGATATGTTTAACTATTTATCAATTAGGTCAGTCATAAATGGCTTTAAAGTTGGAGTTGTTTGTTCAGTTATCACAATGGATGAACCATATATATCAGTGCTGTCCATAGAACTGCAGTGATGGAAATTAAGGTCTCTGCTAATGCTGTTGCCATTTGCCCAGTGTGTCTAATAAGTTCTTGAGATGTGATCAGTATGTCTGAGATTATTTTATTATAATTGTAATGATGCTGAAAAGCCACACAGCCAGTATCACAACACTTATTTTTAATATGCCCCAGACCAGTCCTCTGCATTTCCAGGGCCCATTTCATGCTAATGAGAAGCATAGCTCCCAGACCTAGCAGACCTCATGGACCTAGTGCTGGTTGTTAAAGTAGATCCATGTAAAGCTTTGCTTTCTTTCTGAGCAGCTGATTTAGAAGAAAGTTTTAATGAGCATGAACTGGAGCCCTCATCTCCAAAGACTAAGAAGAAAAGTCGCAAAGGAAGACCAAGGAAAACTAATTTTAAAGGGCTGACAGAAGACACCCGATCTACATCTTCCCATGGAACAGACGAAATTGAAAGTAGTTCCTATGTAAGTAGAAAACTAGTGAATTCCTCCCGTTTGTTGGAACATGAATAGTTCCATTTAAACTGTGTCTACAGGTAAGATATATTGTTTGAAGTGTTAATAAGCTTTGAATCCATTTTAACTGTCTTTTTCCTTTTATATTTACAGCGGGATAGATCTCCACACAGGAGCAGTCCTAATGACACTAGGCCTAAATGTGGATTTTGCCATGTAGGGGAGGAAGAAAATGAAGCAAGAGGGAAGTTGCATATATTTAATGCCAAGAAGGCAGCTGCACACTATAAATGCATGGTAGGCATGGTTCTTAAGGTTTTTTTAAAAAATCTTTTAGCTGGTAATCAAATCTAGTGCTTTTGTTTCAAATATTGTTTTAGATCCTTGCATAGTGAAGTATTAGTTACTTTCCTCATTGCTTTGACAAAATACCCGAGCAAAGCAACTTAAGAAAGGAAGAATTTGGGCTGATGTAGTGGTGCATGCCTTTAATTCCAGCACTAGGGAGGCAGAATCAGACACTTATTTGAGTTCTAAACCAGAGAGCTACATATTGAGACCCTGCCTCAAAAGACAAAAAGAAAAGGAGAGAAGACAAAAAGAAAAAGAGGAAGGGTTTGTTCAGTTTGGATTGTGTAGGGAAGTGGTGGTATGGCTGGGGCATGAGGCAGCTGGTCACATTGAATCCACAGTCAAGAAGCAGAGAACAGTAAATGTTTGCTTCTCGTTTATTCAGTTTGGAGCCTCAGCCCATGCAATGATGCCACCCACCTCAGCCTAATCTAGAAATTGTCTCACAGACATGCCCAGAGATTTGTCTACACGGTGATTAATAGATTGTGTCAAGATGACAATTAGTACAAAGCATCACAAATAATATGTTATGCTCCCAAATCTTTTAGTTTTTTGAGACAGGGTTTCTCTGGGTAGCCCTGGATTTCTTGGAATTTGCTCTGCAGACCAGGCTGGCCTTGAGCCCAGAGAGCTCTGCCTCTGCCTCCCAAATGCTGGGATTAAAGGGTATGTGCCCCAAATGTTAGTATACTTCAGATTTTTTTTAAAAAAACAAACAAACCCATATTTGAAGTAATACTAATTATAGTTACCATATCAAAATACTCTGTAAGTCTAAGAATTTCATCTTTATAATCATTTATTAAATACAAATGTTTATAAATGCCTTGGGCTTCACATATAACTTAATAAATATCACTGTTGTAGTACTTAGCACTCTGTATTGCAGTTGTTTATGAATGTACCTTTCCTAATAGACTCTAAAATTCCTTGGAGAGATTCTCTTCTTGCATCCTTATATCCTGGCCTTATTTATCTTTTGAGCTAGGTTGTATTGAACTAGTCATCTCACTTAAAATTAATTCTGAAAAGTTATTTATATAATAAGTTGTTAATAGATGTGAAATCACAAGCCTATCAGCCCAGCACTTGGGAAGCTGAAACGGAGAAAACATCTTAAGTTTGAGTTCAAGGCCAGCCTAAAATACATAGTCAGACACTGTCTCAAAATCTAACTAACTGGGCCTAGGAAATGGCACAGCAGATAAAGGTACTTGTGCTCCCAGGACTTGTGTGACAGAAAGAGAGAACTGATTCCTGCAAGTTCTTTTACCTCCACCCACATGCTGTGGCACATATAGAAATATATAGTGTAATAAAAAAAATTAAGACCATATCGCCCCAAATAAACAGAATTCTGGATTATAGTACACACTAGATTTACCCAAAATTTTCTTTTTCAAAATATGTTCTCTCCAAGGACCCTCATGGAGTAGATTTTAGATATATATCTGTTTTGAAAACACAATATCAAAAAGGATTCTAATCTATATTGCTAGTTGAAGTTTGCCAATTTAATATATTTTTCAAAGCTTTCTGGAAATATTAATAGTTGGGCAAACAGGGTAATGGTATTATTGAAATCTGTTATTTAAAGCAGGTTATAATCTGAGCTCCAATTGGCAATCTTCGTTGGGTTTTTATTTCCATTTTGGTTTATATTGCAATGAGACATGAAAATATTTAAAATACTTGAGTTGATATTGATTATTTAGGTAAAATCTTGCTCTGGGAGTTATAGAAATTAATGACTTGTTACTGCACTGCTTAAATTTTTCTTATAAGAACTGCTAAGTGGTTATGTTCTGCATTTTTCTTTTATAGTTGTTTTCTTCTGGCACTGTCCAGCTCACAACAACATCAAGAGCAGAATTTGGAGATTTTGATATTAAAACTGTACTTCAGGAGATTAAACGAGGAAAAAGGATGGTCTGTGATTTTTATATATATACATATACACATATACATATTGCATTAGATTCTGCTTTAAATTTAAGGCAAATCTCATATTTATCTAGTTATCAGAAATTTAATATGAAGTACTTCATAATTTTAAATATAACCTGATTACTGGTCAGTAGCTTTAAGAAGCACAACGTTAGAGCTGATGAATGTGGAGGGCCAGTGGAATGCAAACCTCTTTCAAGTTTTATTGTGAAAATTTCCTCTATTCCAATTCATCAGTCACTGAGAATTTATAGCACTTATTTCACCTGTGCTTTTTATTCTTACTGCTTGAAGTCTTTCATTGGGGTGGGGGTGGGGGGTGGGTTGCTCATGCCTATGTGAGTACATTTGGAAAAAAGAGTCATGTCATATGTCCTACCCTGCCCCTCTCCACCTTGTGCCTTTGAGATACAGTATTTCTCTAAACCTGAAGCTAGGCTGGTGGACAGTGAATCCCAGTGGTCTTCCTATGAATTGTCACATTTGATTCTTTCCCCTTTTTAGATTTTATCTTTGTGTGTGTGTGTGTGTGTGTGTGTGTCTGTGTGTGTGTGTCTGTATATACATGTTTCTGCATGTTCCTGTAGAGGCCAGAAAGAGACATTAGATTCCCTACAGCTGGAGTTAAGGAAGGTTGTGAGCCACAATGTGGATGCTAGAACCAAACCTGGATTCCCTGCAAAAGTGGCCATCTCTCCGGCCCCTACATTTGCTTCATATATCCCTTACATAACACAGGCCAGTGCCTCCTCTTCCAATCTCTTTTGTCTTTTAATTTTATGTATATAGATGTTTTGTCTACATGTATTCATGCACATTTGTGCCCAGGAGGGCAAAAGATGGTATTGGGTACTCTGGAACTGGAGCTAAAGACAGTTAATTGTGAAGCACCATGTGGTTGCTGGGAATTGAACCTGGTTCATCTGGAAGAGCAACTAGTACTCTTAACTGCTTAGCCATCTCTCCAGCCCCCTCTGTCTCACTTTCTCTGACTTGTTGAAAAACACAAACTATACATTTGTTTGCTTTTTAAACTTGTTTGTCTATCCTCCATATTGCTATCTAAAGTGGGAATTACAGAGACTGGAGAGATGGCTCAAGGGTAAAGAGAATGTACTAGTGTTTGAGTTTTGTAACTCTAGCTCCAGGGAATCCAACACCCTCTTTTGATTTCCATAGGTGTCTGCACTCACATGTGTATGTTTCTGCACACATATACATGATTAAAAATAAATCTTTTAAAAAGTAAGTGGCTGGAGAGAGGACTCGGTGCTTAAGAGCCCTTGCCACTCTTCCAGAGAAGCTGGGTTCAATGTTTAGTGCCCACATGATGGTCCGCAGCCATCTTTAAGTACCATTCCATGATCCCTCCACCCTCTTCTGGCCTTCGCAGACACTACAAGCATATGGTGCATAGAAAGACATGCAGACAAAACACCCATACACATAAAATAAAAGACTGGGCAGTGGTGGCACACTCCTTTAATCCCAGTACTCTGGAGGCAGAGGTAGGCTGATCTCTGAGTTCAAGGCCAGCCTGGTCTACAGAGAGAGTTCCAGGATAGTCAAAGCTACACAGAGAAACCCTGTTTCAAATAAATGAACAAAACAAAATAAATATATAAATATTAAAAAGATCTAAAAAATAAAGTGAGTCATTTGAAAAATTAAATAAGGGACTGGAGTGTTGGTCAGCAGTTAAGTCCTCTGCTCTTACAGAGGACCTAAGTTCAATCCTCAGCACCTGCATGATACTCAACTGTAACTCCAGTTCCAAGATCTAGGCATGCATGTGGTGCACATACATGCATACATATATACATACAGGCAAAACACTCATAACACAGAAAGTAATTTTTAAAAAGAAACTGGGAATTACACATAAGGGTATGAATAGATTCAGTTTCAACACTTGGGGCCATATTAGTATTGTACAAGAAGGACTCTATCTTCCCCTGGGTTACCTATCGAGTACATTATGGCTGGTCCTGGATGGGGTGATCAGTTTGTTGTGAAGTTCTCCTTCACTCTTTCATGTGGTAGCTTCAGATATTTAGGGTCCTTGTCCAGCTCCACTAGAAATGACTTTTTCTTTGTGGAACTTATTTTCAAATGTGACAATTGTCTGTTCTTTAGATTCAGCTCATTTGGTTGTTAAATGTGATTACTTTGAAGCTGAAATCCTTAGTACCAAACATATAGGAAAGTCACCTTATCCTCCTGTGTGGTGGTGCTGTGTTATCTAGACAGAAGTCTAAATAAGTGAGTGGGACAAAAATTCAGTTCTCTTGATGAATTTATTGTATGACTCTGTTAAAGGTTAGGGTAAATGCTAGTCCCCTGTGTCTACTCCAGTAGAAATTAGTGCATCATGGTCCTTTCCTACCAGTCTAAACATAAAAGGCTAACTGCAGTGGAATAAGTGTGTAGGCTATTTACTATGCCCCTATCCTGGAGAAGGGCTATGAAACATTCTGGGGAAAGACAATCTGCCTACCTCTTGTTTGTCAGACTTACTGCACTGTGAGACCTCTTTTGCAGTGGGCACCTGTTAATCTCACAGTATTATTTAGGAGAAGCTGAGAAGTTTTGAAAAGATTTCAGCCCCATAAGTCTCCCTTTGCCATTCTGGAAACTTAGTAGTGAGCCTCCTAATGGAGGGATTGCTTTCCTGTTTTTCTCATTTTTTCCAATCATAATAAGAAAGGATATGATTTCAGGAAGGAAAAGGTGTCAAACCACTAAAATACCTAATGTTATTTTTGTGCTTGGCAAAATTAAGGAGTGTCATCTGTATTTATAGTCCAACCATATATGTTGTCACAGCTTTGATTATATGCTATATAACTGTGCTTTTTTGGTGTATTTTTTAGTAGAAAATATCAGCTGTTTTTTATTTTTAATATTTATTTTTGTTTGTGTGCATGTGTGTGTGCTTTATGCACACATGGATGATTTTATGCACACATGGATGAGGGTACCCATGGAGGCCAGACGTAGGCATCTGGTACCTGGAGTTACAGGCATTTGTGAGCTGTGCAACATGGTTGTTGGGAACTGGACTCTAGTTCTCTGCAAGAGCAGCAAATACTCGTAATCACTGAGTCATTTCACCAGCTCCTGTCTGCTGTTTCTATAGAAATGGAAGTAGTTGGCTAAAATATACTTAAAATAGAATAAATAAGATTGCCTACACCTTGAAGTACTGCTTCTAACTGTTCTTTTTCTTTAAACAGAAATGCACACTTTGCAGTCAGCCTGGTGCAACTATTGGATGCGAAATAAAAGCCTGTGTTAAAACCTACCATTATCACTGTGGAGTACAAGACAAAGCAAAATACATTGAAAATATGTCACGAGGAATTTACAAGTAAGATAACAACTGTCTGTTTCTTTAACATGCCAGGAAGTTAGTGCCCTTAGAAAGATGCACTACTTTCTTCATCTCTATGCTTCAACAGTGTTTCAGGCAATTTTAGAACACTGATGCTATTGTATCAGGAATGAGGACTACAGTTAGCATTTTTCTCTGACTGTATGCGCTGGTCATTCACTAGTGATCACTCAGGCACAAGACTGTCGTTAGGAAACTTAAAGTTTGTTAAGCTCTCCCAACAGCTCTACCATTTAATTAAATGACAGACAAGTCATTGCTCAATTATACATTATGTAAGCATCTAGATGAAAAAGCTAACCTAACCTGTGGTAAGAAGTGTTTGAGATTTTGCTAAAAACAGAAAACAGAATTGCTGGAGCTGAGATGTAGAAGACAAAGGTAAACACAGCACAGGTGTTCTGCTGTACACATGCCAAGTAAGCACTCTAGCACTGAGACAAATTCTAGGGTTGCTTTTGTTTTTTTTTTTTTCTAAAACAAGGTTGTCCTTGCTGGTCTTGAAATCACACATATCTGCCCCCTTAGTGCTGGGATTAAAGGTATGTACATCTTGTCTAGCCTTCCAGTCTTGCCAAGACGTCTTTTGGCTTTATCTTCACAACTGCACCCTAGTTGAGATTATCCACCATTTTCACCTGCTTCATCAGCGATAGCATGGTAGTTCATCTTGTCTCCTTTCTGCTTCTGCTTGACATACTTGGATTAAAGTACTTTCTTGGTGTGTATGAAATTCAGTCCTCGCACAAGACAGGAAGACAGAATATCTTCTGAAATTTGGGATTGCATATCACTTTTTGTAATTGGTCTTCCACTTACTTGTGTGTCTATAGTAGTTCCATTCCTTTCATCAGATGGAGAATGAATTTGATAGGAATCCCTGGAACTTGATTTGCCCTTGAGAGTTGTGAAACACTTCCATGGACTTAATATTTAGTAAAACAATAACTAATATGCAATTAAACATACTTCTGGGTCTCTTGTTTGTAGAAAAAGCAGTTGTATGTTGAGTCATCAAGCCCTTTGGGGGCACATATAACATGCTAATGCTCTCAGGCCGCTAAGCAACAGATAATGCAAATATTATATAGAGAGCTAACAAGAGATGGGAGACTTCTGTTTTATTGTGTAAGACTTGCTTAACTGTAATAGCAAACCATTCAAATCAAGCTGTACCTGTCTCATCAGTGCATATGTTTGCATAGTCAATATAAACTGTAAACATAAACCCAGCTCTGTAATCAGATGTTTAAAATTGGAAAATAAGTGTTCATGTGGTCTATTGTAAATTAGTAAAGAAAAACCATGTCATCACCTTCCAGGTAAATGGATGAAAGACCACTTTATAACTTTGAGTGTCAGTTTCAGAACCTTAGAGTATCATCTCAATGATACCTTTGCTAAGTTAAGAATCATGATAGGGTGTCCAGGAGAAAACAACAAATAGTTTATTTAGCATTGAAGGGAAAGAGCAATGACCCCTGATGCAAGGTGGGCCTCAGAATTACAGATGCAGATTGGGTCTTTTTGGAAATGTCCATGTCTGTAACCTACCAGACATGTTTCAGTTCAGTAGGGCTGCAATGAGGATCAAACTTAAGGTGATTCTTGCTCATGCTCATCTCTAATGGAACAATTAGACTGAGCATATGTATTTATTCCGATTAGGAACAAGACAAAGGTGCCAGCTACCAGCATTACCTTCAATTGCTCTAGAGGTTAGCTCTTGCAACAAGAAAAGGGGCTACAGCATAGCTCAGTGGTAGTAGCACAGTTGACGGAGGCCCCAAGTTTCATTCCCAGCACCACACACACACACACACACACACACCAACCCAGATGTACAGTGCAAAGGAATCAAGTTTAAACTCAGGAAAATAAATGAAAGCACAGTAAGATTGCACTACATGAGATGCCTTTTAAAAGGCAATTTCAGTAATAATTGGTTTAAAAATGTGAAGGAAAAATGTCCCCCCTCGGTCCCGCTCCTCAACTTTAACCAATTTTAAAAACAGTTGCATTTTGCTAAGCACTCAGATGAAGCATATTACATTTCTTAATAGATGGACTTGGCATTAAAAGATACCTAGTCAACCAAATTAATCTAGACACCAATATAAAGTTAAGCAAATCCAAAAATGTTGACAGTTTTCTCTTAGTAGTAATCAGAGCATAGTTTTTTTCTCTAGTAAATTGGTGTGCTCTGTGTAGCAAAATTGCAGCTTAAATAAGATTGATATTCTTCATCTATAAGGCACACAGAGGGAAGATGTCAGATGTGGTTGGCAGTTGCTTACAATCTGTTTTCCATTTATTCTATCTGAGACACTAAACAACTCACAACAATTTTAATGGTTGTGTGGTTTTCCACTGTATGGGTTAATTGGCTTTTTATTGGTTCCTGGTTTAGACATTTAGATTAATTTTTTATCTGTCAGAAAAGTATTTCAGTGCCGGGTTGGCTTAGCTGGTGGAGACCTTGCCTAGCATGCATAAAGCCCTTTGTCTGAGTTCAGTCCCTATCATATCATAAAAACAGTTGTGTATACAGTACTTGGGATGTGGAGGCAGGAGTTCAACAGTTCAACGTCATGCACTACTACATAGCAAGTTCAAGATCAGAATATGGAGGCTGGAGGCTCAGGAGTGCTAGGGCAGCCGCAGCCACAGTGTGTTTGAGGTCAACTTGGGCTTTATAAAACTGCCTCAGTGAAACAGAACAAAAAAAATCCCAAATTGGTATCACTTGTACCATAAGTTTGAGGCTCAACTAGGCTACATTTGAGTTCTAGGTCTGTCTGTAGGACTGCTTGTTCTCATTGGCTACATAATGAGACTCTGTCCCCCCAAAAACCCCACATAGCTTGTATTCAATTATAGTACTCCAAGTCCATCCTTACCATCTGTTCTATTCAAATGTTGCTTTTAAACCTTGTGAGAAATAAATCTTCACTGATTCTTTGTGGATTGCACATCCTGCATCCTGATCCCATTCATTTCCCTGTTCCTTCGTATCCTGTCCTCTGCCCCCGACCACCCCAAAATAAAACTTAAAAGAAAAGAAAGGGAGAAAAGTGGGGGAAATCTCATCATGGAAGCCACAACACGTCACAGTGAGTCACACAGTGTGCCCTTTAGTTCATGCGTCTTTACTTGAAAGTATTCATTTGCTGCAATGAGTCATTCATTGGTCTGGTTCCAGGTCTCTGGCTTCTGCTGGGCCCTCTCTCCACTACTGACCACAAGAGGGCACTGTTCCATCATTGCTGTAAAAATTACCTAAAACCGAGTTTGATTCAGCCCACCACCATCATCTTCTCCCCAGTCTTTCTTTTCTCTTCTCTTTTTTTCTTGTTACAATATACTAACTGTATAAAGGGGTTTTGTTCGTTATAGCATGCATGTAACATACTTTAATCACATTTAGCCCTTCAATCCCCATCCTTAATGTCCTTTTTTGTTGCATGGTCTTTCTACCCCCTAGCTTCCACACACTTGTCTTTGTGAAGCTGATCTTAATTAACAGAATGATCTCCACTTTCATCCATTTTCCTTTACCAATACCTACCAATGCATTTTTTTCTGGCTAGGTAAAAGTCTATTGAGTGCATGTACCATCAGATCACCTTTTCTATGATTGTGTCTGTGTGTGCATGCGTGTGTCATGTGTGTTTCTTGGAATTGAATATGTACATGCTAAGTAGATACTCTAGCACTGAGCTATATTCTTAGCTTTCTCTTCTTTCCTTGTTTCTTTTCTTTACTTTTTTTTTTTTTTTTTTTTTTTTCTTTTTTGAGCCAGGGTCTTACTAGGTTGTCTGCTCGGGCCTTGAACTTGCATTCTCCCTTCCACAACTAATTATCAAAAGCTACCTACATCATTTTCCCTTAAAAACTTCATGTCTTTCAAATATACAGTCTAAGAAAAAAAATCACTCCAGCAAGCACTTGCTTGTTTTCAAGGGAAAGCTACATATACAAGGACTAACTCTGCCTTGGGCACTGCTGCCTTAATCATATAATTTAAGTATAGCACCATTAGGGGACAATTGGAAATCACATGACCCTAGAAGTGGACAGGATCAGTTGTAGAGCATCCTGATTTACAGACTGAAGCTGATCAAACTCAGCTTTATTCCTGGTTTGTATGAAATGGAGTGAGAGAGAACCAAATAAAGTGGTAGTAGACAAATCCAGTTTGCAGCTGACAAGCTGTTCCAATGCCGTCTTTTTTTTTTTTTTTTTTTTGGTTTTTAGAGACAGGGTTTCTCTGTAGCTTTGGAGCCTGTCCTGGTACTAGCTCTGTAGACCAGGCTGGTCTCGAACTCACAGAGATCCGCCTGCCTCTGCCTCCCGAGTGCTGGGATTACAGCCAATGCCGTCTTAAAAGGGTCGGTGTTCTGAAATGAAAGGAAATTGGCAGGGCCAGTGTAGATGAAGGGACAGCCAAGTACAATGCAGGGAAATGACAGATTCCTAAAGAAGGCAAGGAGGACGCTCATGATGCAGAGGCACTGGAGGACCTTGAGGAAGGCTCTGTCATGAAATACAAGCAGAAAGTCACAGGGTGTAGAAAATGGATCTCTCTGTCTGTCTGCTCATTTTTCTTCTTTCACCATGTGGGTCCTGGGTATTAAACAAGGGCATCTGGAGGTCGAGGCAAGCACCTTTAATTATTCTTTGGCCAGAGAGATGGCTCAGTGGCTAAGAACACTTTTTTCTCTTTGAGGGAGGGGATCCAGTGTCTTTTTCTGGTTTCTGGATGCACATACATACAAAAAACACAAAGTAAATATTTTTTAAAGGTATAGTTCTCAAAATGTGAATGTAAATTATGTAACTGAAGTAAATTTGTAACATTTCGTTAGTTCATTTGTTTACCTGAAAGTTGATTTTTGGGTTGTTTTAAAACAGGGTGTCACTCCGGAGCAGACCTCACAGTTGAATAGCCCTCCAGAGTGTCTAGAAAAGTTGTTTTTTTAAAGAAATTTATTGCTTTTCTTCTATTTATTTGTTGGAAGCACGTGTGTGGCATTGTCTATGCAAGTGGAGACCTTTGGGGAGGCCGTTGTCTCCTTCCAGCATGGGGCTTATCCTCAGGTGCCCTTCCCTGATGATGATGGATCTCATGGTACTAAGTGTGAATGAGGAAGCCCATAGTTTATAGGGGAACCAACCTCTGCTAGTGATGATTTCATTATACTCTCATCAACATTCGACAAAGGACTGTGAGATGTTTGTCTTTTGTCATTGTAGACTATATTGTAAAAACCATAGTGGAAATGATGAGCGAGATGAAGAAGATGAGGAGCGAGAGAGTAAAAGCCGGGGAAGATTAGCGATTGATCAGCAACTAACCCAGCAGCAGCTTAATGGAAACTAGGTATGGAAGTGGATTTGACGAGCTCTCTTGTGAGAATACCATGTACACTGAAACAGAAAGACAATGTGCAGCAAGAATTTTAATCCTATTATATTGAGTTACGAGTGTAGTGCCAGAATGCTGAGGATTGTCTAGGCCTGCACAATTGTGTTTTTTTTTTTAAGCTGGTCAGTTTTAGAAGCATAAACACAAGCTATCTACTTTATCAGTAAATATAGTCAGAATGTGAAATCAATAAGCTATCCCTATTTATTCCTCAATAATGTTATATTCGTTATATCACCGTAAGCATCATATTTTACATGTTTTATCATCTTTTAAACAGGTTCCTGGGACAGAGAGAGTTAGAAAACTGAGAATAAGACATCTGTAACTCCTATGCTTTTTTGCTTTTCACTCTTTTCTAAATTAAAAAAAAAAAGGGTTTGTAACTTTTTACTGCCCCACTCTTAGATCCTTTATTGAACTGCCGGAAAAACCCCTTGTTTGTTTTCTGAGCCTCACTAGATGGCCGAATTTGACATATTGATATTATGTAGCTGTAGTTTGCAGTTTCTGGGAAGCAATCGAAACACTATTAACCATGTGTATACTGTCAGCAGTTAAAACAGACATCGGATGAAGTAAACTGTATGTCTGGACTGAACAAAGTTCTGCTACTTAGGATGTTTAAGTTTGTAGTGGATCCATGCTCAAAGGAAACCGGAAGCAAGTTGTACTTCACCATGCAAGCACGCCTCTGGTGGCGACACCTGGTAACTTGTGAACCTTTTTTTTCATACTCAAGCAATGGAAACTACAAATGAAAAGAACCTTCTTTTTATCTTGGCTTCCACAGCAAATGTTAAACGTTTCTTCCAAGAAGTGTGCTGAAGCCTTCCTTTTTAGAGTCGTTCTCACTGATCAGGCATGGACTCTGGGCAACTGGGGATGAGAAGCTCTGAGCTCTAGCGCATCTTCCAAAATTCTCTTGTCAGTACACCTTTCTGTGCTGTACAGAGAACTTCTGGCAAAATAATCTTTGACAGCAGCCAATTAAACCTCTGTGAGATTAAAGAGGTTACCAATGCGCTAAGGACTTTGGACACCATGTCCAAAATGAGTTCCTGTCAAGTGCCCTGTTGTGTGGAACACTTCACATCCTGGTCCAAAGTATATCAGGAGGTCTCCTGTGCTAACAGATTATAAAGAAAAAGAAAAAAGGCTTTGAGGAAAACAGTATTTATTTTTGGTTTTGTGACCACTATTTTAGAAACTTTATTTAATGCTTTCAGTCATTGGTTTGCTTACATATTGAATAGGCTTTTGTGCCCTGCTTTCTTCTAGGGCTCGGAAGTGTTTCTTAATCACCAGGTTTTTAGAAAGGATTTCCACTGGCGTCTCTCGCTAGTGGCGCTCTTCCACTTACCTGCTGAAGCACATTTATATATTTCTTTATGGCAAAGCCAAAAAAAATAGTTGTGGTCTGCCTAATATTACCATAGCACCTCAGTATGAAAGGTAGGGATTCTGAGCTCTGAATTATTAGTTAACCTACCACAATGACCAGATTTGCAAATAACAACATACTAACTTGACTGTACATTGATCTTTTCTGCAGCTGGTTGAACAGCATTTTTAAATGTAACAGGTGGAAAATTACACTGTGCTTATTGACTGAATTTTTAAACTGCTAGTCCCTTAAGATCATGTTTGTTAAAATGTGTACTTACACATTTACTTAAATCAAGGGACTCGATGCTTGCTTTATTTTAACCATCTTTTATTGTTATTTTAGAAGGAAACTAGCTTTAGTAGTGGATTGCCTTGTACGTCTTCTCCTTTTGCTCTTAATATGCCATGATGTGTATGTGATTAATTTTCAAGGTTCATCATGACTTGAAGTGCAAGGACAGATCTCAGTTTGTTTACCAAGCGATGTGACTTTTTCCAAAGGATCTGTACTTTATTTCCTTATAACAGCTTGAAAACATTATTTTTTAAATCTTTAAATCACTGTGTCTAGGTAATTTTTACATTGTGTGCCATAGAACTTACCCATGGAGAAATAGAGCTCCTTCATTTTTGGACAACTACTGTAATGAATTTTTTAAGAAAAATGGAAGGTGCCAGGGGTAATTATGGCCAGTCAATAATTATATACAGGACTTCAAATACTATAGCTGTCAGTTGATGGATTTGATATGTAGTAAATGTATGACTTTGTATGGGTTTTTTAGCCCTTTCTCTGCCACTAGCAACCAGAAAAGCACTTTACCTTTTGGTTGGTTAGATAAGTGGCTGACTACCTGTTTTTCTCACTGTGGTGTGATTGGCTAAATAACCTTCATTTAAAACTGAAGTCACATTAAAAACTCATGTTTGGGTGTAAACTTCCAATATTTTGATTCTTTGTTTCTGTTTTCATTCTATGCTGAGTAAAAGTGCCTTACAATGTAAAAATTGTACAGTACTTGTGTTCCCAAGTAGCATCTTCATCACCTGGCTAGTAATTACATTGTGGTATTAATATTTAGATAAATGGACCTCAGCAGTGTATTTACTGTACATCTCTTAAGTCCTTAACTGTAGTTTTAATAAGCATGACATTATTTGGTAAATATATGGCATTTACATCATTTCCAAAAATACTGCCATGGCTGTCTTATGCGTATTTTAGCCTGAAATTTTGATGCGTCTTTTTTCTCCTGTTTTTTCTTTGTTTTATTCTTTTTTTGTCATTATTAATATTAAAACGTGTAATCTTTGCAAGCGTATATTGAAGATTATTCTGGTGCGTTTATTGCCTTACCAGAAACGTTAGTAGGAAATGTTCTTTAGAGTAGAAGGGTAGACTTGAGTTTCTATACTTTAATAAGTTCCTGGGGGGAGGGGGTGTTTTACTTTCATCTCATTGTTTAAAAACCCACACCTGAAGTAAATTTCATTTCAAGGATCAGCAGTTTCAAACTTGAGGTGGTACTTGTTCAGTATATACTACTCAAGATACTAACAGAACGTGATCTATATACATCTGCTATTGAATCGAATCTATGTACTTGAACAAATGTGTGAATCTCAAATATCTCAAAGCAAAAGTGTTGTAGAATGTTGTTGCTTTTTGAAAAAGCACTGAAGTTAGACCAAGGCACAGTTTTGTTTTAACAGACATTTAAGTTAATTGTAAAGATAAGGAATGCTTCATGGGTCAAAAATCAAACATTCCTCACATGTTATGTATATTTTGTTCCTGTTATATTGGCTTTATTTTCAAAATTGTAGTTCGTAGTATTAGTTTCCTTTTATTGGTATTCTTGCATATCCGTTCAATAAATAAGTTCTGAATTTCAGATCTGTGTGTTTTTTTGTAAGAGCGTGTATCCACGGTTGTTTGGTAATAACAGTAGTGCTTTCTTTGTTTGTTCACTCTCTCTTTACTCCAAGTGAAATACAAAAATGTAGTATGTTTAATCGTTTGAAGATAAACCAATATAGGAGGAGGGCTAGAGAGGGAGTTCAGTGGTCGGGATCGGCCAGCATACTCTCGGCCCTGAGTTCAGTCCCCTGGTGTGATGCATACCTCAAAAGCAGTTGGACTAGAAGAGTCTGGTTGAAAACGAATGTGAACAGTTTGGAGTTTGACAATATAAAGATGGCATCATGCAGAGGAACAGCAACCTTTTAAAGACAATAGAGTCGCATTCTGTCTTGGTCCTTCTAATACATGGTTCAGATCCCCAATACAAGTCCGCTGCCACCAAGTCAGTTTGTAAACTCTGCAAATGAACACATCAAAACACCCAGTACAGATTAGCTGACAAGTAATGGTCATTCAGCTATTCTACCTGCTTACTACTGGAACTTTGCTCGTGTGTTGAGCTTGATCCTACCCAGGTCAGGAATCAAAACTTCAATTCATGGACTGTATGTCTCCCATATGTAGTTTCTAACCCTGCATTCTTATGGAGGGATAGCTGAAACGTACAATGATGTGCTTTTCTACAAATGCTACCTACTGGTTCCTGGCACAAGTTTGTCTCTATGTATTTAAAATCCATGATTAAGTCTCATCTAAATGACTAATAAAATATGGAAATGAAGAGCTATATGGGGTTTTTTTTGCTAATACAACTGTTGACAACTTGCTTATTGTTTCCATCTGCAGTTCCTAGCAATTACTAAAGGTCATATTGAAGCCCTAGTACTATTTCCTAGGAAAATTCAATAACCAGGCCATTTATTTAGAGAGAAGGTATCATATAGCACAGGTTGACCTGTGATCTCATTCTTCTGCCTCCACTTCCCAAGTGCTAGTATTACAGGTGTGCACAGTCATGCCTAGTATACCTACCAGGTCTACCAGGCCCATCTTTTTTATAAAGGATGTGTGTGTATGTGTGTGTGCGCGCACGCGTTTGTGTGCACGCACATACACACGTGGGAGAAAAAAAAGAGATGTTCCACTCCTTAAGAAGACCAGAAAACAATTTTGTCATGTGCTGGGGACCAGGTCTACCCTTTATTAAAGATGCCAAAACAAAACCTCCTATTTGTATATTAAGTGTCTAGTTGTGAAGGCAAGTGCTAGTTTCTGTATCACCTAACTGCCTTGTTTGGATGAGGATTCAAGTGGACATTAACAATAGACAACACAAATATATGGTTGACTTTATTTAGAAGATGGAAACTGTCAAGTAACTATCGCTTGGGAAAAGTTACATTTGAAAATGTTACTATGGGAGGTGTGTTGCCCATTAGGTCAGCGTGGTGAAGCCAGTCAGGCCTGACATTTTGTGAAGACAGCAGAGAGCCACGCATGGTGTCACACACCTTTAATCCCAGCAGTAGCAGTTGGGAGGCAGAGACAGGAGGGCCTTGTGGACTGTGAATTCAAGGCCAGCCTGGTCTACAAAGCTACATAGTGAGATGTAGCCTCCTATAGAGAGGGAGAGAGGCAGAGGGCAAAGTGGCTCATAAACATAATCCCAGCACTGGGGGTGGGGGCAGGATGATCACACATTTTAGGGCCAACTTGAACTACCTGGTGAGACCCAGTCTCAAAAATAAACAGTGGTGCACATCTGTAATTCCAGCACTTGGGGGATCAGGAGTGTAAGACCACCCTCATCTACCTAGCAAGTTCAATACTTGCCTGGGCTACTTAAGAATTTGGCTCAGAAAAGAGAACACATCACAAACTTCCAAATTATGCCTTTGCCTTCTTCTGTGACTGTGTTATGATGCTAGCGGGGAGATAGGGAAAATGAAAGCCAGATGGACAAGGCGCTAGCTAGGTGTATTGTATGACTGATAATACTTGAATAAAGCGATGTGAGAACAGTAGGACTGTTTAAGGAGCCTGTTAGAACCTGTCTTGAGAGAGAGAAGAGAGAGAGAGAGAGAGAGAGAGAGGACTGTGATGTGGTGGGTAATCTTGGAAACAAGACCTGTTACTAGGTATTAAGAGTTAGGAATATCGAGGCAGAAATAATGTAACATGGATGCTGAGTTTCAAGATGTTCTTTTGTTTTCCTGTAGAGTGATTTCTCCAGAAGGGTGAAGTGCTTCCACATATTTTAGAAATCAGAACCACTTAGGATTTTGAAATTATTTATAAGAGTAATCTAAGGACTGGAGAGATGGCTCAGCAGTTGAATTTATACATTGAACAGCTCAACCACCTCAAATCCTAGTTCTAGGGGACCCAGCACCCTCTTCTGGCCTTCTTGGGCACCTGTACTCATACACACATACCCACATATAGATGCACACATATGCATATAATCAAAAATAGAAGTAAATCTTATGGAACATTAGTTGAAGATGTGTTACATTTGTTTATGCTGTGGAACATTTGTTTAATGATGTAAAGATGTGTTGCATTCTTTTATGTTGCATTTGTGAAGCTGTGTTACTTTGCCTTGCCTATCTAAAGCACCCGATTGGCCTACTAAAGAGCTGATTGGCCAATAGCTAGGCAGGAGAAAGCAAAGATGGGGCTGGCAGAGAAAATAGGAGAAATCTGGGAAGAGGAGATAGGAAGAGCAACAAAGGGAAGAGAGGACGACAAGGGCCAGCAACACAGCCAGCCGAACGGAATAAGAAGGAAAGAAAAGATATACAGGAATAGAAAAAGGTAAAAGCCCAGAGGCAAAAGGTAGAGGGGATAATTTAAGAAAAACTGGCGAGAAATGAGCCAAGGTAAGGCTGGGCATTCATAAGTAAGAATAAGCCTCTGTGTATTTGGGAACTGTGTGGCAGCCCCCTCAAAAGAACAAAGAGTTTTTTTTTTTTTAAAAAAAAGAACAAAACAAAACAAAAAAAACTAACCACCAACAACATCTTTTGGTTTGATTTTTGAGACAGGGTTTCTCTGTGTAACAGTTCTGGCTGTCCTGGAACTCACTCTGTAGACCAGGCTGACCTGGAACTCACAGAGATCCCTGGGTGCTGGGATTAAAGGCGTATGTCACAACCACCAGATAGAAATAAATCTTTTGTAACAGTTATCTGTAGAGACTGGAGAAATGGCTCAGGAGATAATGCTTGCTGCCCTTACAGAGGACCCAAGTTCAGTTCTCAGCACCCATGTTGGACAGCTAACAACCACCTGTAAAGTCCAGCTCCAAGAAATTCCACCCCTCTTCTGGACTCCTCAGACACTTGCAGCCATGCGTGTACACACACACACACACACACACACACACACACACACACACACAATTTTTTAAAAGTAATCTAGGGTCTGGAGAGATGGCTTGCAGAGGGACTGGGATCAGTTCTGAGAATCCATACCCTATGGCTCACAATCTTCTGTAAATCCAGCTCCAGGGAATCCAATGGTTTCTTATGGCCTCTGCAGGCGCCCACAAGCGCGTGCATGCACGTACCCACATAATTAAAAACAGAAAAAGTAATCTATAGCCTTAAAATGGAGCAAATTCTTGATATATGCTTAGTGGTGATGAACCATGAAAACATGCTTAAAGAAGCCAGATACCAGCCGGGCAGTGATGGCACACACCTTTAATCCCAGCACTCAGGAGGCAGAGGCAGGTGGATCTCTTGAGTTCGAAGCCAGTCTAGTGTACAGAGTTTCAGCACAGCCAGAGCTACACAGAGAAACCCTGTCTCAACAACAAAAAGAAGCCAGACACAATAGGTCACATTCACAAATGGTATGATTCAATTTATATGAAGTTCTCAGAAAGTCAAAGGTAAAAGGTAGATTATTATTGGTTGCCGGTGGCTACAGAGATGGGGCAGTTGAGGGACTATTAATATAGGTGGTTATCTTTTGGCAGTGACGAGTGTCTTAAATAAGATAATAATTGGTGATTGTATGACCTTACAAATATGCTGAAGTTATGAATAACACACTTTATATTTTTCAATTAATTTCTTTTTCAGATTATAATAATTTTATCATTTTCCCCTTTCCTTTCCTCCCTTATAATCCTCTTTGTTCCCTTTCAAATTCATGGCGTCTTTTTTCATTAATTGTTACATGCATATGTGTGTCTCCTTCTGTATGTTAGCCATATGGATATTTCAGGGCTGAGCACTGGGTAACCAGTTGGCACTCTTCCCTGAGGAAGACTGTTTCTCCTGCTCTCAGCACTCCTGAGTTGCCTATGGTTCTCTGGGTAGCGTTGAGGCCTACTGGGCTTTCCCCCTTCCATGTTAGCAGGTTATTGGCATTGTCCTTGTTTAGCTGATGTTCCTACTGGTGAGACTTCAAGTGTAGCTTCTGACATTACTAGAAGACACACTCACATAGCACACTCCCCGATCCTCTGGCTCTTAGAACCTTTCCAGCCCTCTTCTGAAGTCATCTCTGAACCTTAGCGGTGAGTGAATGAACACACTTTTCAAAAGGAATTTTATGTTGTCTGCCTTTTATTTAAGCATTTTACAAAACTAAAGCTGGGAATGATATCACGTGAGTATAGTCCCTAGCACTTGCCTTACCCAGGAGGACAATTTGGGCTACCTGAGACCTCTCTTTTTTTTAAATATTTATATATTTATTTATTATGTATACAATATTCTGTCTATGTGTATGCCTGCAGGCCAGAAGAGGGCACCAGACCCATTACAGATGGCTGTGAGCCACCATGTGGTTGCTGGGAATTGAACTCAGGACCTTTGGAAGAGCAGACAATGCTCTTAACCACTGAGCCATCTCTCCAGCCCCCTACCTGAGACACCTCTCCCTCTCTCTCCTTCTCTCTCTCTCTCTCTCTCTCTCTCTCTCTCTCTCTCTCTCTCTCTCAAATAACAACATAACCAAATTTAATGTGTTGTCATTATACACATTTAAAATACAGAAAGGTATCTGAAGCCGAATTTGAAATCTCCCGTTTCTGCTCAACTGAGTCTCCAAAATTATTGCATACCTTGTACATGCTTTTATACAGATACAAGATATACCCCCACTCACTCTCTCTGTCTATCTTGGGGTTTTTATTGACTGGCAACTCTTATAAAGAAAAACATTTAATTGGGTAGCTTGCAGTTTCAGAGGTTTAGTTCATTATCATGGCAGAACATGGTGACATGCAGGCAGACCTGGTGCTGGAGAAGAAGCTGACAGTCTTGATCCACAGGCAACAGGAAATGAACTGTGACACTGGGCATAGCTTGAGCATAGGAGACCTCAACGTTCACCCTGACAGTGACACACTTCCTCCACCAAGGCCACGCCTCTTAACAGTGCCACTCCCTTTAGGGGCCATTTTCTTTCAAAGCACCCCTAACCACCACCCCCCATGTGTGTCTAAAGACCTTTAGGTGCATGGGAAGGCCAGAGATCAACATGAAGTGTACTCTTCAATTGTCATTTACCTTACTTTTTGGAGATGGGGTGTTCCACTGAACTTGGAGTCCACTGACTCTGTTGTAATAGGAGCACAGGGCTGCGTCCCCAGCACCCCGGCTGCCTGGCTAGCTTATGCTCCGAAATAACAACACACAAACTGTATTCATTTAATCACTGCTTGGCCCATCTCTATCTAGCCTCTTCTAGGCTAATTCTCACATATTAATTTAGCCCATTTCTAATCATGTGTGTAGCACTGCTAGGTGCACTTACCGGGAAGATTCTAGCCTATGTCCATCCTGTGTCGGAGCTTCATTGCGTGTGCCTCAGAGAGCAGAGCTATCACGTCTACCCGGGAGAGGGGAGCATGGCGTCTCTGAGCTTACTTCCTCTTCCTCCCAGCATTCTGTTCTGTTTACTCCTCCCACCTATGTTCTAACCTATCAGGGCCAATCAGTTTCTTTATTGCTTAACCAATGAAATCAACAGATTGATATATGACACTCCCACATCATGACTCGGCTGCTTTGGCTGGCCACAGAGCTCAGGGATCTGCCTGGCTGCCTCCTCATGTTAGGATTACAGCTGTGCACCATGCCTGCCATTTTGTGTGGGTTTGGGGAATCTTAACTCTGCCTCACACATGTGCACACAGCAAGTGTTTTGTCAGCTGAGCCATCTCCCCAGCCCCAGTTTTCTTTGAACATGAATAGGATCACACTTATTAATGTTGAAATGCTACTCAATTCTGTACCTTGCCTTCTGCACTTCAGCACATACAATGTCAGCACATGTAGTTTCTCATGTTCTTCTTAGTGGCCCTATTTGAAGGTGTGGATGAACTAGATTTTTTCTACCTAGTCTTACATGCACCTTTACATTTTTAGGCAAGTAATGTCTTAAGCTGAGTTTCCAGATGTGGAGCTATGTATGTCTTGTGGTGTGATAAGAATTGCTATCCAAAAATTCCATGCCATTTAAAAGGTTAAGTTTACCTGCTTCTCCACTTTAGAAGGATACAGGCAGCCATAATGGCTCAAACCTATAAGGTGAGACAGGAGGATTGTCATCAGTTTGAGGCTAGCCCTGGCTACCTAGTGAGTTCTAGCCAGCCATGACTATAATATGAGACACTGTCTCAAAAAAAAGGGGGGGGTGCTAAAATTGGGGGAAAAGCATGGTATAGTTCTTTTTTCAAAAATACATTACATGGGTTTTAGATTTTACTGTGAAGGCCAAAGAGACAGTATCTCAGTAATACATGAATATGAATTGTCCTTGGGAAACCTGGCACTGTTTCATTTACAAAAGAATTCAAAGGTTTTATCCTGGCTGGGAATGATGACTCACCCCAGAAATTTCAGCATTTGGGAGGTGGAAGCAAGGAGAATCAGGAGTTCAAGGTCAGCTATAGAGCTTGTTCAAGGGCAGCCTAGGCTACTGTGGGACCTTGTCCCCACTCCCCCCTAACCCCAACACACATTGATTTTCTGCTTACTAACTGCTGGTGAGTCGTTTCCCTTTCACTGGATTTCTGAAGAGTCTAGTGTTTCCAGTTAGGCCTGCTTCTCCACTCAGGGTCATATTTGCTTTAGTTCCATGGCTTGACAAGGCCATACTCGTTTATTGAAGAACTCCCATAGCCTTTCTTCCTGTTGTGTGGTGGCTCTTATCCCCACAGTTATGACTGCGTCTAACAGCTGGTCAGCTTTGTGAAAAAAGAAAA
This sequence comes from Microtus oregoni, assembly GCF_018167655.1. Classification (NCBI taxonomy): domain Eukaryota; kingdom Metazoa; phylum Chordata; class Mammalia; order Rodentia; family Cricetidae; genus Microtus; species Microtus oregoni. The sequence goes on along the minus strand of NW_024543816.1, from coordinate 383,501 downwards.
GCATCATCTGAACTTCTAACTTCAGCTGCTTGTTTTGGCTTTGCATAAATACAGTCTAAGACTAGCCAGGAAATGAGCTTTTGTTTTGTTTGCTAAAAATGATTTTTTATGTAGCAGGAGCAAGCAATTTCAATTTAGCAATGTTTACATGGCTGAAAAGAAATTATTAGTTAAAAGAAAACCCAGACAAACAGGGACCCATTATGCTGGCTAGCCAGCATGGAAGTGTCTAAATGAATACAGTCAAGGGTGAATCAACACGGCTTTTTTTTTTCTAATTCCTCATTGCATTTTATGCTAATTGGTACTATAACATTAGTGAAACATGAAATTTTTTTCAAATGTTTAAACATTATAAAAATAAGGTTTGGTGCCAGGCAGTGGTGGCGCACGCCTTTAATCCCAGCACTTGGGAGGCAGAGACAGGTGGATCTCTGAGTTCGAGGCCAGCCTGGTCTACAAAGTGAGTTCCAGGACAGGCTCCAAAGCTACAGCAAAACCCTGTCTCAAAAAACATAAATAAATAAATAGGTTTGTTGTTTTACTAGTAAGCCAGCCTTTGATCATGCTTCTGCTTAGTTGATCTTTGCCAGTTTGTTAAATAAGGGAGGCAACAAAATCAAATGACTTCTTGAGAGCACTTTTTGTAACCTAGAACTTCAGTAGTTGTGGGGCCAGCAACCATTTACCTTCCAGAGGTAAGCCAGACAATTGAATACAAAGACTTATTCTCAAATGTTCCTGATCCTTAAACCCCAATAAGCTTATGTTCTCTAGTTAATGTTGATTTATTAGCACCTAGAAGCAGTGGTCCATTGGAACCTGGTTTCATGTGGTTTTGGTTACAGAGCACACACACAGGAAGATACATGGTTTAGAAAAATACTAATCAGAGAGTTGGAGTATGTGTGATAGAGAGAGAGAATTGGAAGTGTATGTATGGGCACGCACACACATGCACGTGCACACACACTTTCCAAGACAACATATATGGAGGTCAGAGAACAACCTTGGGTGTTAGTCTTTGCCTTGTGCCTTCTTTGCTGCTGGATACCCCAGGATAGCTGGCCTGTGGGTTTCCAGACCACCTCTTATCTCTACTTCATAGCTCATTGTTGAAACACTGGAAATACAGGCTTGTATTCCAGACTTTACGTAGGTTCCTGGAATTTAAACTCTGGTTCTTGTGCTTGCACGCACGTGATTTATCCACTGAGTCATCTCCCCAGGCCTCCAAAGTGGCCTTTTGTTTTTTTTTTTTTTTTTGAGACAGAGTCTCACTATTACAGTCCTGGCTGTCCTGGAATATGCTCTGTAGACCAGACAGGCCTCAAACTCATAGAGATCTGCTTGCTTCTGCCTCCCAAGTACTGGGATTAAAGGTGTGTATCCCTATGTCAGGCTTAATGTTATTTTTAAATACAACATTCTTTGTAGGCATGTCTTAAAAGAATTGTTCTTAAGCATTTCAACCTATCATATGTACCCTAATAACTTAGGAGAGCTATTGTGTGGCATTTTCCTCTTTTTGGTTTTGTGAGGGGCCTACCACCCAGCTCCCAAATAAATCACACACAGAGACTTAGTCTTAATTATAAATAACCAGCTTCTTTCCAGCCAGCTTTTCTTATCTTAAATTATACTGACTACCTATTCCCTCTGGACTTTTATCTTTCTTACTTCTGTATATCTTACTTTCCTTCTTACTCCATGGCTGACTAGGTGGCTGAGTGGCTGGCCCCTGCTCATTGCTCTCTTAATTCTCGGGTCTCCTTCTATTTTTTCTCTCTTCCTGCTAGCCCCACCTATCCTTGCTCCTGCCTCACTATTGGCTGTTCATCTCTTTATGAGGCCCATCCGGCATTTATAGACAGGCACAGTAACACAGCTTCACAGAGTTAAACAAATGCAGCGTAAACAAAAGTCACACACTTGAACATAATATTCCCCAACAACGAGCTAACCAGAATATTGGGGGTATGAGGATAAAATGTCGAACAAGACAGTTTGTGTTTAAAGCTAATGACAGAGCTCAATTGGTAGGGTGCTTGCATATGCATGAACTCTCAGGTTTCATTCCCAGGACTTCATAAACCAGGCATGGTGCTGCGCTGCCTACCTATAATCCCAGCATGGAGGAGGTGCATGCAGGAGGGTCAGAAGTTCAAGATTATCCTCTGCTACAGTTCCATGACTGTGATGGAGATGGCAAGTTGCCACAAAATAGTAGTGGCAGGATTTATTTATTTATTTATTTATTTTATTTAGGCTTATTAGTTTTTTTTTTTTTTGAGACAGGGTTTCTCACTTTATCCCTGGCTGTCCTGGGACTAAAGCAGTTTTGTATACAAAGCACAATGCTGGGGGCTGAGAGATGACTCAGGTTAAAAAGTACTTGGTGCTCTTAGAGAAGACCTGGATTCAGTTCCAAAACCCACATCAGGCAGCTCAGAACCACCTATAACTTGGGTTCCAGGGGAGCTGTCTCCCTCTTCTGCCCATTGTGGGCACCTGCACACACCTGGCACACATGCAGACAAGCAGACATATGCACACATAAAGATAAATCTTATTTGAAAAGCGTGTTGCTTAGGAAGAAGGCCCGACATATTTCCTTTCTCCCTGAGGAACAGGCAGATAGGAGGGTGAGTCTACAGACTGCCTCTGCTGTGAACTTTGGAACACTTCAATAACAATTCCAATCCAGAAATTGGAAATGTAGCCAGGAGCTCATAGATCACCTCCTAGAAAGATCAACACAAAACCTGAAATAGTCACTTTGTTATCCATTTATTTGAGTTTTTCCTGGAAACTCTCACTTTGATTTTCATTCCTTTAAGACAGCTCCACTCCTTTTCTGACCTTTTTACTTCCCCTACCCTAATGTCCCATGATTGTGTCGTTTAGTCTTCTGCCACTATAAGACACTACTTAGCTTGGCATGATAGTGCACACCTGTGTAAGCTTAGCGTTTGCCAGTGTTGGAAGGCAGAGGGAAGATGATCAGGCCTTAAAGGTCATCCTCGGCTACATAGTGAGTTGGAGGCCAACCTGCGCTATATAACCCTTTATCTAAAGAAACAAGGGAGGTGGAGGAGGAAGTCTGGGGAGATCAGTGGGTAAAGTGCCTGATGCGTAAGAATGGCGATTCAAGTTTGGATTCCCCAGCACACATGTCAAAGGTAGCTAGATATAGATGTGCATGCATCTAATCCCAATGCTGGGGCATGGAGCTACAGACTGAGTCAGCAACTCCGTCTCAAATAAGGTGGAGAGCATTAAGTAAAGATGCTGGACATGGATTCATCTCTAGGCTCAATGCACATATGCATGAGTGAGTATACACAAACATACCATGTAACACACACACACACACACACACACACACGCGCGCGCGCGCGCGCACGTGAAAGAAAAAGGAGGGGCAGGAAAGATGGCTCAGTTGGTAAAGTGCTGCTCGTGAAAGCAGGAGGTCCTGAGTTTTTTTTTCCCGGCACCCACATAGAAAGCTATGTATGGTTGTCATGTGCTTGCAATCTCAGCTCTGGAAAAGCAAGACAGGAGAATCTCTAGGGCTTGCTAGTTGAATCAGTAAGCTCCAGGTCCAGTGAGGCACCCTGTTTCAAGAAACCAGCTGGAGAATGACAGGGGGAGACCCCCAACACTGACCTCTGGCCTTCCCGTGCACATGCACACACATGAACATCTATGCATGCATGTGCCCCTTCCCCAAACACACACCATGAAAAAGGAGTTATTTGTGCTGTCAGATTTGGAACTTCCAGGGCAAGATGGGTGGTGCATTCCTTTGGGTCTCTAATGAGGCCTTCCATGACAAGAGCACATAAAACTGCTCCTGTCATACACTGGCACACTCCAATAACCTCTAGCCCACTCCTTAAAGGTTCCACAGCCTCCTAATGGTACTATCTGGTGAACGAGCTTCAACCAGCAAGTTCTAGAAAGTCTTCTCCCATGCTTCTGACCATACCTAGTTTTTACATGTGCCTCTGGGAGACACTAGCTCAGACTATAGCACTGAGGTTCCAGTCTCTGCCATGCTATATTCTCAGCATCACCTGTGTGCTCCACACAGATATCCTCAGCTCCTCTAATGGATATTTCTAGCCAAGGTGATATCTACTCAAGCATGAGTTCCAAACTAAATGCTCCTGACCTGAGCTCTTGCTGTCTGCTAGCTGATTGTTTCCATCTCCAACTCCATCTGCTCCTAAGTTTCTCAGACTCTGTCCCTCTGTCTTTTAGATCCATCCTCTCTTCTTTTTTATATCCATCCATCCAATCTATTTATTTATTACATGTGTGTTAATATGTGGGCTTGCATGTGCCATGGCATGTGTTCAGAGGTCAAAGTGTTATAGGAGGCTACTTGATTGTTCTCTGCTGCTCAACCCCAAAATAACCACACAGAAACTGTATTAATTAAATCACTGCTTGGCCCATTAGCTCTAGCTTTTTATTGGCTAGGTCTTACATCTTAATTTAACCCATTTTTATTAATCTGTGTATTGCCACGTGGCTGTGGCTTACCAGCAAGGTTCCATCTGGCTTATGTCTTTGATGGGGCTACATGGCTTCGCCTTGACTCTGCCTACTCTCTCTATATCTCTTTCAACGTGACTTTACTCTGTTAAACCATTAGCCAATAGCAGCTTCTTTATTAACCAATGGCAATAAAACATATTCACAGCATACATCGCCTCCCACATCACCTACCCTTTTCTGTCTAAATAAAAAGGGAGATTTAACTTTAACATAGCAAGATTACATATAACAAAACAGGTATCAAGCAAGAATTAAGGTTACAATAGTTATATCTACTTTATCTTTTATCATAACTAAGGAAAACCATAATTATAACTATCCAATCTTCAATTCCATCAAATATAATATTACATAAGTAAACAGGAAGTGCATTGTAAGCAACTTCCAAAATTCTAGAATTGACAGAGACATCTTCTGCCTGGACAGTCACCCAAAGTTCTTCTGTAATGTTGGATCATTCATCTTCAGCCTGCAGGCCCATAGTATCTGGTAGACTTCTCCATAAAGCAGAAAAATTTCAAAGACAGTTCTGCCTATACTGGCAGTTTGTCAATTACTTTCTTCTGTGCCCTGCAGAATGTCTGGCAGTCTCTTACATGAAGCAGGAACCCCAAAGGATGGTCTCACCTTTAGGCAAGTTCATCAGTAATTTCTCTGTGGGTCCTGCATGTCCAGTTCATACAGCAACAGCATAACATCAAGCAGTCTAGGCAAGAGCAGTTTCTTACCCAAATGGCTAGCAAACTCCATAAGGAGCCTCTTCAATGCCCATCTTCCTCTTGAAGTAATTGGTGCTACCAGGATCAGACATGTCTCATTGTCATGAAAAGTCTTAAGTTAATAATTTAAACATTTTAAATGCCATATTCTGAAGGTCTCTGAAAAATTTGAAGAATACCTATCTAACTGAAATATATCTATCTATCTATATCTATATATATCTAGAAAACCTAGCTAACATGACTACAAGCAAAAAATCCTTAGACCCAAATTCTGAAGTCAAGATAACTTTAAAACATATATGCCGGATTAGCTTAGCAGCCTATACAATGAAATGTCTCTTTGTACTTTGCTCCTTTACAGTCAAAATATTCAAAGAAAACACAATAATATACATAACCCAGGCTCTCTGTGTTTATTCCATCTTTACGTGGCTTATTTTTCTTTACTCCTTTTATTTATGGCTGTCTGTCTCTTTAAAGACTTTACCTTTTTAAAAACCACTTCCTTTTATAACTGTCTATATTTTTCTTTTCTTTCCCAAGCCTATGTACATTTATCCAACACTGACCCATTTAGAGGTGTTTTTTTTTCTTTTTTTTAAATTAATGTATTTATTTATTAAAGATTTCTGCCTCCTCCCCGCCACCGCCTCCCATTTCCCTCCCCCTCCCCCGATCAAGTCCCCCTCCCTCATCAGCTCTAAGAGCAATCACGGTTCCCTGACGTGTGGGAAGTCCAAGGACCACCCACCTCCCTCCAGGTCTAGTAAGGTGAGCATCCAAACTGCCTAGGCTCACACAAAGCCAGTACGTGCAGTAGGATCAAAAACCCATTGCCATTGTTCTTGAGTTCTCAGTAGTCCTCATTGTCTGCTATGTTCAGCAAGTCCGGTTTTATCCCAGGCTTTTTCAGACCCAGGCTAGCTGGCCTTAGTGGGTTCCCGATAGAACATCCCCATTGTCTCAGTGTGTGGGTGCACCCCTCGCGGTCCTGAGTTCCTTGCTCGTACTCTCCTTCTGCTCCTGATTTGGACCTTGAGACTTCAGTCTCCAATGTGGGTCTCTGTTAGAGGTGTTTTTTTTATCTGAATCTATTTTACTATGTATCTGAAATCCTTTTCTGTCCAGGAACACTTCTTAAAATGCTAAGTGGCCTCGCTACCACTGATGCTGTTTTGCCTTTTGGCTCCACCCAATCTAACATGGCAGAGGTTTGTTCGGGGTGCGCCATGTTCATAGTCCCGTTTTCAGGCACACAGCAGGCCTATGTTGCCATTAAGCAAGTTTATAGCAGTCTTTTCACAAACTCCATTTAAATGTTTGGTCTTCTGAAAAAGTCAGAGTTCATGCTGGCAGCATGGACCAGAAAACCGCCATTTAGAAAACACACTTTTTTTTGTTTGTTTTGCTTTAGCTACTGCTGAATCAGAAAGATTTTTCTTAAAGGAGCTGCAGCATGCTGCCAGAAAGCAAAGTCCATCCAAACAAAACAAAACAAAACAAAACAAAACAAAACAAAACAAAACAAAACAAAACAAAACAAAACAAAACAAAACAAAAAAAAACAAAACAAAACAAAACATGCAGCTGAGCTTTGTTTTTAATGTCTAGAATTCCTTTCCAAGCCCTCTCAGGTTTTATGTGGATTTAGCTAGCACAGGTTGGAGTGCCAATTTATTGTAGGAGCCTGCTTGTTTGTTTCTAGCTGCTCAGCCCCCAAATAACCACATCAAAGAACAACTTGCAGGAGTCACTTCTGTTCTTCTTCAAACACAGGGTCCTGGGAATAGAATTCAGTTCATCAGTTTGGTGGCAAACACCTTGACTGACTGGGTCATGTCACCGGCAGTATCCTCTCTGTTCTTCCTGCTTACACCTCCTGTCAATCCCACTTTTATTTTTTAACCATTTTCAGAATTTCCTCCCTTCTACTCTGTCCATGTTCATTAGATGTTAGTCTTTTTTTGGAAGAAGTTCTTGTCCTTTCTCTGTCAACTTGATGTGAAGGTGATTGCTTTGTGATGGTGCCAGGCTCACTTCCACTCCCCCCCCATTTTTCTTTGTTCCTGTATACCACATGTCCAGTTGTACCATTTCCTCCGTCTCTGCTTGTGGAGTTTTCTCGAAAGTTCACTCACACATCCCATTTTTATTTAGTTTTATTTTTTATACACTTACCCACTCCAGCAAAGTTTGCAGTGCCTGTTGCAAAACCAGTGTTCCTTTCTAATTAACTTATTTATTACCTCTAAATTATATTCCCAATAGTTCAAATGCTGTTTCTTGGTCCTTAGCTAATCTGCTTTTGCAAATGACCCCCAAAAAGACGTCTGTGTTAATGACAGTAGGATCAAGATAAAAAAGCCAGAGACTCCACACATTCTTCCTTGCTGGCAAAGATGTAATAGGAATCTACCCCAAAGCTGGTAGTTCATTAGCAAAGGGAAGGCAGCCCTGCCCAGATATAAGGCTGTGTAAACTATATGCACCGAGAAGATAAAGGGGCAGGAGAGAAATAAGAGTAACGGAAGCTGAAGCATGGAGTGCCAATAGAAATAGAGTGCTTCTTTCTTTCTTTTTTCTTTCTTTCTTTCTTTTTTTTTTAAAAAACTGATTTGCTTATGAAAAATGCTACATGGTAAAGGTATCTCAAAACTTGAAGCACACATGCCAGGTGAGGTGCCTCCTACCCATAATGCCAACTCTTAGGAAGCCAAGAAAGGACTGTCATGAGTTTGAGGCCAGTCTGAGATAGATAATGCGTTCCAGCCCATTCTGGTCTACTGTATGAAACCTTGACTCAAAAGCAAACAAAACCCAAAGCTGAAGTCCGTGTGAGGTAGGCAAGTTACAGGGATAGCTTATCAATCTGGAGTGCCACTTGGTTTGGTTCATACATGCACCCCTCCTTTAACAATTAGCCTGGCACCCTAAGATGCCCACCTTTATCAAGCTGCAGCTACACCATACTCCAAACAGTGGAATAAGTTTCTCTTCCCTTATCTTCTAAAATACCCATTTTGTGGTCAGTTTCTACTCAAGCATGTTCCCAGGGTTATGTGAGATTGACAGGCAGAGGGCTGATGTGAACTATTTTTGAGGAACACACACAGTTAGGTAAACTGTCCTAAAGTGACCTTTTAGGGAAAACTTCTTTTTTACCAGCCTGTACTTATGCATATTTGGGTGTGTATATGATTAAAATCAGATGCATCATGGGAACAGAACCACCTGTGGTATGCACCCCTTAGCAACCATACACCACCTCCTCTTCTTCCACCATCCCATAAAGAAAGGGCCCAGACAATAACCAGGTAAAAAAACAATAACAGTAAGGTTTCAAGTGGGGGGGGGGGGTATGTCCAAAAAGCCTGGGACTGAATTTGAATGTTACCAGTTAATCTGGGCAGGGTTATCCTTCCTTTGCTCTCAGCTTCCTGGATCTCTGGGAGCTGGAGGCCAGCCTGGTCTACATAGTGAGTTACAGGCCAGCTAAGGCAACAACTTTTATACAAAGCTCTCTTAAACCTATTAAGATTTTTTATTTAGAAACCACAGATATTTTCCTAGGTTGGAAAATATCCTCTTGTCATTTTTCCTGGCTGCCTACTAGTCAAGTCTGTGGTTGCATCACGGTTTGTATCATGAGACATTTGAGGACTTCTCAGCTTTCATTGATGCTATTCCATGGTTTCAAGCAGAGCTTCTCAAATCACAAACAACATGCAGAGACCCCAAATTGGAAGATATTCTATATACTCATTGGCCTGAACACCTCAGAAAAGTCTTGAAAACCAAAGAAAGACTAAGGATGCATTTCAAATAGAAGGTGACTAAAAGAGCAGGATAACTAAAATGAATACTCAATCCTGAATTATACCTCAATTTTAAAAAATAACCTTTTCACTGTTAGGGCATTTAAAGGAAGTATAGGCTGAATGTAGTTATGGACTGAATGTTATATAATATTGTATCAATGGTAATTTTTTGATTGCAGTCCTTGTTCTGTAGTCATGTAAGAGAATATCCTTGGTCTGGGGCTGTAGCTCAGTAGTAGAACTCTTGCCTAGCATGCATGGAAAGTCCCTGGGTTCCATCTCTAGCACTGTAAAAATTAAAAATACTGGGGCTGGCAGATTGACCGGAAGGTAAAGGGGCTTGCTGCCAAGGCTGTCTACCTGAGTTTGATTCTTAAAACCCACACGCTCCCACATGCTGGAAGGAGAAAGCTGACTCCAAGTAGCTGTCCTCTGACTTCATACATTGTGACCTCATAAATGTATTGTGTTTCTTTCTCTCTCTCTCTCTTTCCCTCCCTCCCTCCCTCCCTTCTGTCCTCCTCCCTACCTCTCCCTCTTTCTCTCTCCTTTCTCATGAGCTCTCACGCTACCTTGTGTTCTGGCTCTCTCTGTCTCACTCATCCTTTTTGTTGTTTGTAACATGAGGGCCTGCTTGTTGGGGTTTCTGTCCTGCCCAGTTCCTATAATCAAGCTCCAAAGAAAATCACACAAAGGTCTACATAAGTTATAAACTGATTGGCCCATTAGCTCAGGCTTCTTATTAACTCTTGTAACTTATATAGCCCATTATTCTTATCTACGTTAGCCACATGGCTTGGAACCTTTTTCAGCGGGGCACATCCTGCTTCTTCAGTGGTCTGGGCAGGATTGGGGAAAGAACTTCCTTTTTCCCAGAATACTCCTGTTCTCATTGCCCCACCTCTACTTCCTGTCTTGTTTTCCTGCCTATACTTCCTGCCTGGCTACTGGCCAATCAGTGTTTATTTAAAACATAATTGACAGAATTGCCCTGTACCAGCTGTTGTTTTTGAGACAGGGTTTCTCTGTGTAACAGTCACGGCTGTCCTGGAACTCATTCTGCAGACCAGGCTGGCCTCAATCTCACAGAGATCTGCCTGCCTCTGTCTCCCGAGTGCTGAGATTAAAGCTGTGTGCTCTCTTACACACACAACGTCACACATGGGGCAGGGAATAAAAAATATTTGAAAGAGAATATTGTCCTTAGAAAGCACATATTCAGTGTTTAGGAACAACTTTTACAATTTTTTGTCCTTTTTAAATTGTTCAAAAACTTGAGCATAGCAGCCAAAACTGCAACTCTCCTTCAGGGAGTCCAAAGAGGATGAAACCTCAGGACAGCAAATTCCAGAAACAGGAGGAATCCTGAGATGGCCATCAGAATATTTAACTGAGAAACCACATCTGAGTTGGACTTGGTGGCTCACACCCTGGTTCCTGCTTCGCAGTAGTGGCTAATGCTGTTTTCCCCTCCTGTGACTCGGGACAAGGCTAAAGTTTGTTAATAGAACTCTGTCGGGATTCTGTTCTGCTTTCTCTCCCAGATGTTCTCTTTAAGCTGCCAGTGGTTGCTGGGACTATAGCTCAGTGGTAGAGTGCTTCCCTGGCATTTCCCGGGCCGTGGATTCCATCCCAGATATCTAGCCAGATGTTTCATGAGTTTTGCCAGGAAAAGTGGTTCATGCCTATGACCCCAGTATTTGGGAGGTGGAGGCAGCAAGATTGCTATGACTTCTAGATAGGCTTGGGCTTCATTTTGAGTTACAGGCCAGCTTGGGCTACAGTGCCAGTCCTTGTTTCAAAACACAACTTAAATTGGGCAGTGGTGGTGCACGCCTTTAATCCCAGCACTCAAGGCAGAGGCAGGTGGATCTCTGTGAGTTCAAAGCCAGCCTGGTTTACAGAGCAAGTTTCAGGACAGTCAGGGCTACTCAGAGAAGCCCTGTCTTAGAAAATAAAAACAAAAACAACAAACAAACAAACCACACACACATAATTTAGGCGGGCATGTTGGATATCCTGTTTCACTTTTAATGACAACTTGACACCACCTAGGGTCACTTGAGAGCAGGGAACCTGTGACTGAAGAATCGCCCCAGTCTGTTTGGTCTGTGACCATGTCTATGCTTGTCGTGTGGGAGAGACCAGCCTACAGTGAGCAGCCCCATCCCTGGGCAGGCGGGCCTGGGCTATATAAGAAAGCTAGCCTTGGCTGGACATGACGGCACATGCCTTTAAATCCAGCATTCAAAGGGAGGGGCAGACAGATCTCTGAGTTTGAAGCCAGCCTGGTCTACATAGTGAGTTCCAGGATATCCAGAGCTACATAGTTAAAACCTGTCTCAAAAACCAAAAATCAAAGAAAGCTAGCATTAGGGACGGAGAAATGGCTCAGTAGTCAAGAGTATGGGCTGTATTTCTAGAGGACCTGGGTTCTAATCCCAGCACATGGCAGCTCGTAACCATCTGTAACTCCAGTTACCCTCTTCTGACATCCATGGACGTGTGGTATACAGACATACATGCAGGCAAAACACTCCTGCACATTTAAAAAGTAAAAAACAAAGTTTCAAAAAAGACGGTTAGTTGTAGTGTTCTAAAAACAAAACAAAACAAACAAAAAACGAAAAGCAATCAAGCCAGTGAGCAGGTCCCTGCCTTGAGTTCCTGCTCTGACTTCCCTTCATGATCAGTTGTGGCCTGCGAGTGAAAGCCGAAGAAACCCTTCCTCCAGGTGTTGTGTTGCGTTTGGTCAGAGTATTTTAGCAAAGCAACAGAAAGCAAGTTACAGCAGTGGGTTGCACTTGTAATGCCAGCACTTGAGAAGCCTAAGGCAGAAGTGTCCCCACAAGGTCGAGGCCAGCCTTAGCGAGCTGCTCAGTTCCAAAGCAGCCTGGACTGCACTGAGGCCATTTTCCAAAAAGTTACATTTGGGGCCAGCAACACAGCTCAGAGAGGAAAGCTGCCTGCTGCCAAGCCTGACAACTTGAGCTCCGGGACCCACGTGGAAGGAAAGAATCAATTTCTGCAAATTGTCCTCTGCCTTTCATAGGCAAGTCATAAGACACACGTACCACACACATGTGTACACATATACACACAGACACACAATAGGTGTCTGTTAAAAATTCCTTTTTACAAGTGAAAAGCAAACAGAAAATGATGTTTCAAATGTGCATGGGTGTAATGTTGGCGATAATCCTGGCATTGAGGAAGCAAAGATAAAAGGATTTTGAGTTTTAAGCTATCCTGAGATGCATGACAAGATCCTGACACAAAAGTGAAATGAAGCAAGGAAATGCTTTCTTTAAGAACATCCCACCCACAAATCAGATAGCTGGAATAACTCACCAACCAGGGAAGAAGTAATGCTTTGCTTTTGAGATTTCAGTTTAGATGAGTTGCCCATTGGTAATGAATTTTTGAGAGAATGTGGTCATCACAATGGTATTGAGAGGCTGTGGGTGTAGCTCATGGGTAGAAGGCTTTCATGGCACATACAAGATTCAGGACTTACTCCCCAACAGCATGAAAACAAAATATGATCAATAGTAACCTTGACAGATAGTATTGAACTGAGCGTTGGAGACAAAACAGCTTGTCTATCCCTACTGGAAAAAACAAAACAAACAGACAAACAAACATACAAATGGGCTGGAAAGATGGCTCAGAGGTTAAGAACACTAGCTGATCTTCCAGAGGTCCTGAGTTCAATTCCCAGCAACCACACGGTGTCTCACAACCATCTACAAAGAGATCTGGTGCTCTCTTCTGGTGTGTAGGTATGCAGGCAGAATGCTGTATACATAATATTAAATAAATATTTAAAAAACAATTTCCATTACGATTCTTAAAAAACTCTACACTAGATTCTTCTAGTCCATGTTACTTGTTCATATTTTGTTTTTATATTTATTTATTATGTATACACTATTCTGTCTGCATGTATGTCTGCAGGCCAGAAGAGATTACATCATTACAGGTGGTTGTGAGCCATCATGTGGTTGCTGGGAATTGAACTCAGGACCTTTGGAAGGGCAGGCAATGCTCTTAACTGCTGAGCCATCTCTCCAGCCCCTCATATTTTGTTTTTTATCTACATGGCAGTCTGTCTTCACAAAGCCTCTGAGCTAAAATAGTCTTGGAAATTCCTAGTCCTGAGGCCCTGAAATCCTCTTGTACGCCAGCTTACCCTGAGAAGGTCGTTCTACGACAGTCTTCTGGCGAGTCTGAGACCGTTCTGTCATTCCTTCTAGAAGACCTACTTTCTAGCCCAGGGAGGTGTGGTGGAACATACCTGTAATCCCAGGCGGCCAGGATACTTTTTGATAGTCACCCTATAAACCATTTACATGTGAATTTGAATTTGGCACTGCTTGGCAGGAAAAGAAAAGTTTATTACAAAAACACCACCTATATAAAAGTAACCTAAGAGCTGGGTGGTGGTGGCACAAGCCTTTAATCCCAGCACTCAGAAGGCAGAGGCAGGCGGATCTCTGTGAGTTTGAGGCCAGCCTGGTCTACAAGAGCTAGTTCCAGGAAAGGCTCCAAAGCTACAGAGAAACTCTATCTCGAAAACAAACAAACAAACAAACAAATTAATAACTTAATGTAAGCCACGCTTATTTCTCATTTTAATAAATTTGGCGGGGAGCTGGAGGGATAGCTCAGCAATTAAAAGCACAGTCTGCTCTTCCAGAGGACCTGGGCTCAATTTCCAGTGCCCACATGGTAGCACACAATTGTCTATGACTCCAGTTCAGGGAATCTGATGCCTTCTTCTGGCCTCTGTGTGCATCCACATGATACACAGATATACATGTCAGCAAAACACACATGCACATAAAATAATAATAAAATAAACTTTGTTAGATTTAGTGTGTTTGGCGTGGGTGTGCATGTGCCACCATACATGAGTTAAGATCAGAAAATAATTTATGGGCTGGGTGGTGGTAGTGCTCACCTTTAATTGCAGCACTAAGGAGGCAGAGACAGGTAGATCTCTGTGAGTTTGAGGCTAGCCTGGTCTACAAAATAAAGTCCCAGGACAGCCAGAGCTACACAGAGAAACCCTGTCTCAAAAAGAAATGAAGGAAGGAAGGAAGGAAGGAAGGAAGGAAGGAAGGAAGAAGGGAGGGAGGGAGGGAGGAAGGGAGGGAAGGATGGAGGAAGGAAGGAAGGAAAGGAAGGAAGGAAGGAAGGAAGGAAGGAAAGGAAAGGAAGGAAGACACATACATACAGAGAGAGAGAGAGAGAGAGAGAGAGAGAGAGAGAGAAAGAGAAACAAAGAGAGAGAACAATTTGTGGGAGTTGTTTCTCTCCGTCACTGCATGGATCCTGAGGATCAAACTCAGATTACCAGGCTTTGTAGCACATTCACTTACCAGATGAGTGATGACTCATGTTAGCCCTTCTTTCACTTTTATTTAAACTTTTATTCATTTTTCTTTATGTTAGTATCTCTCATCTGTAGACAGAAGTTTCTGTCCCACCCAGTCCCAGCCATTCAGTCCCAAAGAAACACATAGAGACTTATATTAATATTAAACTCTTTGGCCTATTAGCTCAGGCTTATTATTAACTAGCTCTTACAACTTAAATTAACACATAATTCTTGTCTATGTCTAGCCACGTGTATTGATACCTTTTCTATTGTATACAAATTTTGTATATTGATACAAATTTGAGATTTTTTTAAAACAGACTGTACATATGTTTCTAATCTTGTTCAAGGTATTGTACCTATATAGCTCATTTAACAATGTAATGCAAATTTCTAATCCTTGAAAGTTATTATTATCAACTGTTTAGGATAATAAGGAAATGCAAGTTAGTAATTAATCACCTATTATAATCAAACTTGTAGTCACATTAGGTATGTTTTCAAGGTCAATCAGAGATATATTTCAAATAGACAGGTCATCTTCAAATACTTCAGAGATCTATAGAATATGGCATTTGAGATGTTTTAATAATACCAGTTCTTTATTCTTTTTTTTAATGACAATGAGTCATGTCTGTTCCTGGCAGCACCAATCTGTTTCAAACATGATGGGCATTAAAGGAACTCCACATAAAGTTTTCTTTCTTTGTGGCAAAAGTAAAGCACTAGGCAAGAAAATACCTTTGCCTCAACTGACAGTATGCTGTCCTAATGGGATTAGCATAACACAAAAGAGAGTGACTGCCAACCCTTGCCCAGACAAGACAGGACCTGCTTCATAAAAAAGTCTGTCAGATATTCTAGGCAAGAAAATACTTTTGCCTCAACTGACAGTATGCTGTCCTAATGGGATAAGCAAAACACAAAAGAAAATGACTGCCAACCCTTGCCCAGACAAGACAAAAACCCTGCTTCAGAGAAAAGTCTGTCAGATATTCTTGGCCTATAGGCCAAAGACGGATGCGCCAATGTTGCAGAGGAACTTCGGGTGACTTTCCAGGCAGTCAGCTGTTTCTGTCATTACTCACATTTTTTTTGGAAGTCACTTGCTTGTACTTATTGCTTATTCAGTTAATATTATTTCCTTCTTGGGTCTTAGGGAATTGAAGACTAGATAGTTATAATTATAGTTTCCTTGTTTACCACATGCAGAATATAAGTTATGATAGAAAGTAAAATAGGTACAAGACTTTGGTCTCACAAGATAGGATAGATAAAGAGTATTTTCTCTGAATTTGTCAAATACAAATGGACTAGACATTATTGATATATTTATTGCCTGTATATATTGTATATAGTTTTTATTTTATTAGTTATAGCCTTCTTTTTTATTTTAGACAAAAAGGGGAAATATAGTGATATTTTATTTATGTTTTAATAAATAAAGCTGTGTGAAGGTCAGAAGGTAAAACTAAGCTGCTAGAGGTCAGGCAGTGGTGTCATAGACCTTTAATCCCAGAATTTGGGAGACAGAGACAGAGGCAGATGGATCTCTGTGAGTTCATGGCCACCCTGGCCTAGGCTATATAAGTTCAATTCAGAAACAGTCCAGGTGGTAGTGACTCATACCTTTAATTGCAGCACTAGGGAGTCATGCCTTTAATCCCAGCACTAAAGGGGAATATAAGACGATAGGAGTTCAGGGCTCAGTCAGCAGTTAACCAGCCTTGGTAGAGGTAGGACTCTAGTGGCTTGGCTCTTTTGCTTTTCTGATCTTCAGCTTGAACCCCAATAAATGTCTCTGGGTTTTTATTGTTCATGCTACAATCACCCTGCACAAAAATCTATTCAAAATGGATAAAGGACCTTAATATAAAACCTAAATCACTGAAATTACTTGAGGAAAACATTAGGGAACACTTTAAGATATGGACATAGGAAAGAACTTTCTGGAAAGGATTCAATAGCATGTGATAAGTATTGCCCAGTAACTGATAAATAAGCTTCTATGAAATGTAAAATCCTCTGCATTGAATGGGAAACTACCAGCAGAGAAGAGACAACCTATAGAATGGGTAGAAAGCTCTGTCAGCTACACCCCAGAGGGCTAATACTGAAAACACAAATAATGCTTCTCTCTTTGTATTCACAGATTTCTCTGATGGAGGAAGGTCATTGGCTAATAAAGAAACTGCTCTTGCCTGGACTATTGCATAAACTGGACACAGAGAACCCGCAGAGAGAGGACTACTGAACTTGCCGAAGGTGAGGTGATCTTTCGGGGTTCCTGATTCATGAAAGAGTCTGCGAGACATTCTGCAGGACACAACAGATAGTGACTGAACTGACTTTGAATTTTCCTGCTTTATGGAAATGTCTGCTGGATACCATGGGCCTGAAGGCTGAAGATGGATGCCCCAACGGTACAAAAGAACTTTGGGTGACTGTCCAGGCAGTGAGATGTCTTTGTCATTTCTAGAGTTTGAAGTTTCTTAGTTCTTGTTTACTTAGGTAATATTATATCTTTCTGGAGTCTTTGATGGAGTTAAGAATAGTTAGTTATAGTTATAGTTTTCCTTAGTTATGATAAAGATTATTGTAACTTTTACTTGATAACTGTTTTGTTATATGTAATTTTGCTATGTTAAAGCCTTTTTTTTTTTTGTTTAAACCGAAAAAGGGGAAATGATGGAGGAAGGTCATTGGCTAATAAAGGAACTGCCCTGGCCCATTTTATTGGTTAGAGGATAGGTGGGAGGAGTAAACAGAACAGAACGCTGGGAGGAAGAGGAAGTGAGCTCAGAGACTACACAGCTCTCTCGGGAGCAGACGCCTCAGAGAGAGACGCCATGCCCGGCTCCCGGGATGAAGCTCCGACCCAGGATGGACTAGGCTAGAATCTCCCCGGTAAGCGCACATTGGGGTGCTACACACAGATGATTAGAAATGGGCTAAATTAATATGTGAGAATTAGCCTAGAAGAGAATGGGCCAAGCAGTGATTAAATGAATACAGTTTGTGTGTTGTTATTTCGGAGCATAAGCTAGCCGGGCAGGCGGCCGGGGTGCTGGGAACGCAGCCCCGCCGCCCTTATTACTACATTTCTCTATACTGTGAGTTTAAAACCCAAAAGTCTGCTAGTACATACACTAAGAATATATGATATAGGGCTGGAGAGATAGCTCAGAGGTTAAGAGCACAACCTGTTCTTTTTTTAAAAACTTCATCCCCTTCTTTTATTGTCTAGTTCAACTGATAAGTATAACTTGCCCCTTGGAATGGGGAGAAGAGGGATGAGAACAAAACCAAAACACTCTTAAAAAAATGAAGAAGATCCATTTCTTTGTCCTTTCTGTAACCTGACCTTTAAAGTAGGTCACGTCTGCAAACCCCCCTGACTGCTTCACGAAAAGTACCTTTTCCTCAACAGTCCTGGCCACACCAACCTCCTCAACTATGGAATACAATGCACACAGCACACTTCCCCTTGGTGAATAACAGCAGACAGGGGTACCATTCTCTACCCTGCCCAGTGTGTGTCCATTCACCTAACAAGGCACCTTTCCCTGGAAGAAAGCAGGAGAAAAGGAGGCTTTCTCCTCTTCTGGCTTAGCAGGGCTTGCTGGAAGAGGGCTGGATACAGGGCTTGAGAGCCTACTGCCAACAGAAAGAATCCAGTCACCAAGTCCAGAGATGAGATGCATAGATGGAACTGGGCCAGGAGGATGCTTAGGGTTGGTTGCACTGGACAAACATTGTGGGAGCTCTCATGCAGGTTTTAGGGGCTGAGGGACCATCTGAGAAGAGGAGGTCCATCCTTTTCCTGAGGAGCAGGACCAAGCCAGGCTTCACCTGAGAATGGGTGGTAGAGGTAGGGCTCCACAGGCAGCTCGGTTTGTTTTGCTGGGGTATACTCTTTGAAGATGCATATATTCTCCTGAAGCAGGAAAGTCCTCCACTGGGTGGAAGGAGTACTTGGACTCAAAAATCATCCAAGAAGGGACGGACAGTGGTGATGGAGTCTCTATGGCCATTCCTCAGGGGTGGTGGTGGATGAGAGGGTGGCCCAGCTGGCGTCCTTAAGGGTGGAGCTGGGGGTTTTCCTCTGCTCGGAGGTTCTGACTCATGCATTTGGTAAGGTGGTGGGGGGAGCATCCCTGGCACCATTTCGGACCATGGGTAGTGGAAGTGGAGGAGCTGCTCCCCTACTAGGAGGGTCTCAGGCTGGGGGAGGTGGCCTGTTACTCAACAAGAAGGGGGAGGCAGAGGTGAGTGGAGGAGGTGCAAGGCCTCTGACTGGCCCTGGTGTCTTCCTATGCAAAGAATTGTGTCTTTGTGGCAGCTCAGGGGCTGACTCAGTGGGGCTTGAGGGTCCATTGAGGACCCCAGGAGGCTGCCGGTAAGGCGGTGGGGGAGGGGCCGGAGACTGGCCGCTTGGTCCGGTTCTGATATTCACAGAGGAAGGAGGTGGTTTTACAGTGGGTGGAGCAGGATGTCCTTCTCGACTGGGTGCCGCCTTTGTCCAGGTGTTGGAGATAAGGGTTTCTCCCGGTTGTAGGCCTGAGCTTTGCTATTGTGCACAGGCAGAGGAGTAGGGGGCGCACTGGCACGGTGCCCTGGAGGTGGTGGGGGAGGAGCAGATGAGCTGTGTTTCATGTCTGTACCGCTAGTGGTAGTGGGACGATATGGGTCGGGTGAAGAGGGTCTCTGCATCCGGGAAGTTCTGGGAGGGAGGCTCGGCTGCTCTCGGTATCATCTTGAGGACGCCCACTGGCTGTAGACACTGGAGGCCTCGGAGCAGCAGCTCGAGAACTGGGGACTTGTAGGGCTGGCTTACCAGCTCGAGTATCTGAAGCATCCTTGGCTCGCACAGGTCGCAGCTTGGGCACTCCTCCTTGAAAGAGACCTCCCTTGGGTGCAAAGCAGCAGCTCCAGGGCCATAGCCACCACCACCACTCCCTTTAGGCTTCTCCATGACAGGAGCACTCTGATCTTTAATGTTGGTCACCTTCTTCAGTTTGGTCCCTCTGCAAATGTCTTGTAAGCAGACTCCTCGATTCTGCTGCTCATCTCTACTGAGTTTGGGCTGCTCTGTGTTTGCCTGATTAAAAGTGGGAGGTGGAGGACCAGGTGGGGAGGAGGAGGAATTGACATCCTTGCCCTGCTCCCAGTTGGCACCGTTCTCTCTCAGTCTTTATTTGTAGCTTTAAGTCATTCATATACCTCACCCAACCCTTCAGGATCTCTAATTTCCTGTCTCTTCTACCCGTTTGCCCGGTCCGCACTGGCCACTCACCACCGCCCACAAACTGCTCTTGAAGAAGCCCCAATTTTAGTTCTCAGGGCCCCATCCGGCAGCATAGCTGTCTGGAAGTCCATCCCCTGGGGATCTGGCACCTCTGCTTTCTTTACAGAAACATCATTAAAATTAAAAAAAAATAAAGGAGAGAGGAAAAGAATATATAATAGGCTGGGGGTATAGCTCGGTGATGGAGTACTTACCTAGCATGCAAAAACACCACCACTAAAAATAAAAAGTTACTCCCGGCACACTCCTTTAATGACCTCGCTCAGGAGGCAAAGGCAGGTGAATCTCTCTGAGTTTGAGACCAACCTGGTCTCTGTGAGTTCGAGACCAGCCTGGTCTACAGAGCTAGTTCCAGAACAGGCTCCAAAGCCACAGAGAAACCCTGTCTCGAAAATAAAAAAAAAAAAAAAAAAAAAAAAAAAAAAAAAAAAAAACCACAATAAGTTCGGGGCTACATAGCAAGAGTTTGTCTCAAAAAGCATATATTGTAATACCATGCCTTTTTAGTGTAGTGATAAGGTTAGAACCCAGGACCTCGCACATGTTCAGTACTGACATCATGGGTCATGGAGTGGGGAAACAAGGCTTGGGTAATAGTAATAAGGATAGCTGCAAAGACGGGAGGAGCATGAGATAACACAACTGAAGTTCATTAGAGTCTAAACTCTTTAAAAAATATATGTTTAAAAATGTATATGAGTAGCCGGGCGGGGGTGGCGCACGCCTTTAATCCCAGCACTTTGGAGGCAGAGGCAGGCGGATCTCTGTGAGTTCGAGGCCAGCCTGGTCTACAAGAGCTAGTTCCGGGACAGGCACCAAAGCTACAGAGAAACCCTGTCTCGAAAAACCAAAAAAAAAAGTATATGAGTGTTTTGTCTGCATGTATGTCTGTGTGACGTGTTCGTGATGTGCTCTTGGAAGGCAGAAGAAGGCACTGGGTCCCCTGGAACCGAAGTTACACGTGACTGTGAGCCACTGTATAGATGCTGGGAATGAAACCTGGGTTTCCTGTAAGAGTAGCCAGTGTTCTTAACCACTGAGAAATCTCTCCAGCCCCATAGTCTGTACTCTGCACATTGCACAGCATGCTTTGGTGGACAGATGCTTGGGAAAATCCCCACGTACCTAGAGAGCCTGCTAAAGATAACATCTGGATGTTCTGTAACTGGAAAAAGCAACTGACTTCTCAGGTCTCAGAGGGCAGAGATAATGTCAGTAACTACAGATTGGAGATAGATAGCATCGGAGCCTCCGTACAGGTTGAGGGCTCTGTCCTACAGACTCCTTCCCACTTCAGGTGCCAATTCCAAGTCCCAGGCTGTGGCCTGTACTTCTGACCAACCAGCAATTAAGCACGTGTTCTCAAGATCCCCTCCTCAGATTCAGTTATTACTACGACAGTTCACATGGTTCAGGGAAATGTGTATGCTTAGCAGTTTAGTCTAAATTCTAATACAAGATCTACAAACATCCAGATGGATGGGAAGTAGGGTGGGGTATGTGGGTTGGGCCTTGGAATGTACATGCTGTCTCTGGTCACACTATTCCCCTAGCATCCCAGAAACACATGACATTTTATTGTTCAAAAGTCTTTATTTCTTCCTCCAAACCCTTCCATATACTCCTCCCCACTCTTCTTCAAAATCATGCTTCTTTCTCGCAAATTGTTATTGACTGCATGTGTGTGTGTGTGTGTGTATGTGCGCGCGTGCACGTGTGTTTGTGTATAGGAATATAATCACCTGCTCTGTGGGGCAAACAATTGGTGTGCTCCTCCCTGGGGGAAGACATCAGACAACCTCTCCTGCTTCCAGCTTGCCTGTTTCCTATATTGGTTTGTGTAGGGCTGAGGCCTCAGGAGCTTTTCCCCACGCACTCGGGCATATCTGCATATCCATTGGTGCATCCTTGCAGAGCTCATGTATAAGCAGTCATGCTCGCGAGACTTTCTGGATCTAGCTTTTGGCAGTACTAGATGACGTCTAATCTCAGAGCAAACTCCCTGAGCTGCCTAGGAGTCTTTCTAGAGCAGGCTTTCCCCACATTCCAGATGCCACACGTGGAACTCAAATTCCAAAGCTCTAACTACTTATTCTTCCTGTGACAAGCGTCAAGGCTACCTCAGGTCCTAAGCTTACAGCAGAGGGGGACTACACACCCTATTTGACCTCATCCTGGTTTATACATTTTCCTAGATTCTGTCCAATTTAGAATTTGGCCTAGATCCATCCATCCATCCTCCCTCTCTCCCTCTCTCCCTCCCTCCCTTTCTTCCTTCCTCCTGTCCTTTACTTCTTTCCTTCCTTCTGGGAGGGTCTTGCGTAGCTCAGGTTAGCATCAACCTTACTGTGTAGCTAAGGGTGACTTTGACTTTCCAATCCTTCTGCATTTACTTTCCTTGCGCTGGGATTCTGATGTGGACCACACAAGGCCAGAAGTGGGTATCATATGCGCCCCTCTAGCCTATCCACCGTCCTTTTGGAAGCACAGTCTCTCACAGAACCTGGAGCTTGTGTTTCAGCTCGACTGACTAGTGAGCCCTTGGGATTAGCCTGCCTGTCTCTCCTTACCCGGTACTGGAATTATGTCAGCGCTGATGTGAGTGCTGGGAACCTAAAGTCACTGAGGCATCTCCCCAGTCCAGATTTTCTGTTTTCTAACTACTAATATAAATGTTGGAGTGAAGAAAGTCAGGATGCTAGATGCTAGATGCCAGACAAGGATCTAGGACTGCCCAGGACAGGAACAGCTGGAGAACCTTCATAAACTGGCTGCCCATGCGTGCTTAAGCATTGCCAGGGCATACATGAAATGAAGTCAGGATGGGTCTGGTGAACTGTAACTTCTTAATTCTATCTTCTGCTTTGGCCTTAACTGCTACAGTGTTTAGAACAGAGACCAAGAGTTCTCATTCCAACAAAGAGTTAAACACAGACAAACAAAAATAACCCTTACCCCTTTCCCTAATCCTTTCCAAATATAAGCTAACTAAGATTCCTCTCTCAAGGACAGCATGCAGAGAATTCACCGATAACACAAAACACAAGGAGTGTGACGCAGACTCTGACTTTAGGAGTTAGGGACCTGAAACTCATTCCATTCCCAGGAGGAGGTGAAAAGAGTTACAGGCCACCATGTGCCTTGCTGAATATCTGCTGTGCCAGCCAATTTTACACATGCCAAGGACTGAGAAATACAAGTAGCGGCTACATCATTAGTCCCGAGGCCAGTCCACAGAGGATACCCCATAGGTACATGTTTGGAAAATACATTCAGGAGACAAAGAGAAAAGAATCTTGTCAGAAAACATGTAGCTGGTAGTCTGAAGAGAACAGGTCTGACTGCCCTTGGTCCAATGGTTGTGCCACGCATCATAGGGTACACATCTCAAACTCATTATTTGACTGGTGGGTAATTTTCAAAATTGCAGTAGAATATTTTAGTACAGAAGTTCAAAAGCAGCTGTGAGCTGGTGGGGCATGCCCTTTATCCCAGTACTCAGGAGGCAGACACAGGTGGATGGATCTCTGTGAGTTCAAGGCCAGCCTGATCTACAGAGTGAGTTCTGGGACAGCCAGGGCTACACAGAAAAACTCTGGCTCAAAATATAGGAGACAGCCATGATAAACTAAATAGAAACAGACCACCCAAAGGAAGTTCTTTACTTCCAACCATTATCACCTGCCAGAGTAGGACTCAGCCATGGTAAGTTTAATAGAAGCCTGAGTCTCAGTAGTTAACCCTGAAGCAATCCTGGCTGCAGGAAGAACCACAAACTGAGATTACCCGAGCACCACCCAAGAACAGACCATCCAAAGGAAATGCTTAACGTTCCAACTGTTGTACATAGATCACCTGCCAGCACACTCACAAGGACACCCCTAGACAAATGTCAGCCAATCCGGGGACCTAAAACCTCAGAAACCCCTCACCCTCACCTTTACTGCTATAAAAACCCAACTCTAACTGAGCTCGAGGCTCTTCGTTTATTCCAATACCTTGGACATGTGGAGAGACCAAGTTTGCAAACTTGCATAAAATAAAGGCTTTTTGCTTTTACAAACGGGAGGGGCTCAGTCTCCTTGTTGATTTTTGGGGGACTTCATGGATCTGGGCATAACAAATAAATAAACAAAAAGAAAGGAAGGAAAAAAGAAAATGAAAAAGAAGAAAAGAAGACAGGAAAGCTATGAAAAATGAAAGAAAAAAGAAAATTTTTTTAGAAGCCTAGGTGGTGATGGAGTATACCTTTAATCCCAGCACTTGGGAGGCAGAGACAGAGAAACCCTGTCTTGAAAAGGAAAAAAAAAATTCAAAAGCACCTAAATGATAAAAAGTTAACCACTAAATTTATTTCTCATTCAAGTTGATGAGAAGCTCATAAACATTAACATTTATCATCTACCTTTTGCTGACCACATAAACACCAGAAAGAACATATCTTAAGAGGAAAGGGGATATATTAGCAAACGCCTCAAGACCTGAAACTGTTCGCGCCTGAGGGCCTGTGGTTATTTGCAGATGGGTATACCCAAAGACAATGATTTCCAAAGGGGCTACCACCAAGAGGATTCTTACACACCACCCTGGTAATCACGTTTGCTTAGATCAAATAACTCTTCGTCCTGCTCCATTTCCATAGCAAGTTTCCTTGGCACGTAATGAAAGGTGGCACAATACTTTTCAACGAGTACCACAAGTTTGTCACTGAACTTCATGGCCTAGGTCTTCGACATTTCAACTAGAAAACCAGTTCTATTAATTTATTTGGAGAGAGAGGAGGTTCAGGATTAGAGCATGTTTTTTTTTAACTTTTTTTTTAATATTTATTTTATTTATTTCTTATGTATACAATATTCTGTCTGTGTGTATACCTGCACACCAGAAGAGGGCACCAGACCCCATTACAGATGGTTGTGAGCAACCATGTGGTTGCTGGGAATTGAACTCAGGACCTTTGGAAGAACAGGCAATGCTCTTAACCTCTGAGCCATCTCTCCAGCCCTAGAGCATGTTTTAAATTTGGCTGACGTTACTCTAAAGGCCTGGTGAGTCCCAGAAGGGGGAATCCAGTACATTGGAGACAGCTGACCTTCTGATTCAAAGGCAGCCTGCTGGGAGGATTCCTTCTCACTCAAGGAACAGCAATCTTTCTTCTCTAATAGTCATCATCTGAGGAGGCCCATCCACCCAATGCAGGGTGTGATGGGAAAATATGCTGCAGATCCCTGGCGGCTGCAGCGACAAAAATGCTGCAGGTACCCAGTGGCAGGCAGTGGGCCATGTGGTGACAGGGAGGGGGCAGCAGGTCCGAAGAGCAGCCAGTCCCAGGCAGGTCTCCGAAGGTGGCTGGTCCAGGGCAGGGAGCCAAGTGGACACAGCAGGCAAGAGATAGACAAATAGGCACGCCAAGCAGAGTGAGGTTGGATATATTTAGTGGGTTATGGAGAGGGAAAGGTGAAGGGGAGAAAAGCAGAGAGGCAGAGGGAAAGAGAGAGACAGAGATGGGGGAGACCTAAGCTGCCTCTGAGATGGAAAAAGGAGGAGACTCAGGCTGCAAGCAGGAAGAAAGATCTGCCTGCATCAGCAGATGGAGGAGGGAGTGGGCGTGGCTTGTCTCTTAAAGAGACAGGACAGACCATTACACAGGGCAACCTGCTTTAGTAAAAATCCACTGAGCTAAATAAATGTTAATCTCCTGCAGAAGCACCTTCACATAAAACACCCAGAATGATGCCTGACCAACTACCTAGGGACCAACGGCTGTATGAGCTGACACACAAAATTTATCATCACTTTCTTTTATGCCACTTTATGCCACTTTCTTTATGCCAATTTAGCATCTAATTCATGTAGCTAAAGTTGTATGTTTGTACTGATGTAAGATGTATTGATGTATTCTGATGAAGGTCATTTTAAATAGTTCAACGTCATGGGTTAGAGCACTTGCTGAGCAAGCAAGAGGACCAGAGTTCAGATCCACGTGCTCTCCTGAGTGTCTGCAACCCTAGGGCTTCTGGGGCCAGGAAAAAGGGGAGGATGGGGGATGTTAAAACATGGGACTGGACAGGACTGAATGGAGACAGAATTGTGAAGCTGTATGGCTGTCAGTCTAGCTCTAGGATCAGTGAGAGATCCTGCTTTAAGAGAATAAGGTAGAGTGTGATAGAGCCTCCTCTAGCCTCCATGCTCACAGACACACATATTAAATACACACACACACACACACACCACACACATACAGAGTAAACTATTTTTGGTTTTTTGAGACAGGGTTCGCTGTAGCTTTGGAGCCTGTCCTGGAACTCACTCTGTAAAGCAGGCTGGCCTCGAACTCACAGAGATGCTTCTGTCTCTGCCTCCTGAGTGCTGGGATTAAAGGCATGTACCACCACCACCACCACCCGATGACAGAATAATCAATAAAAAAAAACAATGTTAAGGATAAGTATTTTGTATAATATTTCTTATGGAAATATATGTACATAAATCCATCTTTTTTTTGTTTTTGAAATAAGGTCTTCTGTAGCTCAGGCTGTCCTAAAATGTGCTATAGCCAAGACCAGCCTTGAATTTCTTATCCTCTTTCTTCACCCTCCCAAATGTTGGGATTACAGGTGAGCTCTCACAGCCAGCTCTAGAAATTTGAAGGACTATAACGCTAAGGTTAAAAAGAAAATAAGATTCATGAGAACTGGAGGTCATGGCTTAGCGTGTTAAACACTTGCTACACCAGCATGAGGACCAGCATTTAGATCCCCAGCACCCAGATAAATGTTGGTAGTAGCCATTTGTAATTCCAGATCACATTAGGGAGAGACTGGAAGGCCCTGGAGCGAGCTAGTTAGACTAGCCAAATAGGAGAGCTCTGGGTTCAAGTGAGAGACCCTGCCTCAGTACATAAGGTGGAGTGTGGTCGAGAAAGACACCAATATCAACCTCTGACCTCCACATCCACACATGTGCACATATTCCTCCCAACACACACACACACACACACACACACACACACACACACACACACACACACACACACTCACCAAAAAAGTCGAGGCTCTTGCTTGACATAGGGACCCATTTCTATAATCCTAGCACTTCAGAGTGCAAAAGGAGGAGATGACCCTAAGTTCAAGTCTAATCTACATATGGAGTTACAAAACAGAGAGAGGTTTAAACTAAGAGAGAGGTCTTGTCAAAAAAAAGAAGAGAAAGAAAGAAATCAAAGAAAGTGAATAAAAGAAAAATAAATCTAGAAACTTGTGGGGCAGGAACATATATATTTGGAAATGTGTATGGTGCACAGATAATTCATAATTGTGTACAAACAAAGGCATAAGAGACGTGGTAATTTTTTTTTGCAGTGCTTGGCGTCAGTCCCAAGTCTGGTGCCGATTGGACGAGTGCTCTACTACTGAGCATAGCTCCAGATCCAAGGCAGCGGAATTTTGGTATCCATTGACTCCAAATGACAACATTATTTTCAGTAGATCATATGAGAATTAGAAATAATCACTTCATTGATTTCATATTAAATGGGAAAACAAAACCTTGAAATAATACACTTAAAATTTCAATTTTAAAGATAATGGCTGATTTCAGTAAAAGCACTTTATATGTGAACCAGATGGTTCACTTTCCAAAAAAGCATTGTCTTTCAGCTTGCAGTCTGTGGGGTGTTTTCCACTGCACAGAGGCAGGAAAGTTGCAAATTCCAGGCCAAAAGGGACTACATAGTGAGACTCTGACTCAAAACCAACAAAACCTCATAATCCATTGTTAAAAAATTAGAAGAAAAATCAGCTGTCTTTAATACTAGCACTCAGGAGGCAGGGGCAGGCAGATGTCTTAAGTCTGTTCTACATAGTGAGTTCCACGCCAGCCACAGCTATATAGTGAGACTCTGTCTCAAAAGGGGCTGAGTAGGGGGCACTATGAGATGGCTCAGAAGTTAACAGCAATTGCTGGTTTTGCAGAGAATCCAAGTTCTGCTCCCAGCACCTACAAGAAAGCTCACAACCATCTATAACTCCAGTTCTGGAAATTCAACATACTCTTCTGGTTTCTGTAGACACTAGGAGGATTTACAACAGTTCAAGGCTAGTCCTGACCTACATATTGATACTCTACATCAATTTACAAAAAGAAAAATATTAAAAGAGCAAGCCATGCTTAGTGGAACAAATATTGGAAGCAACAGTATCAGAAGTTCAAGTCCAACTTCAGCTACATAATAAGTTTGAGGATAGCCTAGGCTACATGGGACTCGTCTCAATCCTCCCTCTATATATGGGAATATTTTTATACATGATTTAGGGAAAGAAACAGTAAGTCTGAATCAGGCTGGAGAGATCTGAGTTGTTGAATATATATAATTTAGAAACAATGTGAGGGCTGGGGCTGTTGTTTCACTGTAGAGAGTGTGTTTAGTATGCAGGAGGTCCTATCTTTTATCCCATGCATCTTCAAAACAAGGAAAGAAAGAGAGGTTGGGGAAAAGGAAGGGGAAGAAGGGAGGGAGGGAGGCAGGGGAAGTGAATATCATGGTAGGGAAGGGATGGAAAGGTGGGTAACTGAGTCCATGTGTGCTGTGTGCTAAAATATAACTACAAGTTCCCAGAAGTAACTATCAGATAGATACTATTTCTTAAAAAAAAAGAATAAAAATGTACTAATATGAACTTCAATGTCTGTACCAAATGGATAGGCATTCAAAAATATTCCTATTCTAAAATATATATCAAAACGTTCATAGTAGCCCTGTTTGGAATAGTCCACAACTTGGAAACTACCAACATGTTTATCAACAGAAGCGTGAAGAAGTCTTAGAGGCCAAAGGGATAAATTGTAGGAAGAAATATTTAAGGCAAAACTATGGAACACATGACATTAGCATGACCATATGTTGAGCCGAGGACTCTGCTAGGAATTGTTGAATATATTGTTTTGTTTAATCTTTTGTTTTAAGGCAGGGTTTCATATCGCTCAGGATGTCCCACAACTGCTGACCCTCCTGCCTCGACCTCCTAAATGTTGACATTATAGACATGTGCCGCCATGCTCAGTTTGTTTTATTTACTCTTTACCACATCCTGTGACAGAGACTCATTTGACTATGAAGAAACTGAGGCACACGGCTATAAAAATATTGCCCAAAGTCACGGTGGTAATTAGGAATGAATGAAGTACTTCGACATAGATTTTCCTCAGACCAAGTCCTGATGGGTCTTTTCTGTCATAGCCTCCCGACTCCGCATGATAGACAGGGAAGGCAGGGAAACTCGGGAGGTATGTATGGAGTTCACACATCTACACACACTGAAATTCTACCAGCTAGTGTTTCTTGAGCACCTAATATGTGGGAAGTCCTGTGGCACGTACTTTATTAAATAATTTTTACAACTCTCATACTAATAATTCAGTGTAGTGAAAGGGCCGCATTCAGAGCCAAAATTATTATTCCTAGTTTTAATTTCACTGCTTTATCATTTAGCTTTGAGATGCACTCTCGCCGAGGCTGGCCTAAAACTCCTGGGCTGATGTTCCTATAGCCACCTCCGAGTAGCTGGGACTATAGGCCCAAGTCAGCATGCCCATGTTATTTACATTTTAAATATCATAAATGTTCATTTGTGTGTATGTATGTATATGCATGGGGGGTGCCCTCCTGGTGGATGTGTACATTTATGAGTCGAGGCCAGAGGCTGATGGCTGGCATCTTCCTGTTACCCCCACTCCTTATTTTTAAGAACATTTCACTGAATCGAAAGTTCGCCATTTCAGCTGTATTGGCTGGCCAGCGAGCGTGTAGGTCTGCCTGCCTCTGTCCCCACCAGGGCTGGGCTTATAGACAAACACCATGCCAGGCTTTTCCATGGGTGTTGGTGCCCCTTGTGCTTGCACAGCTAGCTCTATACCCACTAAGCCATCCTCTTAGAAGAAACAGACTTAGGTTCTGAGAAGTACAATGACTTGCCCAGTTTCAAAACTCTGCCATCGCGTCTCTCATACCAATGTCTTTACTAACAGGGAGGCCACTGACTGTGACCGAGAGCACAGTGATGGGCGCTGGAGATGTAAAAATGGGGCCGTTAGGAGTAGTGTTAGGGGAAGCAACTGCTGGCTGCTTTGGAAGGTAAATAGCGGCAGATGTTGTTTTCTGGTTCCACACTGGAAAGTCAGCTGCCTGTAATTCCGGTACTTGGGAGATGGAAAGAAGAGGAAGAGGGGTTCTAGGCCATACTCAGCTACACAGTAAGTTTGTGGCTAGCCTTGGCTATAGGATGGCCTGTCTCAAGACAATCCAATAAACAAAATAGAAGGCACATTCCCCGTAGAGAACTGTAGAGACAAATATAAACGTTAGTAACAGCCACAGTTCCCATACACTGTGGATTATACATATTCCCACACAAATGCATGTGTAATTCTTTAATTCCCACAAAGATTCTGATTATGTACTGTTAATATGCTCATTTCACTTATTCTGTGTTCATTCATTCTTTCTTGCGGTATAGAAGATTGAACCCGGAGCCTCCCACATACTGCGCCTGCACTATATCCCAGGCTCGCTTATTTTCCCCAATCCTTAGCTTGTTCCTGTTTAGTCAGGGTCTCGTAAGCCAGGCGGGGCTGGAATTCACAATTGCAATTCTCCTACCTCTGCCTCCACAGTGCTGGAATTCCAAGCGCGCTTCACCGCACCTGCCTAAAATTGGCCGCGTAAGCAACGTCAATACTCTCTTTGGTAACAAGAACCTCTCTCAGCAATGCTTTCCTTTTACGTGCGCGTTTTGCAGTCATGGGCAGGTATGGAGGCCAGAGTTTAAGGGCGAGTTTTTTTTTTTCTCAATCCCTATTCCACCTTATCAAATTTTATTTTGAAACAAGTTCTTACTAAATTGCCCAGGTGGATGGGATATGCGATCCTCCTCGGTAGCTGGGTATATAACCCTTTGTTATCATACCCAGCTTAAAAATGTTCATTTTATGTAAAGGCAAAAAGCAGTTTGGGGTCCATTTTACAAGGTTACAAAGCAGTTTTTCCTCTTGGATTTGTACCCTGATCTGGCAATTGTAGGGTTGTAGGTCTCAGTTCTTAAAACTAAGTAAGAAGTTTTTGAAAGAACTGGTCCTAAATCAGGAAAATGGAAGCCAGTCACCACGTAGGTCTTGGGAAGGGGACGCCTGGCTCGGGGAACCACGTGGTGAATGGAACCTGAAGAGGGGTCCATCAGTTTAAGGGTCATGAGGAGGGAAACATGCGGACTGAGGTAGGTTTGATTATTTGGAAGTCTTCTGGGCTACTGGAAGCGGGCTGGAGGCTGCGGTATGACCAGCCTCGGAATTTTCCAGAAGAAAATTCCCACGGCCACCTGGCCAAAACAGCCACCAGTAGCCGCTTGTGGAGGAGCGCAGGAGAAACGCCTAGCAGCGCCGCTGGGGGCGGGGCCTGGGCGGGCCGAAGGGGGCGGAGCCTCGGCGGCGGCGTTCCTAAGCGGTTCCCTTGGCGGGCTAGAGCGTTGGGCTTACCTCAGGGCTTTCCCGTGCCGTAGCGCCTCCTCCGCTGGCTTCCTCTTCAGACTGCTTTTTGCTCGGGCGAGATGACCGATTCCGTCATGGCGACCCGCAGTCCCAGCGTCGTGGTGAGTCCCGGGACGCTTCAGCAGAGCCGGCCCAGCCAGGCCCACGCGGCCTTGTGAAGCCGGCCGCTCGGGGGCCCTGAGGCGCCCAGGCCGGCTGTGGGTGTTGGGGCCGAGGGGAAGCCCGGGGGCGGGGGCGGGCACAGGTTCCCGGAATCTTCCCGGAGGTCCCTAGAGGGCGGTGGGCTGCACGGAATGGCGGGGTTCAGGGGTGGGCCGCCCCTCCAGTGAGCCCCCCGAGAGGGCTGACTGCGTGTGGGCCAGGAAGGTGGAAATGGCGTTGGGCTTGACATGTGTGGCCAGAGGGCACGAGGCGGACAGCTACTTCGAGAATGATTCGGCGTGGGGAGGGCAGGGGAGCTTTCTCAGGAGAGACCTGGAAGTTTGGGGCTTGGCGGCTGGGGAGCGTTTCGGAGCACCGGTGCTCCGGCATCCAAGACAACAGCATGGGAGGGCATGTTCGGGCCTGGGCTTTGCCTCTAATTCTGCGTATGTCATAATTCATTTTTATGGAATGCGCAATTGCTCCAGTGGATCCGCGCTGCGGCCCTGGTAGTGAAAAATCACGCTCATTTTCCACCTGCAGAGACTGGCGAAAAGGCGGCTCATTTTTCCCACGACCCATATTGGATTTAGATACATTTGACTTGATGCCCTTGATGCGGTGTGGAATTTGAAAAAATATATGGATTTAGTTGTTAGGCTCAAGGAGATGCTTTTTTCCACAGTCAGCCTCTGATATCTTACCTCATCGCTCATTGGTTCCGGTTTTTTAACCCACCAAGCTGCCCCCCCAACCCCGCTCCACTGCCTTGTTTGCTAAAGTAACTTAAAGCTACTGCCTCCGATTAAATACCTTAGCCTGCTTTTATTGTGAGTATTGCCCCCGCTACTAGTTAAATGCCACATCCTGCTTTCTTTATGTCAATGTTGTAGATTTAGCGTTACCTGGTTACTTGTTGATTGTCTCTCCCACTTACACAAATTGTTTATTTTGATGTTTTCAGGAAGGGTCTTACTACGGAGCTCTGGCTGGTCTGGAATTGGTAGTACAAACCCCCAGGCTGAGCTTGAACTTGTGACAGTCCTGACTCTTGCCTCCCAAGTACTGCACCACTGTGCCCTGCTGGATTTTTCTTTTCTTTTTTCCATGCTAGGAATTGAACCTGCTAGGTGGGTTGCTGGTCCTTTATAAGGTCCTTTATAAGGGCAGGAATCACCACTGTAGCTTTAACACATAGCACAATGCCTGGGTTGTGGGAAAGTTTTCATTAGTAGTTTGTTCAGTGAATTAATAACCATTTGAGCCCTAAAAAATGCTGTCTCATAATCGTGTTAGGCCTTGTGACTTAAGGCAAAAACACTGTGTTCTTAATGACCCGGAATCCTGCTGGTTTGGAATATGTTGTGTGTGACTTTCAGAATCTTCAACTAGGCTCAAGCTTTCCTTTTTCTTGCTGCGTAGCCCTTGATGCCCTTAAGTAAACCAGGCCTTGAACTTACAGCCATCTTCTTGCTTCTACCTCAGTGTGTGGTTTACAGGCAAGCATGTGCCATCATCTGGTGCTGGCTGCTGGTGATGTTGCAAGGACTGTAAGACAATTTATGCAAATAAATAACGGTTTCACAGTCCCTAGGTGGGAATAGCAATAATAGCCATCATTGTGTTTACATTGATAATCCTAATTAATTTTTGTAATAACCCTGTAACAACGGTATGTTCCCATTATCAGACATAAGTCATACAGTTATTAAGAGGGGGAAGAGAGCCCCCCCAATTAAGTACTAAGCCCTGGTTCAGGTCAGCACCAAAAGCAAGGATAAATTTTAGAAGGTGGAGCTCTGCATCAAACCTAGCTCTGTCTCTGGAGCCTATGTAAGTAAGTACCACCATAAGATCTAGTAGATGCTCAACAAATGGCCCTTACTTTTATTCACTTACTGAGGAGTTCTACAGATGCTTTTAAGTTTTGAGATATGGTATTTATTCAGTGTAGAGTTAATTAGTTTTTACTGTTACTTTTATTCACTTACTGAGGAGTTCTACAGATGCTTTTAAGTTTTGAGATATGGTATTTATTCAGTGTAGAGTTAATTAGTTTTTACTGTTAGGAGTGACTATTCTTCGTTTTGTTTGAACATCAAGAAATTCACTATATTTTTAGTTTGTAAATTCCTGTTCCTTTTTTTTTAAGTTTCCTTCCCCTAAATTGTCTGCATGTTAGGAATAACAACAAACATTTAAATCGTGCTTACTATGTGCTAGTTGCTATTCTAAGCCCTTTAACAGACTTGATTTTTCTTAATTTCTAATTTTTTTCTGTATATGTCTGTTTTGCCTGCGTGTACAGCATGTGCTTGTCCTGTGCCTGTGGAGTCCAGGAGAGGTCATCAGATCCTCGAGAACTGGCATTACAAGATGATTGTGAATTGCCATAAGGGTGCTGGGAATCGAACCTGGGTCCTCTGGAAGAGCAATAAGTGCCCTTAACTGCTGAGCCATCCTCCAACCGTACCTGATGTAATCTTTAAAAGTATTACACGGAGGAGTTAAGCAATTTGCTTAAATCATTCAGTGCTACTTCTTTTTTACTTTCATATTTCCTTTTTTCTGGCCCCAGATTCTATCCTTAACCAGTAAATTTAAGTTAGGAGTTGTAGTAGATTGAATAAATATTATTAAATACTTTCTCTGTCTTAGGCATTGACAAATGTTTTTGCAGATTTTATCTAATGTCAATACCCTAAAGTTGTGTAATATGTGACCTGTCGTGTAGACTAACATGACTGTGGTGACACAGGGAGACGAAGAAGTAACCATATGCTAGATGCCCTTCATGCAATTGGCCTCTAGATGGGCTTGGAACTATCTGCTAGAAAAAGCATCTGGCCTTTTGCAAACTAATATATGAAACATCAGGTGTGTTTCATATATCATATCTTTGAATATCAAAATGGTTCAGATAAAAGTATGCTATACTAACTGAACTTTTACCTTGCTAAATGATTTTTTTATTGATGTTTTTTGAGACAAAGGCTCACTATGTAGCTTAAAAAGTGGCCTGGAATTCACTATGTTGCCCAGGCTGGCTAAATAAGCTAACATAATCCTCCTGCTATATAGTCTTCCATGTTCTAAAATTACAGTCATGACCCACCACACTGGCTTAAAGGGGTTTTTTTTTTGTTTTGTTTTGTTTTTTTTTTTTTGTTTTTTCGAGACAGGGTTTCTCTGTAGCTTTGGAGCCTATCCTGGAACTAGCTCTTATAGACCAGGCTGGCCTCGAACTCCCAGAGATCCGCCTGCCTCTGCCTCCCGAGTGCTGGGATTAAAGGCGTGCGCCACCACTGCCCGGCAAAGTGTTTTTTTTTTTTTTTTTGAGATAGAGACTTTGTATGCAGTTATAGGCTGGTCTCCCAACTCCCAGTCTTCCTACTTAGCCTCCTGAGTGTGGGGATTTGAGATAGACATATTCCACCATGCCTGGTATGCTACTGAGAGAGGAAGAGAGAAATATCTAACTCCTTGGTGATCTTACTCAGGGTCTAACATGTATTAAGCTTATGCTTTACTACTGAGCTATACCTTTATCTACCCACTACTTTTTTCATTTGTTAGGATTTATTTCTGTTTTATGTGTATGGATGTTTTGCCTGTATGTATGAATGTGCATGATTAGCATGCCTGTGGAGGTCAGAAGAGGGCATTTGATCCCCCTAGAACTAGAGTTAGAGAACGATTGTGAGCCTTCATGTGGGTGCTGGGAACCAAATTCAGGTCCTCTGCAAGAGCAACAATTACACTTAAACACTGAGCCATCTCTCCAGCCTGTTTTTTTCCTCAGAATTGGTTAAAGTGCTGTGGGTTTTTTTTTTTTTTTGCCTGTCACCATTTTATTGTTATCAACAGTATTTAAAATAACATTCATTTATAAGTAAGACCAAAATTAACTATTTATGATCACCAAAAAATGGGAACAGTTCCTCTTAGAGGTTTCTTTCTGTAAATTTTATGCTGTGTTTACCTATATATCTATCTTAATTATTTTGTATCCCAGTTATTATAACAGGAAAAGAACTAGTTATATCAGAAAAAAAGATGTCTACAGTTTTATTATTGTTGCTTTGGGCAGGGTGTCTTTATTGGGCAGTTGGTTTATTTTAGTTTGAGACAGATTTTCTTTACATAGGCCAGGCTGATCTCAAACTTGGAATCCTCCTGGCTTAGTCTCTTTAAGTGTTGGGATTATAGGTATGTACTGCCTTGCCCAGCTCTTGTTGTTTTCATTTTACTTTTTTATTTTGAACTTTTTTAGATGTAAGAGGGGAAAAATCAGCTAATTTGTTTTATTATTATAATGACTGTCATTAATTGAATTTTCATTTTCTTTATTTTTGTGCAGAGTTGATAATTCAGACACTTTACAGGTTTCTTAATTTCCATCTGTTTTTTAAAGTTTTCACTTTTATTTTGTCTTTTGAGACAGGGTCTCTCTCTACATAGCCCTTCCTGTCCTGGAACTCACTCTGTAGGCCAGGTTGGCCTTGAACTCAGAGATCTGCCTGCCTCTGCCTCCCAAGTGCTGGGATTAAAGGTGTGTCATGTGTCACTACACTTGGCAAATTTCTACTTTTCAAAAATTGAAATAGAATTATATCACTTTCCTCTTTTTCTCCCTCCAGCCCCTCTCATTACCCTCCCTAGGATCCCTCCAATGCTCCCACTCTCAAGTTGATAGCCTCTTTTTTTATTGTTATATGCATATATGTATGTATTCATATGCATACATATATATTCTTGTTCGTGTGTAAATGGTTACAAGATTGATTGCTTGGCAATAAACAACCAATAAGGGGGCTCTTCTCTGGGAGCAGCCAATTTTCCCAGCAGTTACTAGTTGCCTGTAGTTCTTTGTCTAGGGGTGATACCCAGAGAAATTTCTTTTTTTTAGTATTTATTTATTTATTATGTATACAACATTCCTTCCATGTATGTCTGCAGGCCAGAAGAGGGCACCAGACCCCATTACAGATGGTTGTGAGCCACCATATGGTTGCTGGGAATTGAACTCAGGACCTTTGGAAGAACAGTCAGTGCTCTTAACCTCTGAGCCATCTCTCCAGCCCCCACCCAGAGAAATTTCTTAAACTTGGAATCCTCCTGCTTTACTCTTCTGAGTGCTGGGATTATAGATATATACTGCCATGCCTAGCTCTTATAGTTCTTATTTTTATTATTATTATTTTTTTTAATTTTTGAGACAGCATGTCATTATTTAGCCCTGGCTATCCAGAAACTATGTAGATAAGGCTGGCTTCAGCCGCAATGGAAAGTCAGCTTCCTCTGCCTTCAAAGTGCTGGGATTAAAGGGCATGCATTACCACACTTGTGGTTTTTAAAGATTTTAATTTTTTATTTACATGTGTGTTTGCGTCTGTATGTGTGTGTGCAAGCACGCACACTTGTGCTTTTGCCACTGTGTGTGGAGGTCAGAGGACAACTTGTTGATTCTTTACCTCCATCATATGAATCCTGAGGATCAAACTCAGATCAAGTTTGGCAGCAAGTGCTTTTATCCACCATGCCATCTCAGCAGCCCTTAAATACTATTTTTGAAGAGATGGGATCTGGCTTTGTTGCCAAGGCTTTAATTTTCCACTTAAGTTATTTTTCCATAATTAATTAGTCAATGTTCCGTGGCATTCTTTTCCCCTATAGTAAAAGGGGAACTAAAATGCATTTGTTCATATGTGGATTCACTAACATTTATAGAGCATGTAAAAGTGTTAATTACTACCAAATAATAGTAATATTGAGACTCAATTGTTACTTTCCTGTTGGGACTGCCAAATTATTAACTTTTTAATAATCTGCTAATATGAATTCAGATATTTCAGATTGATGTGAAACTACCTTCATTTTTTTTAAAAATTATTTATTTATTATGCATACAACATTCTGCCTCCATGTATGTCCACACGCCAGAGGGTGCCAGATCTCATTACAGATGGTTGTGAGCCACCATGTGGTTGCTGGGAATTGAACTCAGAACCTCTGGAAGAGCAGCTGGTGCTCTTAACCACTGAGCCATTTCTCCAGCCCCCTTCATTTTTTTTTTTTTATCCAGAGTGAACATACCTATTATTTTACCATGCACATTAGTAAAATGAAAAATTATGATATTAATTCATGTCCTTACAGATATAGTAGTTACAAGACCTATTTGCCTAGAGTGGTTATAATATATTCTTGGGCTGTAAATGGAGACCGCTTTTATTTCCTGGCCACCCAGACCTAAATAATCACACAAAAACTATATTAATTACAACACTGTTTGGCCATTGACTCAGGTGTATTTCTACCTAGCTCTTACATCTTAAATTAACCCATTTCTATTAGTCTGTGTATCACCATGAGACTGTGGCCTAAGGTTCAGGCATCTTTCTCCTTCAGCAGCTACATGGCATCTGCCAGATTCTAACTTCTTTTTCTCTGTGTTCAGTTTAGTTTCCCTGCCTAGCTCTATTCTGCCATACCATAGGCCAGAGCAACTTCTTTATTAACCAATGTTAATAAAACATATTCATAGCATACAGAGGGGAATCCCATATCACTGAGCTGAATAGTCAGTCCACTTCCTTATTTTAAATTTCTTATAGCTTTAACCCTTGGAAGGAAAAGAAACAACATATGTATTTGTAGGATTGATAAAAAAAATTGGAAGACCAGCATAGTACTAGTTTAAGTTTTCACATTTAGGAATATCTTAGCAATATACTATAATAGTGGTTTAATCATAGCCAGAGATAATATAAATTTTCTCAAGAGGATAACATATCTGCTTTAATGTTTTTGGAGAATTTTAATATATTTAAATTAAGCTAATGTCTCACTATGTAGGCAAGGCTGGCCTCAAACCTGGGACACTTCTGATTCAGTCTTCTGAATGCTGAATATAGGTAAATGCTACCATGGCCACCACAAAATCCCTATTATGTACACATTTATAAAAATGGCTGGGGGCTGGAGAGATGGCTCAGTGGTTAAGAGCATTGCCTGCTCTTCCAAAGGTCCTGAGTTCAATTCCCGGCAACCACATGGTGGCTCACAACCATCTGTAAAGAGGTCTGGTGCCCTCTTCTGGCCTGCAGACATACACACAGACAGAATATTGTATACTTAATAAATAAATAAATAAATATTTAAAAAAAAAAAAATGGCAATCACATGAAAATTCTTGGGGTTTACACATGAAATTTCTTGTTACATGGATACATGACCAAAAAAAATGAAAAGGAAATGAACCCCAGCTAATATGACCTTTGGAACACCAAGGATTGTTTAAGTCTCTTTGTATTAAAAAAAAACCCATTGTTCTTGAGTCCTAAAATGAACTATGTGTGCTGAGTATGGTTGTGAAGGCTTGTAATAACAGCACTTGGGAGGCAAAGGCAGGAAGATGCATTCAGTCATCCTCAGCTACATAATGAGTTCAAAGCCAGCCTGAGCTCATGCAACTGTCTCAAAAAAGAAAACTATTGTGAATGAAGACTTGGATAATAATAAATCAGGTGTAGTGGATCACACTTGTAATCCTAGTATTTGGAAGGTAAATGCAGGAAGATTGCCACGAGTTCCAAGCCAACTTAGGCTATGTAGTGATGAGACAGGAAAGGGAGGAGGTGAGAATAATAGATAATAGATACACCATTTAATTTTATAACTAGTAATCAACATGTCCAAACTTCTAGAATGGACAGAAATTACTAGGTGTGGCCTCCACATACGTGCACCTGTGTTCACATATGCATACACCCACATGAATACAAACACGCAAAAGTATCTCAAATGATAGGGGTCGTAGACTTAATTTTGCCTTTTGGGGAAAAATTGTATCAATATGGTTTTAATAAACTGGATATGATGGCTCATACCTGTAAACCCCATCATTTGAGAAGCTGAGGAAGATTGCCTTAGGTTTGCAGGTAGCTTGTGCTATGCTGTGAGCTTCAGACTAGCCTGGACTACTACAGAGCTGAGA
This sequence comes from Microtus oregoni, assembly GCF_018167655.1. Classification (NCBI taxonomy): domain Eukaryota; kingdom Metazoa; phylum Chordata; class Mammalia; order Rodentia; family Cricetidae; genus Microtus; species Microtus oregoni. Next base: position 344,023 of record NW_024543816.1, on the reverse strand, counting down.
CCATCTGAAATCCTCAAAAACAAAATTTTTACTTTTCAAAGAACAAAATAAAAATTCTCTAACATATAAATCTTTTTATTGGACATCATAACTTTTGGATTAGAAACCAGTTTGGTATGTTGACAGAAATAAGATTCCTATTTTGGACTAATTCCTGCTGATCTGTTTGGATACTTAGAATACATGACTAGGAGTAGAGTGTGTTGGTGTACACCTGTAATCTCAGCACTCAAGAAGCAGAGGCAGGAGGATTATAGCAAGTTTGAGGCAGCCTGATCTATATATCTAGTTCCAGGACAGCTGGAGTTATATAACAAGACCCTGTCTTAAACACATAAAAAAAAAACTGGGATGAACTTGGCAAAGTTCACATTGAATTTGTCTTTGAACCAAACACACCTTGAAGTTCTTAGGTTACTTGTAGAACCTGTAACAGTAGTCTGACGAATCCTGGGTGTGATATGGTTAAAATTTATGCCAGAAACAGAGTGAATGGGTGGATGGGGTGATTATGCCTCAAAGAAGTAATTATATTCTAATCTTGATTCTAAAGTACTTTGAAATGATCCAACTTCATTTTTTCAGATTATATAATGCATCCGTTCTGATGAGCCTGGAAGGAATGTTTGTTGTATTAGCTGTTAAAATTGAGTAGTCTGTCATCCTTTCCCAAAAGATGAACTAAATTATGTTTTATTAAACTTACAAAAATGCTTTCTTGTAAAATGCTCTTTGAATGATCCATTTTTTTTTTCCTTTGAAACAGGGTTTCTCTGTAGCTTTGGAGCCTGTCCTGGAACTCACTCTATAGACCAGACTGGCCTCAAACTCACCGAGATCCACCTGCCTCTGTCTCCGGAGTGCTGGAATTAAAGGCGTGCACCACTACCACCTGGTTTGAATGATCCTTTTTAATACAAATGTCCAATTTCCATTTTTGTTAGTAAGTGTGTTCCAGTGAAGTATTAAGTGAATGTTAAGGAGATACATTAGCTTCTTCTATTCTTTTAGACATTGCCGGAGCAGGAGAGATGGCTCAGAGGTTAAGAACATTGGCAGTTCTTCCAGAGGTCTTAAGTTCAATTTCTAGCAACCACATGGCTCATAATCATCTATAATGAGATCTGGTGCCCTCTTCTGGCGTGCAGGCATACATACAGGCAGAACACTGTATTCATAATAAGTAAATTTTTAAAAATTGCTATGTTTTTTTAAACATTTTTTCCGTTTATGAAAAAAATGCATTTATATTTAGGAATAATTCAAAATTTACTTCAGTATGCTGCAGACCTGAAAATAAATAAAATTCTACCAAAGATTGAACTCAAAATAGATTTTTAGGGACCGAAAACAGAGAGACAGAGACAGAGAGAGACAGACACTACCCAAGCTTTAATTTTTTTCCTCTGGGAGAAACTTCAAAATATAATTAAATTCTGAGCTTGGTGTTTATAGTTCCAGCACTTGGGAAGTAGAGAGAAGGGTTATGAGTTTGAAACCAGCATAAGCCTATACACTGTGATTTTGTCTCAAAAACAATAGCAACTGAATTTTACAAAGAATGTAAATTTATGTATTTTTAACTCCTTTCAAAGTCAAACCACTTGTCAAACCACCCAATAAAATGTTAACTGAAAGAGAAACTAGGAATTAACTGATACGAGCTTTAGTTATGATTTGACCTGTATTCCTTGAAAACTGCCAGAGCTTATACAACCAGGTTTTCTTTTCGTCTTCTTGGTTTGGAGGATTTTTTGGGTGGGTGGCAAGAGTTCACTATGTAGGCCACCTTTGCCTCTAACTTGTGATAATCCTCCTGCCGTTGTCTCCCGAGTGCTGGCTTTAGAAGTGTGTGCCACCATGTGCAGATTAATGCTCTAGTTCCTATGACACCATTCCCGGTACTACCAGCTTCTTAGATGGGGTTTGAATATCATGTAAGAATGAGTGTTGTAATTCTTCCCTCCTAGCTTATTTCTCTGAATAAGTTTGTTTGTTAGATTAATTTATGATTTGTTAAAGGTTTCCTGTAGTTTTTGGTATGACGTGGTTTTTTGTTTGGTGTTGGTTTCACTGTAAAGAGGACTGGTAATGTAGCTTAGTTGATAAAGTGCTTGCCTGGTATGCATGAAGGCCTGGGTTTGACATCTAATACATAAACTGGGTGTGATAGCATATGCTTGTAGTCGGCGGGAGAAGCAGAAGGTTCAAGAAAATGTAGGTCGGTTGCATAGTGAGTTTGAGGTTAGCCTTGGGATCCATGAGACCCTCCATCTCGCTGTAATACTCCCTGTCAAAGATAGTTGCTTTTATGATTTTGGAGTTTCAGGGTACTTTTTAAAAAAATTTAATTTTATTTCTTTGGTGTTTTGAGAGAGGGTTTTTCTGTAGCTTTTGAGCCTGTGCCTGTGCAGGAACTAGCTCTTTGTAGACCAGACTAACATCGAACTCACAGAGATCCACCTGCCTCTGCCTCCCGAGTGCTACGATTAAAGGCGTACGCCATCACTGCCCAGCTTTAGGATACTTTTTAGGATACAGGGGTTTTTTTGCCTTGTAGACCCTAGCTGGCCTGGAACTTACCATGCTGGCCTCAAACTCAGAAACTTCTATCTCAGCTCCCAAGTATTGGGTGTCCTGAACAGGTGTATTCAACAGATTTACCCTGCTTTTATGATTCTGCTGTACTTTTTCTGTGTATATAGGTACATGTATATTTATAAAACTGTTATAATAATTTTTCCACCAAGGGTACCATATCATTAATGTTATTAAATGTTTTATGTCCTGGGTTCTGGGCATACTAGTAGAACCAATATGATACAACTCAAAATTATTTTGGAGTATCTTCTGTATAATTACCTTATTAGTGAATTGTAACCATCACATACTATGGGAGTTTGGATATTTAAAGGATCAGTTGGTGCAGTTGGTGTTTGGGTGATGCCCCTCGCCCACTGTAAGATAAGTACTCTTAGGATTTGGATGGTTAACACCAGTTTTCATTTTCTGTATGAAATTTTATTTAAACTTATTAGAACATACTGTGTTAAATTGAAAAATGTTTTAGGGTATTGGGGATGTGGCTTAGTCTATAAAGTGCCTGCCATGTCATCTTCAGGACCTGAGTTTGGAACCCCAGCACCTGGATATTAGTAGCACATTCTAATAACTTCAGCAACAGGGAGGCAGAGACAGGGGGAATCCTTGGGGCTTCTTGACCAGCTAGACTAGCCAATTTGATTAAACAAGTTCAATGAGACACCCAGTCTCAAAACAAACGAAGTTTTAGACCCAGTTTCAATCTCTGGACTCCACACACATATGCACATGCATAATATGCCCCCACAAAAGAGTGTTCAAATATGCTCAAAATGTATCGAGTGGAAACTGCATATACTAGTCTTTATGTTTGAAATATTTTTACCACATTTGTCATACCTCTTTAAATTTTTATCTTTTTCTATTGTGACCTGAAGGAAAATTCTGTCATGTTTTGCTTCTCATTCTTGACCCTCTTTAGCAATAAGATCATTGTTTTGTTAGAGAATTATAGTTTATTACAAAAATATAAGATTAACTACCCTTCATACCGTCTCACACGTACAGTTCTCTGAACTAAGGCATATTTTCTAAATTTAATGTAGGTATCTTGTAATGCTCTGATTTGAAACAGCTATCTTTCTTTTTCAGATTAGTGATGATGAACCAGGCTATGACCTAGATTTATTTTGTATACCTAATCATTATGCCAAGGATTTGGAAAAGGTCTTTATTCCTCATGGACTGATTATGGACAGGTTGGTAAGATCTTAATTGAAGTTTTGTGGGTTTTTTTAGGTCTCTCTGTGTGTATATTATGTATGTGATGTATATGTACAGTGTATGTATTTATGTGAAAGCAAGAGAAGGACAATGGGTGTCGTACTCTGTTGCTCTCTGTCTTCTTCTCTTGAATCAGTCTCTCTCACTGAACCTGGGTTTTTTTTTGTTTTTTGTTTTTTTTTGAGACAGGGTTTCTCTGTGGTTTTGGAGCCTGTCCTGGAACTAGCTCTTGTAGACCAGGCTGGTCTCGAACTCACAGAGATCCGCCTGCCTCTGCCTTCCAAGTGCTGCGATTAAAGGCGTGCGCCACCACCGCCTGGCCTCTCACTGAACCTGGGACATGCTGATTTGGGTAGCATGCCTTGCTAGCAAGACTCAGGGTTTTGCCTGTTTGCCTGTCTCTGTCCCCTAGTGCTAAAGTTACAAGCAGGTGCTACTTAACCTGGTTTTTATATGGGTACTGGCGATCTGAATTTAGGTCCTGATGCTTGCACAAGTGCTCTTATTCACTGAGCCACCTCCCTAGCCTAAAATGAAGGGTTTTTTTTTTCTTGTAATAATTCTAACTTAGCAACTGTTAAGTAGTTGATACTTGAATGTAAGCTAGGCCAACTTATTGATGAACAAAGGTTTTTTTTTTTATTTTTTTTTATTTTTTTTAATCCATTTAATAAATAAAGATTTCTGTCTCTTCCCCGCCACTGCCTCCCATTTCCCTCCCCTCCCCCAATTAAGTCCCCCCCCCCAGCCCGAAAAGCAATCAGGGTTCCCTGTCCTGTGGGAAGTCCAAGGAACCCCTACCTCCATCCAGGTCTAGTAAGTTGAGCATCCAAACTGCCTAGGCTCCCACAAAGCCAGTGCGTGCAGTAGGATCAGAAACCCATTGCCATTGTTCTTGAGTTCTCAGTAGTCCTCATTGTCCACTATGTATAGTTGTTATTTTATTTGTATATGTGAGTGCCTTCATGCATTAATATGCAAGATATGCATTTCAGGAGGCTAGAAAAGTGTGATGGATCTCCTGGAACTGGAGTTACAGACTATTGTGAGCCACTGTGTGGGTGCTGGGAACTGAGGCCCTCTGCAAAAACAGCAAGTGCACTTAACTGCTGAACTATCTCTTCAGCCCCAATATTTTCTATTTTTAAAGTTCTTTTCATAAAAAGAAAAACATCAGGAAGTCTTATTAATTAATTACCCAGTTTGAGACATAAATAGTGGGTATCCATAGTGAGTACAGTAAACATTGAAGAGAGGTGGGAAGAGCCTCTAGTCTGTGTGTAAATGAGATTATAATTCTGTTCTGTCAGCTTTCTATACACATTTCCTACCTAGATACTACTAATGCACATATACTGTATCACTGTATGTAAAGTGTATACATACATACACAAGTTACATACTATGATATAGTACTGAATTTTTGAACATTTCGATATTGATACATCTATAGCTATCAAATGCTTTTATCTTTTAAAAATTATTTTAAAATCTCATGTATGTGTAGATGGGAGTTTCTGTCCTTCCCAGTCCTGCAGCCATTCAGTCCCAAAGAAACACATAGAGGCTTATTTTATCTTAATTATAAACTGTTTGGCCTATTAGCTCAGGCTTATTATTAACTAGTTCTTGCAACTTAAATTAACCCATAATTCTTGTCTAAGTTTAGGCACATGGCTTGGTACCTTTTCTCAATAAGGCATTCTGTCTTACTACTTCTGCATCTGGCTATGACTCACTTCTACCTTTTCTCTTCCCAGAATTCTCCTAGTCTGATTGCCCCACCTATACTTTCTGCCTGGCTACTGGCCAATCAGCATTTTATTAAACTAATACGAATGATAAATCGTTACAGTGTACAAGAGCATTATCTCACAGCATGTGTGTGTGTGTATAAACTATTTTCTCTTTGAGATAGGGTCTCACTCTTTAGCTCCGTGTGGCTTTAAACTTCTGTATAGCCCAGACTCAACTCAGCTGTTCTCCCTGGCAGCCTCCCATGTGTGGAGATTAAGGTGTGTGCCACCATGCCCAGCCCTATATGTTATATGAAATGTTTTATTTCTAGGGTCTCAAATAGCTTAGATTGACTTCAGACTCACTTAGTGTAGCTGAGGGTGACCTGAACTTCTGATCCTACTGCTTCAGCTCCTGATATGCCATCCAGTTTGTACAGTTCTGAGAACAGAATTTAGGACCTCCTGTGTGTACTAGGCATGGACTCTACCAGCTAAGCTACATTCCCAGTTCCCCCACATTTATTTTAAAGGCAATACTCTATCCTATTCATGGATGTATCATAACTGGTTTGACTCTGTACTGTTGGTGAACACTTAAGATCTTCATTATTTTGCACTTAGCAGAGTATGTTAGAGGAAATATCCTATATACGCATTTTGGCACTTGCTCAGCATAAGGTAAGTAGAAATTTTGGGTCAAGGAAAAGATGTTTATTGAATGTTTTAATACTGTCAAATTAACCTCTAGAAAGTTATATCATTTTATACTTCTAGAGGTATATGTGTTCATTTTTCCTCACAATATCTTCTAATATTTTATACAATTTAACCAAAACTTACCAATCTAGTAAGCTTTGAAAATTATATCTTGTTTTTATTTGTATTTTTTAATTTTATGATAGATATAATAGTATACCTGTTTTTTCTTTTCTTTCCTTTGAGACAGGATCTTATTATGTAGCCCTAAGTAACCTAGTACTTATTCTGCAGTTCAGAATGTTCTTTAACTTATAGCAATCCTTCTGCCTCAGCCTTCAGAGTGCTGGAATTATAGGCATGTATCATCATGCCTAGAATGTACCTGGCTTTAATTTTGGTTGAGCTGTGTGCGTTGGTATATATCTATAATCTCAGCACAGGGAGGTAGAGACAAGGATTATGAGTTACAGTCCAGTCTGGGCTACATAGAGGGATCCTGTGACACTTCCCCACTTTACCTTTGGCATATGGAAGAAGTTCCCAACTTTATTTAAAAAAAAATGTGTTATGAAGTAAGAATTCCCTTCATGGGAACAAAGGATGTGTCATGCTTAAGAGGTGTTTTTTATAAAATATAAATATTTGGAATCTTCTTTTCAATTCCTTATTTTATTTTTGCAGGACTGAAAGACTGGCTCGAGATGTCATGAAAGAGATGGGAGGCCATCACATTGTGGCCCTCTGTGTGCTGAAGGGGGGCTATAAATTCTTTGCTGACTTGCTGGATTACATTAAAGCACTGAATAGAAATAGTGATAGATCCATTCCTATGACTGTAGACTTTATCAGACTGAAGAGCTATTTTGTAAGTATACTTAATCTATAATTAATTAAAAATATATGGCCATTTTAGTTTTGTCTGTATTTTCTTTGAAGTTCTGCAAACTATACTACATAATCATCTCACTTGGTTATTGTAGAATTACTATTATTTGTTTGTTAATTTTTCTATGCTGGGGATGGAACCCAGGACCTCAGTAAGGACTACAATTGAGCCTCCTCCCAGTCATTTTTTAGAATTTTAGTTTGAGATCCTTTCTCACTAACTTGCTTAGACTGTCCTTGAACTCATTATATAGGCTGGTCTTGAAATTTCAGTCATCTTGCATCAGCTTCTCAAGTAGCTGGGATTACTATCAGGTGCTGCCACTTCAGGCCATGATTATTGTTGTTGTTATTAATTCATTGATACTTTACATCACAACACAGAATACTAACCACTGTAGTTCATGACCAACATCGAGGTGAATATTGCCTGTTATATAGTCACCCAAGAGGGATATGAACTTATTTTGGACAATTTTTCTACTGTCTTATTTTGACTTGGATTTTGGTTTGATTTGTAATACTGCTCAGGCTAGTCTCAAACTCTGTGGCTCAACAGTCCTGTCTTAGCCTCCTAAGTTCTGGGAGTCCAAGCATACATCACCACTCTGGCTGTGTTTTGATATTTTTCAAAAAAAAAAAAAAACCTCTTAAGAATAACTATTGAGTAGAGCTGGAGAGGTGACTCAGAAGTCACAAACACTTGTGGAGAGATCTGGGGTTTAGTTACTAGCAACCAGAAGATGTCTCACAACTATGTAGCTCCAGTTCCAGAGGTTCTGATGTCCTAGCCTCCAGATAAAATAAAAAATAAGTCTTGCCGGGTGGTGGTGGCTCACACTTTTAATCCCAGCACTTGGGAGGCAGAGGCAGGCAGATTTCTATGAGTTCGAGGCCAGCCTGGTCTACAAGAGCTAGTTCCAGGACAGGCTCAAAAGCTACAGAGAAGCCCTGTCTTGAAAAACAAAAACAAACAAATAAATAAAAATAAGTAAGTCTTAAGAGAATTATGGAACTGGTGAGGTGGCTCATTGTCAAAAGCACTTTTCTTCCAGAGGACCTAGGTTCAATTCCTAGCACCCCCATGGTGGCTCATAGTGGTCTGTAATTCCAGGCCCAGGGATCTGAGGCCCCTTTTTGGTGTCCAAGGGCACTAGGCACTCACATGGTGCACAAACAAGCATACAGCCGAAACACCCATACACATATTTTTTTTTTTTTTTAAAAGAATTGCTCTGAAGACTTGGTGTTTTCCTGACTGTATGTGCTGGTAGCAAATAATTTTTCTGGAACTAAATTTCTTTGAGAGGAATCCTAAGTTATTTGAAGCAAAGTCTGATTATTAAGTAAGGTTAACAATTTTTCTCAGACAACAGAAACCACTTCTGACCTGGGGCCACTTTACCTTTGTCAGAGTCTGAAATGGTTTAGAATATTTACAGTGTGATAAAACAAAATAAATGTAATCTTTACATGTAAATTCCATCATTCACAGTTTTGATTGTGTAGTTTATTTTTTTCTGTTTTTATTTATTTTTTTCAAGAATCTATGAAGCTCTTGCTGTCCTGGAACTCAGTATGTAGACATGGCTGGCCTTGAACTCAGAGATCCAACTTCCTCTACCTTCTGAGTGCTGGGATTAAAGGTGTGCACTACCATTGACTGGCTAAAATAAATATTTATTTTTATTTATTTTTTTTGACTGTCCATTAATCTGTAATTTTATTTATTTATTTATTTTAAATTTATTTATTTATTAAAGATTTCTGCCTCCTCCCTGCCACCGCCTCCCATTTCCCTCCCCCTCCCCTGATTAAGTCCCCCTCCCTCATCAGCCCGAAGAGCAATAATGGTTCCCTGACCTGTGGGAAGTCCAAGGACCACCCACCAGATATTTATTTTTAAAACAAAACTGCAGAAAATTATAGAGGAACTAAGCCATTCCAAATTCTACTTTTAAAAAAGGTTTATTTCTATTTTATGAGTGTTTTGCCTGAATGTATGTATGTGCACGGTGTAAGTGCTTCATGTCTGTAGAGGCCAGCAGAAGACATCAGATGCCCTGGAAGTGGAGTTTCAGATGTTTGTGAGTCACCATGTGGGTGCTGGGAACTGAACCTGGCCCCTCTGCAAGAATAGTACATACTCTTAACTGTTGAACCATCTCTCCAGCTCCTGTCATCACTTTTTATTTTGAGTATTTTAAAGAGTTTTCTCTATATATACATGTATATACATAATACTATAGTTTACATAATCAGTGTCATTCCAGATGTTATTTAACTACCTAGGTGAGAAAGAACCTGGGGGTTCCAAATATCTATTTCATTAAATGAAAAAGTCCACTAATTAAAACCACTATATTTTTTGTGCTTCTGAAAAATAAAATACCCCCAGTTATAGTTGTATGATGCCATGAATTACATTTTCAGAGGTATTAAAAATGAATGTGCATCTTAAAACAGTGAAATACAGTGTTACATATTTGGTGACATTTTCTGTTTCCAGTGCTCTGTAACCTTCAGGAAAATGAAACATTTGATAAGTACACAAATGTGTTTCTTCTATTTTGAGTTTTATTTCAATTTATACAATTCTACTAAAATAGTTGAAAAAATAATGAGATTTTGGGAGAAAGGGTTGTTAGTAAACAAGTATTGTTTTAAATTTGTAATTTTGAAAGTTGGATGAATCCAAGACCTCAAGTATATAAGCAAATATGTTCTAAAGCTCTTGTTGCTACTTAAAGATTTTCAAAAATCATAGGGATGGAAAATTAGGAATAAAACTTCTTTCCTGTCATCCCAATTAAGAGATAGACAAAGTAGAAACAAATGTTAAGGCTGTATTTAGACCCCTTAGATTCTTTGGGAATTAAAACACTTCTATATGTATGAGTGTTTTGCCTACATACATGTCTGTGCACCACACGTGTGCCTGAAGTCTACAGAGGCCAGTAGAGAGTGTCTGACTTCCTACAATTGGAGTTACAGACATCTGAGAGCTGCCATGTGGGTGCTGGGAATTGAAGCTGGGTCTTCTGGAAGCCGATTTCAGCCACTTCTTCAGCCCCCTCTGGGAAGTTTTGATTACTAACAGTGACACCTGAATAAAGGATACCTTGAGCACTTCTGTTTAATGAAGTGGTACGAAAGGGGAAGGGAGATAGAGCAGATCTGGAGAGGACTGTCTTTTTATTCATTCCAGTCATGTCTCCATAGAATTTACTATAATAGTTAAAGATGAGGCCTCTCTGAGCGGCTCTAAGTTCCAGTTCTAAGTACAGTGAGTTCCAGACAGTGGGAGGTTGCTATAGTTTTTGTAACTCAGGTAATTGATTCATGGATAGCATTTATAAACAGTATAGGCACTCACATATAACAACTATTAAATGAACCTTTTTATTAGCCCCATTTAAAAGGGGGCTCTTTTCCTTGAAAAGAAGTTTCAAGAAAACATAAGCTGAAACACGTGGAAATTGAACAATCTTAGAATGTCAGTGTTCTGTGTGCTTTGAATTCTGTGTCTTGGACCCTATAATCACAGCTCCAAGGAATTGGTGTTGAGCTGTAATACCACTTTTCTACAGAAGATGTCAGTATTTACCAAAGCTTGTTATTACTATGTAGACCTCAGCATAATTCCCTCTAAATTAGTTTCAGGTTTTGTACAGTTATTTTTCTTATTGTCATTAATCAGTTCTGTGTGTTTGAAATTCTGGGTTTCAGGCTAGACTAATATGAGAAATAATATGCGAAATTACATTAAAAAGCGAAACATTTAGTTTACAGCGTGTACTAATAGTACACTTTTAATTTTATTCCTCTCTCTCTCTCACGTCCCTTTACACATGCTAGACAAACATTCTACCAAGGGAGCAATCATTTTTGAGGTAGAGTTTCCTCTGTGGAATCTTAGTTTTCCTGGAACTCACTCTAGACCAGGCTGGCCTTGAACTCACAGAGATCCACTTGCCTCTCCAGTGCTGGGATTAAAGGTATGCAGTGGCACCACTGACTATCTTTTTTTAATGTTAATTTGAGATAGCCTGTTGTTAGGTATCCCAGAGTGATTTCAAACTCAATCCTGCTTCAGCTTCCGTAGAGCTGTGATTACACACACGTGTATATAATCAGTACCTGCCCCAACATACTTTTAAATATAGAATAAATATAGTTTTTGTGTTTTGTTTTTCAAGACAGGGTTTCTCTGTAGTTTTGGAGAGCCTTTCCTGGAACTAGCTCTTGTAGACCAGGCTGGCCTTGAACTCACAGCGATCCACCTGCCTCTGCCTCCTGAGTACTGGGATTAAACCCAGCTTTAAAAATAGTTATTTATTTATTTATTAAAGATTTCTGTCTCTTCCCCGCCACCGCCTCCCATTTCCCTCCCCCTCCCCCAAAGGTAGCATATTGGTCTGCTTCTTGGTATTATTAGTTAGTATTGGTCCATATAAGTATATATTAGATTTTGTGATGATTCTTTTTAATAGCTCCATAATATTATTGTGTATACATTAACTTCATTAATTTAGTTAATTACCTGTTGAAATACATGTTGATTCTTTTTGATGAGTAACAGATATAGTGAGCATGTTCCTTTGTATGCTTGTGAATGTTTTTGTGACATTGATTCTTGGAAATGGGTTTGTTATACCAAAATGGTGTGCATGTTTACAATTTTAATAAGCATTTACTATATTCTTTTCAAAAGATGTTGTATTGGTTTCTGTTATCCAACCAGCAACTTGAGTATTTGTTTCCCCTCAATGTGTTACCGGGCGTAAGTTCTGTAAATGTGGACAGATGGGTGAACACTAGAATCACATTTTTCCAGAAGTTCCCGGTTTTTGTTTGTTTGAGATAGGGTTTCTCTGTGTAACAGTCCTGGTTACCCTACAACTTGCTCTGTAGGCCAGGCTGTCCTCAAACTCATAGAGATCTGCTTGCCTCTGCCTTCCAAGTGCTGGGATTAAAGGCGTACACCACTACCTCTGGGCTCTAGTAGTACTTCGTAAACTTTAAAAAAGGATGCATTTGTCTTTATGTGTATGTGTGAATGCCAGTGTATGTATTTGTGCCCTATGTGCATGCCTGATGCTTTTGAGGCTAGAAGTGGGGATCAGATCACCTGAAACTGGAGTAATAGGCAATTGTGAGCTGCCATGTGGGGTCTGGGAACTGAACCCAGGTCCATTGCAAGATCAGCAAGTGTTTTTAACTGATGAGCAATCTCTTCAGTCCCATTTGGTGGGTTCTTATTTTGAAGTGTAATATGAATAAGGAAGATTCTTTATAGAACTTTTCAGTTGGAGTTCATAACTAGTTTTTTGCTCTTTCTAAGAATGCAAGGAAAAATACCTTCCTACATTTTCTTCCATTCCACTTATAGTTTTATTTTTTACATTTAGATTTTAATCCATCTGGAATTTATTTTATGTATGGCATGAGGTAGGGATCATGCTTTATTTTTTTCTCAAATGAATAAGTAATTGATCAAACAACATTTGTTGAATAATTCATCTTTTAATTACTGACTCAAAATACCATCTTTGTCATATACTAAATTGTCATATGTTTTTGGGTCTGTTTCTGGATTTTACTTGGTTCCTTTAACTTTTTGTCAACCACTGTGTTGGTTGACACAAGGTAATCGCTGTAGCTTTATAGTACTCATTACTGTCCCAGTAGAACAAGGCCAGGCTCTTTTATTCATCTGTTTTCATTCAGTTTTTTGTCTTGATTCCAGCACATCCAAATTATAGTTATTCTCACCAGCTATAGTGAGTGTTAAGTGCTCTCCTTTGAACCCCCTATAAGGGTTTCTGCTAATTTCTATGAGAGCAGAAAGTGAGAACCTAAGAAGTATGTTACAACAGACTAGTTTATACCTGGTTTCTCAGTTCTGAAGATGACTTGGATATGGGCTGGACTTTTAGGGGGTACCCTCAAGGTTGGATGTGACCCAGACCAACTCCTTATGTGACTCACAAGAATGTTAGAGGACCAGAAGCAGACACCTGCCATGCTAATAAAATGTCCTTTGTGACCTGAGAAGTGCCTGATTGATGATGAGTAGCTATAATATCCCACTCAGAAATGCATGTACTCTATTTTTAGGACTCTTCAGAACATCAAAAATCAGTAATGGTCAATTAGGATTTTTAATTTTTACTAATCTATATGTGCAATTTACATAGTCATTCATTTCTAGAAACCTAATTCTTATAATTCATTTAATTTAGAATACCATAATGTTGTGGCCACTAGATAGCTAACTTCTTAAATCTTGTAGTTTACATAAGATAATTTGAGAAGTTTGTATGTACACAAGAATATGCCTATAAATGATTCAGATTTTTTTTTAATTTAGAATGACCAGTCAACAGGTGACATAAAAGTTATTGGTGGAGATGATCTCTCAACTTTAACTGGAAAGGTATGTATCTTGAAGGGGGAAGGGAAGAATCTTTTTTTATACCAAGAATCAATTAAATTAATAACTGTACTGTCAATCACACACTCAAAGGTACTTTATTAGTATAAGATAAGCAAGTGTTGCTTAACTCTTGGAAATATCCCCTGGACTGTATAGCCAAATGATTGCAGAAGCTTACATTAATCCCAAAAATCCATATTGCTAATTTTTTCTGTAATACTTCTTTGGAAATCTAATTTCGGATCCTTCAGAAAATACATATAGGGAGAAAGAGAAAGGCAATCTTCTTCTTCTTTGGGTTTTTTTTTTTTTTTTTTTGAGATAGGGTTTCTCTGTAGCTTTGGAGCCTGTCCTGGAACTAGCTCTTGTAGACCAGGCTGGCCTCAAACTCACAGAGATCTGCCTGCCTCTGCCTCCCGAGTGCTGGGATTAAAGGCTTGCACCACCATTGCTGGACCAAAAGGCAGTCTTTAAAAAAATATTCACAGGGGCTGGAGAGATGGCTCAGAGGTTAAGAGCATTACCTGCTCTTCCAAAGGTCCTGAGTTCAATTCCCAGTAACCACATGGTGGCTCACAACCATCTGTAATGGGGTCTGGTGTTTTCTGCTGGCCGGCAGGCATACACACAGACAGAATATTGTATACATAATAATTAATTAATTAATTAAAAATATTCACATGTAGTTTTATTTTTAAGGTGTGTGTGTAGTGTCTGCCAGTATGCAAGCTTGTACGTGCACACAGAAACCAGAAGAAGGTGTTAGATTTGTCAGAGCTGTAATTACAGGCATTTGCAGGATACCCTGCTTGTTACATGGGTGCTGGGATCTTAGCTCCAGTCCTTATGATTGTGCGTCAAGCACTCTTCACATTCTTAACCACTGAACTATTCCTCTAGCCCCTACTTATATCTTTAAAGGAAATAAAATCAGTATTGTATGGTGTCTGAAAGTGTGAGTTGTGGAATCTGATAGTGTTGATCAAAAATCTGCCTTGGCATTTTGTAACTCTGTGACCTTGGGGAGGTTGTTTAACCCTATGCACCTCAGAAGCAGGTAGAGCTAAAATGTTAGTGGTAGCTATCTCAGAGTTAAAAGGATTAAGTAATATAATATTAGTAGAGCTATTACAGCAGTTTCTGGTAAATAAATATTTTAACATTGGTTTATTTCTATGTGTGTGTGAGAGGTACATGAATGTGTGGAGGTCAGAGGACAACTTATAGGAGTCAGTTCTCTGCTTTCAGCATGTAGGTTCAGGGAATTGTGTTCACATTATGAGACAGACTCGGCACCAAGTGCCTTTTGTTTTATTGAGACAGTCTCACTTTGTAGCCCATACCATCCTGACATCTCATATGTAAGCCATGCTGGTCTTGAACTCGTGGTGATCCTTCTGCCTCAGCCTCCCAAGGGCTGGGATTGCAAGCATGAATTGCTATACTGGATTGAATATGTTTTCTAAACTGCTAGTTATTGTTTACTTTTAGACACCATTCCATGTATAAATGTATTACTTTAGTAAATTTCACAGTAATCTGGTGAGGGAAGTTATTCCCAGTCTGCAGATCAGGAAATTAAGCAATAGAGTTACAGTTTGAAAAGTTACTTGGGATTACAAGATGAAAACTGTCTCACAATCTCAGAGTCACACAACAAAGAAGTAGAAGAGCTTGAATGCAGACACCAAAGCTCTTCCTTTAGCTCTTAGATTTTAGTACTCTCTGTTTACTTCATTGAAAATCTGTAGAGGAACTTTAGCATAAAACACTTGTGAAATTCTATAGTTCTGTCCTGTATTGGGGTCATGCCAAACTAATTCTGCCATCAGTGGTGTTTGGAAACTTCAGAGGAGAAATTGTAATCTGTTGGTTCTTTTTCTATCCTGTCCATTTGGTGTACAACTTGCAGACCTCCTCCCGTTTCATCGTGCTTTGTCCATATTTAGAAGCCATTCGAAACCTGCACTTCTATAATCAGTTTTCAGTGCTGGAAGGGGCCTAGCCTTCAAGGCCTGTGTGATTTAGTTTGACCTTGTCTTTTTCACCTAATGGCTCTGCCCCACTACAGAGCTCCATGATCTTAAACAGATCTTTGCTTCTAAAATAACTTTTTATGACAGTCACAGTAGATTCTGTTTATTGTATAAAAAAAATCAAGGAATAAAAATTAAGCGGAGTTAAATCTTGGTGATGAGATTATGGGTTTATTTGAAATTTTTTCTTTTACAGAAATTTATGTGTGTGCAAGTACAGATACATGTAAATAGTTTCACATTAATTTATAGTTGAGGATATTTGCTTTAGATCTAAAATCTACCTTTATTCTAATCATTCCTCTTATGCTTGTCTTTGTTGACTACTTTAGGTAAGTTGTTTGACTCCTGAGCATCATTGTTTTCATTATTAAGTAGACATGTAGCAACTTGACATAAAATAAACTCTCAGTGGTAGCAATTCTCAGTTTCTGTATGGCGCAATAATCTAGAATTGTATTGATTGGACAAATTTTTGATCTTTCTGGACTTTGTTGATTTGTATAAGCTCTCTTATGTTAAAATCTATAGTTAGGGTCCAGCAAGATGTCTTGGTGCAGGAAGACACTTGCCACTTAGCCTGATGACCTGGGTTAAATAGCTCTGACCTCCACATTCGAGCTGTTACAACTTCCCTAATGAAGCATAAAATAAATGTAAAGAATTAAAATATGTACTTACGACTCAACCACGGGTATTTAGTATTAGACACAAGATTAGAATTCAGTAATTCAGTCTCTGTCCCAGAAGCCCATGCTGTTTACCAGTCTATAATTCTATAATACTGCAGCAGCTATCACTGCTGCTGTGAACCACTTATTGATGGGACTGGTATCTTTCAAATGTTCAAGGTAGGGAACTAGGGAAGCAATTTCTAATTCATGAGTTAACTATATATTCAGTTTTGCTAAAGACTTGCATCTTATGTTTATTATTTCATGTAATCCTCATAGTTGCCCTGTAAGAGAGTCATCATACCCTTTCCATATAGAAGGATGTTGATGTTTAGTCACTATTAGGTGACAGAACCACAATTTGAATAAATCAATGTAATTCATTTGCTCTGTACTCTGTGCCTCTAGATTACCCCAAATTTTTAATGTCTGTTTTATTTTCTATGCATATCCTGAGCTTTACTTTAAAGTGACCTTTTTGTTGTTTATAGAATAGGTTGCAGTTGTGAATTGCTTTCCAGAAGTTCTGGGCTAACCTTGCTTGATTCTATTCTTAGACTCACTCATGCAGGACTGTGAGATCCTGCCTTCTATGATAAACTGCTTTGAGACATGGACATATTAGAAGTTTTTCTTGGTTACAATTTACTTTTAATGCATAAGCTATGATTCTCCAAACTTTGATTTTCATACCCAGTCACAAAACAGTTTTTCAAGGATTTACCCACAGCATATGTATTTGTAAATTATGTATGAGTTTAGGTAGTAATTTATGTTGTAAAGTACTTAACACTGTAGGTTAAATAAGATGAAGTATGTCTGTAGTTACTTTTCTATTGCTTTGAAGACCCACCATGACCAAGGCAACTTATAAAAGAAAACATTTAATTGGGAGCATGGTTACAGTTTCAGAGGGTGTGTCTATGAGCATCCTAGGCATGGGGTGGGAACGTGGTGACATGCTGACAGCATAGCACTGGAGCACTAACTGAGAGCTTGTATTTTATCTGCAAATTGGATGCAGAGAATACTAAAGACTGGGGCTGGCGTGGACTTTTGAAACATCAGGGCCCACTCCCAGTGACATACACCCGCCAACAAGGCCACACTGACTAATCTTTCCCAAAGCAGTTCCAGCAGCTAGGGACGAAACATTCAAATGTAAGAGCCTACATGGGGCATTCTCATTCAAACCACCACAAGGTGAAAAGGTCAAATTTTCATGAAACCCAGTAGATATTATATATTCTACCTTGATAACCACTGGCTTAGAATAATATAGAGGACATTAAAATTCTAATGTTATGGTTGTTTGACAGAGTGCATTGAGAGCTGTAGATGAACAGTATAGAATAAATCTGTGCAGTGAATATTGTAGGCTTGTGAAATGCTGCCTTGTTCTTTCAACTAGCATAAACACAGAAAGTGGCGTGAGTGAGGACCCAGTAGACTAACATTCAGTAGACTAAAACAGGAATGTTGCTGCCAGTTTGAGGCCAGAGTTGGCTACATAATGAGTTCTAGGCCAGCCTGGGCTACAGAATAAAAGGAAAGAATAACATAACTATGTTTTTATTATGAGGTCTATATAAATTCTAAGTAAACTGAAAATACATTAATATACTGATTTAAAACAATGTAGCTATTCAAATAAATCTTAGCATAGTGTAAGAAACACAGTTTGAGGCCAGAGTTGACTACATAATTAGTTCCAGGCCCATTGGAATGGGTTTAGGGGTTTATGTTGGTATTTTTCCTTAGTGTAGTCCCTCAGATATGTGTGCAACCATTCTAGTTTTAGCTTGATGTGAAAATAAAATGCTAATTGCATTTTCAGTTATGTTAAATACCTGATTTTGGGAGGCATTTGTACAGATTACAGTTCTTGGAATATTAGAGTCAAGATACATAAATGACCAGCTGGTTCAGGTTTTTCAGTTTACATGTGGGACACTGAGATCCAGAGAAATTTCACAAGTTGTCAAAGATCTTGTGTTAGGGATTAAAAGCTTTTTTTTTTTTTTTATAAAAAATGAACATATGGGTCAAATATTCTTTATGAATGATTTAATATTAAGAACATCTAAGTTCTAATAGCACACTTGTTTCAAGTAGGATTCAGTATAATCAAATAATTATAAGCAAGAGTTTGGGTAATTTCTTAGAGTTTGTTATCTGATTTCACTGATAATTGGAAATATATCTTACTTCATATACTAACTTTCATTTCTCTTTTTCTTCTAGAATGTCTTGATTGTTGAAGTAAGTTCTGCATTTACTTTTAATATACTGTTTAAAATTTTCTAAATTAGCATGTATCGTAATAAAGGTAAGCAAGGGATAAAAATCTTTTTGTTTTAATGGGGGACTTGTGGGTTTTTTTTTTTTTTTTGGATTTTTTGAGACAGGTTTCTCCGTAGCTTTTGGTTCCTGTCCTGGAACTAGCTCTTGTAGACCAGGCTGGCCTCGAACTCACAGAGATCCGCCTGTCTCTGCCTCCTGAGTGCTGGGATTAAAGGCGTGCGCCACCACCACCCGGCTGGGACTTGTGTTTTCTAATGACAGAGAAGTCATGTACAGTATGACATGCCTGGAATCGCACATACTCAGGAGGCTCTTGAATTCTGCTTAGGTTAGCCTGGGTTACATAATAAATTTGAAACCAGAGAGTCCTTGTTTTTTTTTTTTAATATTTATTTATTATGTATACAATAGTCTATCTGTGTGTATGCCGAAGGCCAGAAGAGGGCACCAGATCTCATTACAGATGGTTGTGAGCCACCATGTGGTTGCTGGGAATTGAACTCAGGACCTTTGGAAGAGCAGGCAATGCTCTTAACCACTGAGCCATCTCTCCAGCCCCAAGTCCTTGTTTTTAAAAACAACAAAATAACAACAAAAGCACAAACAAAAAAGGATAAGTGATGTTATTTGCTGCTCATGAAAAAGTTACACACTTTCTATTGGTTTTGATTTTTTTTTAAAAAGTAGCTATAACTATATAGAGGGGTATGTGTATATATGTGATTTACTATCCTACATTTTATTTTATGAAACATAAGATTCTTATTTCATCTTAAATAATGAGTATCAAATATTCTTATAAAATATTTATAGTTCATGTGTTATTTTCTGTTTGCTATTATGTCCTTGAGTATTTTGTATATAGTATCAGTAAAGTTTATCCAGTGCTCACTTTGCCAGTTAACTACTGTAAATGATGTAGAAACAAGCACAGGAAGGGCAAACAGATTACCAAGTTACCAGGTAGTGAGTGAAGACTCAAACCATCACTTTCTGAAGCCCATTGCTTTTCAGTGTGATCCCTAAAAACCAAAAGCATCAGCCAAAAACATACTGATGAAAACCAGCGAGCTTTTCTTGAGCAAACCTTGAGCTGATTCTGATGCATGCTAAGCTTTAAGAACCATCGATTTACTCAGCAGTCACTTTCTTATTAAGACCTTCTTTGCCTATCCTACATAAAATCTTACATTTCCATGTCAGCTTCCTATCCCTTTCAATACTTTTTTACTTACCATTGTCTAACAGCCTACACACATACCCCTTTATTTTTTGTGGCCTTCCTATTTCATATCTGTCTGCCTTACTGAACTCTATACCTGTTGGTGATCATCCTTCTACCTTGACGCTAATCCTCAATTCTTCAGTAAACATTTTAATAGGTTTTCCCATGTGGTTTCAGAATACATAACTAACCTTGTTTCCATTATTTTTCATTTTCTTTATACTTTCTACATTTTCCAGAACATTTTTCTATCATTTTTCTGCCCCTAGTTGCTTATTCATTTTTGTAATCTCTTTGTTTCTTTCTGCTTTTTGTAATACTTATTTTTGTGCATGTGTTTTGAATGTCTTGAGTATATATGCATGTATGTGCAAGTATGCATGCCTGTGCACAGATACAGAGACCAGAGAGGATGTGTGCCCTTTCTGTTGCACTGTCTATTCATTTGAGACAGGGTCTCTCTCTGAATCTGGGGCTCGCATTTTCTTACATCTGCTAGAAGCCAGCAAACTCCAGCAATCCTCCCACCTCTTGCCTTCTCAGACCTGGGTTGCATCTGGGAGCAAGATGCCTGGTTTTTATGTGAGTACTGAGATCCAAACTCCAGTCCTCATGATTACACAGCTAGTATACTTAACCACTGAACCACCTCTCCAGCATGTATTTTGTTTTTTAACAAAGGAAATTTTATTTCTTTGTTTTTACGTGTGGTGCTAGGAATCAAACCCAGAGCATGCTAAGCAAATGTTCTACCACTAGGCTTCACCCTCAGTTCTTTGTTTTGTTTTTTGTTTGTTTGTTTGAAAAAGAGGTAGCTAAATAGCCCAGGCTAGACTCTTAACTCCTATCTGCCTGCCTGCACCTCCCAAGTCAAGTGCTGTGATTATAGGCATCTACCATCATCTTCATCCCTTCACTCCCTCTCTTTCCCTTATTCCATCTCTGCTCCCCTCTTCCCTCTATCCTTCCTTCTATCCTTCCTTCTTTCCTTCAGCAGGATCTTGTTGTACAGTTCAAGATGGCTTTTTTTCTTTTATGACACTAGGTCTTAGTGTAGCCTCATCTGGACTGGGTCTCACAGTGTGGACCAGGATGACTTGCCTCTGCCTTCTGAATGCTACCATTACAGTTGTGTGCCACCATACTTGGCCTCCAAGCTGGCTTTTAACCCATTGTGCAACCTGTGCTGACTTTGGACTCATGCTTCTCAGATGATAGAATTACAGGTGTATACTACCATTGTTCAATTAGTAATTCTTTTCTAAATTTTTTCTTTAGTTTTTTATTTTTATTTTTTTATTTTTTATTTAGTTCTTTGAGAATTTAGTGCAATGCATTTTGATTATGTTCACTCCCTCTTCCCACTCCTCCCAGATGTCCTCCCTTTTCTATCTACCCAACTTTTTGTGTCTTTTTTTAAAAATCCAAGAGTGCTGCTCTTGGATGTGTGGCCTTCACCAGAGAGTGGTCAACCCACCAGGAGCCATGTCCTTAAAGAAAACTGACTCTCCTCTCACAGCAGCTATCAGTTGCTAATAGTTCTTTCACTGAAGGCGAGACATGATGCCCACCTCCTCTCTCCACACTGTGATTTTGTCTGGCCTGACCCTGCACAGGTTTGGTATATGCTTTCTCAACTGTGATAAGTACAACTAACTGCTATACTGTGTCAGAAAACATTGTTTCCTTGTACTTATCCACCACTTTTGTCTTTTCTTTAATGAAAAATGTTTGTTGCCAGGCGGTGGTGGTACATACCTTTAATTCCCAGCACTTGGGAGACAGAGGCAGATGGATTTCTGTGAGTTCGAGGCCTGCTTGGTCTATTAGAGCTAGTTCCAGGACAGCTGGGGCTGTTACACAGAGAAACCCTGTCTCGAAAAACCAAAACCAAAAAACCAAGAAAACAAAAACAAAACAACAGCAAAAGTTTGTTGCCAAGTGGTAATGGCACAAGTCTTTAATCCCAGCACTTGGAAGGCAGAGGCAGGCAGGTGGATCTCCATGAGTTCAAGGCCAGCCCGGACTACAAATTAAGTTCCAAGGTAGAGAAACCTACACAGAATACCCTTATCTTGAAAAAAAAGTTTGCATGGTACCACATTATGCTCATGGAGGTCAGAAGACAACTGTGTATAATAGGTTCTCTCCTTCTACCTTTTACGTGGAAACTGGGGGTTGAATTTAGATCACTAGACTTACATGGCAAATGACTTTCCCCACCAAGCCATCTTAATGGCCCTTACTTATTTTTTTAAGCACTATAAAAACATCTTCATTTCCCTACAGAGAAAATCAGTCCCCTTAGCCTTCATTTCTTATTTCTTCCTTTACCATCTCCACTTTCTAAGATTTGTCTATTGAGGACTTAACATATAAATGAAATTACATAGTAATTGCACTTTGTGTCTGGCTTCTTTCACTTATTTTCTTATTTTTTTAAGGTAGGGTCTCACTCTGTAGCCCTGGCTGTCCTGAAACTAGCTATGTAGACCAAGCTGGTTTTGAACCATAGCAGGTGTGTACACACACACCGCACAAATAAAAATATACTCAGGATTATATAGCTCCATAAGTTCCTTGTGTGAATGTCCAAATGAGGGACAGTTTCATGTCCTACTACATAGACTTCTCCTAGCATGACAGCTCACTTCTTCGAAATCAGCAGGAGAATTCTCTTTTTAGCCTGCTGAAATTATTCTATATCTTGTTACATTCATGGATCCCGATCACCTCCAAGAGGGAAAAGTTCTTCCAGTGTGTACTCCAGGGGCCAGTAATTTTGGTGCCCATCAATATTCTGCCCGCCTTACCATAGAATATTCATTTTCGCAAGTCTCTAATCCTGATATTTCTTGTGGTTCACGTTGCTTTATGGATTTTTATTTGTTTTCTGATACTGTTTTTTAAATAGTACTCAAGATCTGTGGCTCTGCAGATCTTAAACAGATGCTTTACCCCTGATAAAGTCATTTTATATAGTAAAATTTAGTAATTTGGATGCCTTAAAACATAATACAAAACACCTTTTCTCCCAGTATCAGAATTTTGGATG
Organism: Microtus oregoni; assembly: GCF_018167655.1. Taxonomy (NCBI): domain Eukaryota; kingdom Metazoa; phylum Chordata; class Mammalia; order Rodentia; family Cricetidae; genus Microtus; species Microtus oregoni. The sequence goes on along the minus strand of NW_024543816.1, from coordinate 321,142 downwards.
AAAGAGTCCCTATCTTGAAATTACAAAGAAAAAAATCAATATACTTTTACAGAATTGTGCATGGTGATTTATGCCTGTCATCCTTGCTATCAGGAGTCTAAAGCAGGAGGATCTTGAGTTTAAGGCCACCAACATGAGCCATATAGCTAGACTAGACCCTGTGTGAAAAACAACAGAAATATTTGTGTATGTGTGCTGTGTTTACTTGTAACTATTTTAAGTCATTGTTTTTTACCTTGCTACACCTGTGCAATCTAGTTCTTGGACTAACATTCCCACTACTTGCTGCGAGCCAGATGGTTACAACTTCCAGACTATCTCTTTGTGTGAATTGTTAGGTTTTTTTTGTATGTGCTGAAAAAATGATGCCATTGTGCCATGGAATAACAGAACATTGGGGCTCTAATATTTTGTGTTTGTATAATGACTAATTTTAAAATTGTGCTGGTTTTATTTATCATTAATTGTCTCTTCTTTTTGAAAGGATATAATTGACACTGGTAAAACAATGCAGACTTTGCTTTCCTTGGTCAAGCAGTACAACCCCAAAATGGTTAAGGTCGCAAGGTATGTATGACATTTTAAAGTAGAATGTTTTCTTCATTTGGAGCACTGAGTAGTTGCTTCTTTGTAAGGAGAAATGCTTTCAGCTCTCATTTTATCATTAAAAAGTAATGTGATCTTAAAACTTAGATAGCATCCTTTGTAATTTTATTGTGTTTTAATAAAGCCCTTCATTATAGTCAACTCCTTGTCTAATACAGTAGATATAAGGCCTTGGTTTCAGAACCACCACAGACACTAAGCTCCCTAGATATTCAAGTCCTTCATGAGAAAAATGTCAGAAGGACTGGTGAGATGGCTCAGTGGGTGAAGTCAACTACTGCCAAGCCTGATAACCTGAGTTTAAACCGTAGGACCCACATGGTGAAAGGAGAGAGCTGACTCCTAAAAATTTTCCTCTGACATCCATGTATATACCACGACACATGACCCCAACCCACATACAAATAAATAAATGTAATTTAATTTTTGAATGTCAAGAGTGTGTGCACAGAACCTATGCATATTTTCCCATATACTTTAATACATGTTACAGTGTTAGTTAATGTCATATAAATAATTATGCTGAATCATGTAGGGAAATATTTATGTTTTTAGTATAGTTAGAATGTGTGTGTTTGTGTGTGTGTGTGTTATGTGCAGTGTATAGGTGAGTACACACGTGCACATACGCAAAGTCCAGAGCAGGACTGGATATCTTCCTCTGTTGCCTGAGACAGGGTCTCTAGCTGAGCTGTAAGTTCAAAGTTTTAGCAATGCAGGCTGTTTGGTGGGTGAGCTTTTGAATCTATCTCTAACCTCACAGCTCTGGGGTCACAAACACATACAGCCATGGCCAGCTTTTCAGGTGAATACCGGAGGCAAACTTGAGTGCCTGTGGCTTGCAGACCAACTTGATACACAGTTTTTAGATACAGAACTCTCACACATATGTAGAATCAAGTAACAGTTGGTTTGCAGTATGTTATTTATGTCAAACTTGTGCTCAGTAGCATGAGAGGATCTAGAGTCACCTTGTGAAATGGAAACCAGTGATACCAAAGGTGATACCCACAAGGGGTGGGCCCTGAACATCTGGATCTCCTGGAGTCGAGTGATGGATAAGGCATTCTGTTTTGTGTCATTGAAATTTTACAATGCCTACTTCTTTTTCTGAAGCAGTACCACATCTTCCTTGCTATATACCTGGATGTTTGATTTTTGCTTTTATAGTTCTTTCTGTTTTTATCCTTAGTTATAATTTGATCCTATAGCACTTGTTATATCCACTTTACAGACGAGAATGTTGAAGCATTGGGAATTGCCCACAGACACAGAGCTAATAAGCTGTAGGGAGATGATTTGAATACAGGGAACCTGCTCAGTTGATGCTTCTGTTATTTTAAGTTAGATTTTGTTGTTGCTAAAAGTAACATATTTATTTTGTTGCTGTTACATTTTGCTTTGTTTTTACTTTTACAATTTCATTTTGATTTAAAAAATCTTGGACTAATCTGTGGTTTTTGTGTAGAAGAAAGTTCATGTCTTTTTTCTTTTTTCCCCTGATTGATTGATTGTTTCTTAAAATTTTTTAATTACACTTACTTATTGTGGCAGAGATGTGGGCATGTGGCACATGTACTTCTGTAGGTCAGAGAACAGCCTGGGGAGTTGATTCTCTCTACCTTGTTAGTCCTGGGTGGTGGTGGGATACAGTTGGCAGACTTGGCAACAATAGTCTTATCCACTGAGCCATCTCTGGGGACCAAGTAACTGGCTTTTACAAAGTCTTTTTAAAGGATCAAATTATCTGAGTAAAGTCTTTGAATCTCTATAATTCTAATAAAGCCTATTAAGGAGTTTATGTTCATGAACTTTTCTGATAGATGGTGGAAATGAACCTCAGTGAGATTTTGTTTTGCTGGAGGTGAGATGTGCTCATAGAATACTTAGGTAATTTTTTTGGATAATGTAGTTGTCTTTGTTTTTTCCCAAAATAAAAATTAGAAAGTTGTTACGTGATATGAATATAAGATAGTATGGCCACTCTAGAAAAGTTTCTTTAAAAACTGTACACGTGCTGGCTGGTAGTGGTGCATGCCTTTAATCCCAGCACTCGGAGGCAGAGGCAGGTGGATCTCAGTGAGTTCAAGGCCAGCCTAGGCTATAAGAGCTGGCTCTAGGATGGTCTCCAAAGCTACAGAGAAACCCTGTTTCGAAAAACCAAAAAAAAAAAAAGAAGAAGAAGAAAAAGAAAAGAAAGAAAGAAAAAACCTGCACACGTAACTACTAGAAGGCCTTACAGTTTGTGCTGAGTGCTTATCCCTGAGAAGGGAAAATACATGTTGATAGCCAGGTATGGTGGTTCACCCCTGTGATCCCAGCATTTGGAAAGCGGAGGCAGGAGGATCACATTGAATTTGAGACACACAGCCTGAGCTTTCATGTCTGTCTCGTACTACCCTACTCAAATTTGTACATATGAATGTTCATAACATCATTTTGTGATAGCCCAGAATTAGAAGCAACAAAACTTTAATAAAACTGTAGTACACCTATACCATCAAATCAGCAGTAAAGAGGAACTATTGATATACAACAGTCCAGATGACTCTTACTGGAGCTGTACACTCTAAGCAGTACATAAAGCAGGCATTTTGCTCTGTTTAAACTGCTTGCTTACCTGCTCCTGTTTCAACATACCTAAAATCCCCTATTTTTCAAGGGTATTATAATAAGACACCCCCCCAGAAGCAAAGTAATAAAACTGTATGATTCTACTTATATAACCTACTTTGAAATGGCAGAGTCATACAGATGAGAACAGATTAGGGGTTGCCAGGGGTTAAGGGAATATAGGAGGTAGCTTTGCATGATTCAAAGTATCTTGATTATGGTGGTGATTAGATAAATTCACGTGTGATTAAAATTGCCTGAACTACACAGAAAGAGATGAATTTATATAAAATTGGTGAAATCTGCACGCAGTCACTTAGTTCATCAGTGTCTGTGTCTTGGTTTGATAATCAAGTCTCTGGGTTCAGTCTCCACTGGGGGGGGATAAAAGGTTTTTTAAACGCATTTGTTTCATAGGCTAAAGTTCCTGTTTGTGAGCCAGTTATTAAAAGTCTTGATGAAAGAGCATTTCTTACCCATGCCCTTTAAAGTTTAGGGGTTGTATTTCAAGGATTCTGGATCTGGATCCCTTATCTTTTCATCTTTGCTTATTGGCACCCCCGCCCATTCATCCTCCTCAGTAGCTGTGTTTCAACGGACAAGTGAGTGTTAGTATTCTGCTCTTAGAAACATCTTGCCAGTTTCCAGGTAGAGATCAGTCAGGTCCTTGTCTTTCATGTGAACTCTCCATTTCTGTCTTCCTAACCATATTCTAAATGTAGGCGGTACTACTTAAGAACACTTTTCTTTTGTAATGCTCTGTTGTCTTTCCATATCTCACATGTAATATTTGTAATTAACAGCTTGCTGGTGAAAAGGACCTCTCGAAGTGTTGGGTATAGGCCAGACTGTAAGTAGATGCTCTTTGGTCAGTCATTTTTCCATCTTATAACTGAAAAATTGTGAAATGTCTTAGAATTACTTTAGAGAACATGTGTAAAAAAGGCATATTTTCAAGTATTAGATTTGAAAATGCTATTTTTTCGTATCTAATTAGTAACTGTGATTCTTTACAGTTGTTGGATTTGAAATTCCTGACAAGTTTGTTGTTGGATATGCCCTTGACTATAATGAGCACTTCAGGGATTTGAATGTAAGTAATGCTTCTTTTTTTTTTACTCACTCTCATTTTTCAAAAACCCACATAAAAATTTAGGAAAGGGAAGAATTTTTTTCTCCCAGCATCTTGTAATTTGACCAGACTGCTGGTTCCCATTAGTCACAAAGCTGTATGTAGTCAAGTGCAGACGTCCTTAGAACAGGAACGTGGCCAGGTTAGGGTGACACTTCTTGCTGGCTGAAATAGCTGAACAGCTTTAATATACAATAACTGTCTCACTGTTACATGATAAAGATGGTCATAAGTGAGAAATAACAATTCTATTTAAATCTTGTAATTGACTCTACTTTAGATACCTGCTTCCCACTCTGGAGGCAAGAGCCCCTTAGGTGAGTTTATGAACATGGTCCAGGAATAGTTAAGACTACATGGATAGATAGCATTATCTAAAATGCGGGTTTTATTTAATCTTTTTAAAATTACTTACCCTGAACCCTATTTTTTGGGGAGGGGTTCTTTGAGACAGGGTTTCTCTGTATAGCTCTTACTGTCCTGGAACTCCTTCTATAGATCAGGCTGGCCTCAAACTCACAGAGATCCACCTGCCTCTGCCTCTCCAGTGCTGGGATTAAAGGCATGTGCCACCACCTGGCTACACTGGCCCCATTTTGATATGCCTTCAATGCTCAGCTTTATATGTTTTTCAAAGTTATATAGTAAGAAAGAAAAAAATCACACTAATGGAACATATTTCTGCTTTGTTTTCAAAATGTGTTCTCTTCAAGTTACTGTTCCAAATTACCTTGTTTGGTAGGAACCCAGACAATGTAGTAGTATTCTCTAATGCTGTTCTTGCCTCTCCAGAATACATTTTTCTAATATGAATTTCTTTTATTTTATAGCATGTTTGTGTCATTAGTGAAACTGGAAAAGCGAAATACAAAGCCTAAGACAAGAGTTCAAGTCGAAATCTGCAAAACATAGGAGTCCCATTGATGTTGCCAGTCAAATTTAGCAAGCATTCTAGTTCTGCGGCTATCTGCTTAGGAAAACTTTTTGCATGAACCTTATAAGAATTTTATGGTTTTTTTTATTTTTAGAAATGTCAGTTGCTGCATTCTTGAAGTTTTTATTTGCACTATGAACCTATAGGCCAACTATTGGTTCTCTTTGGTAGATTGTCACTTACCTTGTGAACAAAATAAATCTCTTAAATTACCACTATTAAATAGGACTCAGATTGTATGTGTAAGAAGCATTTAAAGAGAAAGATATATTAGTTTTTTAATTGGTATTTTAGTTTTTATATATTCAGGAAAGAAAGATGTGGTTGAATATTGTTAACTATACCACCATGTGTTTAGAACAGTCTGAAGCACTCAGTTTCATGTCAGTAACCATCTAAGAAGTTTTGCTCAGTAGAATAAACGTATGTTTCAGAAGTGTTGACTGTATTTTCCCACTTGGATTAGTTTAGTGAATCGTTGTCAACAGTTTCTTTTAAATGCAAATAAATAAATAAATTCTAAAAAATTACCGCTTTTTGAGTTCTTTAATGTAAAAGTTCTTAAACTAAGGTCTGTCTCTTATAGAGCTCTACGTGCATATCATTTCCCTATAAATTAACTTGATACAGTTTTCCATTGGTTACCTTTTCCTTAAGTTTTAGTAGCTAATGTAACTGTAATCCTCACTGAATATTGCAAGTAATGATTATCTGGTAGAATGGTTTGGTAGATTTAGGGAAGCTCCTACCTTCTTGAGATTGTAAATTACAGACACTCAGTACTATTTACTACACTTTCCTCTGTTAAAAGAATACGGCTCTTGGATTTCTGAGAGGTTGTTCAGACTGCAATTTGACCTACAAGTTTGTTTTCAGACATGTCCTGTTACCTTCTTTGTGTAGATAAAGCTTTATTAACCAAAGAACAATAACAATAAAACATTGTTTTGATTTTTGGGAGTAAGAGAAATATTTTAAGCCCCAAGTGCTATTTGCTTTTCTGCTGTAGTGAGATATGAAGTAGGGAGCTTTAAATACCAAGTAAGAACTTGCTGCGATCAAACTGGTGGGATGGATCAGCAGGTAAAGGCTTGCAGGACCACCTGCATGGTAGAAGGAGAGGGCGCCTGCAGGTTGTCCTTCCACCATCACAAGTGTGGCTGCATGCACCTACTAAGCTGACAAAACAAATGTAACTAAGTAAAAAAAAAAAGCCACAGTCCTAGAGCTTCCTAGTTTATTAAAAACATTACATTTCTGTTTTCTCATTCGTTCTTCATAGCCTGCTGTTGCCATTTGCAGTTGCACTGTCAAGAATAACTGCTGAGCCCTTTCCTCCCTCAGGTGTCACCCCTTGAGGACCACCTGGCTACTCCACACCCACCCCCCTCAGCTGAGCCTTCTTACTTTCCTTTATGTTGCACTATCACCTCTGTTGGTTGAGTCATGCGAGATGACCCTTTTTTGTAGGTAAAACAACACATCCCTATTGGCAGTTTGAAGTGATGCAAATGAATAACATGCCCCATAATTTATGTTTGTGTTCATATTCTACTGTTTGTCCAATCCCCTGCTAGAATTAAGTTCCATAGGAGGCAAACCACTTTTAGACCAGAACTCCCAGAGATCCACCTATCTCTGCTTCCCTAGTGCTTGGGTTAAGGGGGGTGTGCCACCATGCTCAGCTCACAAAACAGTTTGATCTAGCTTTTTGTCTGTACCGAGGCAGGGCTCTCTTATCCCATACTGGCTTCAAACTCACCACACTTCTGCCTCTGCCTCCCAAGAATGTGGATTACAGCCCAGCTGCCATCTGTGTCATTCACTGGTGTGTATTAGGTGACTTTATCAGTGCCTAGAGAATAGGAGGAGCTCACATGGTTGTTGAGCAAGTAGGTAGCTAAGATCTCTGGCCCTTACGCTGGGCTAGATTGTCTAGTCCTTAATAGTGACTTGGCTTCAAATTACTTAGCTTTAGAACCTGATAGTGGGGGTTGGTGCTGTATTTTCTCTCTTTGTACATTTTTGAGGGGGTTATACTCATGCCATAGAAGGTATATGGAGGCCAGAGGACAACTTCTGGGAATAGGTTATCTTCCACTGTGTGGATGTCAGGACTCGAACTCAGATCATCAAGCTTGGCAGCAAGAACCTGCTGAGCTATTTTGCTGGGCTTATTTGAAGGATTAATTAGCTACAAGTGGAGGTGAGACAGAACAGTGACTGGACACATAGCAAATGCTTCAACAGCATTAATTGTTACTGGAAAGCAATGAATGTAAAGAAGTTTTGTTAAACTGTGACAGCCCAGATTTAAAGCAGACCTGCCTGAACCTGCTGCATTTCATCATGAAGTAGTTTCAGTTTTTGGTATAATGTTTTAGCTCATTGCCCAACTCATCCAGAACCATAGCTAACATCTGGGAAAGAAATGCCTCTTTGCATTTGCTAAACCTAATTTTGAGGGTATATAATTCTAGTAATTTTGTTGAGTCAGAGGTTTCTTGTGGCCTAGGTTGGCTTTGAACTGAACTCTGTTGCTGAGGGCGACCTTGCACTTTTGATCCTCTTGCCTTCACCGCTCAAGTTCTGGAATTACACCCTATTTATGTAGTGCTACGAGTTGAACCCAGGGCACTGTGCGTGTTAGACAGTCTACTTCCTGACCTACATCACCACCCCCGTTATGTCATTTTTTAAAAACCAACTTTCTACAGATCAAATATAGACAGTTTGTAAGACAGGAAAGGGGAGTTACTGAGAGGAACAGCAGCTATTTGTAGGGGAACAGTTTAAGATATAGGAAAAGTAAAATTTGAAAGATCACAGTACTTTTCTGTGTTTGTTTAGTATAGGAGCAAATGGTCACGTGTCCTATCCCAATTCTATGGGGCTGCACTTTCACCGTAGTCCTGTAAAATTATGCTGATGAAGAAAGCAAAATTTCACTGAAGTTGTGGAGGGACATAGGGAAGCATGTGTCCATTTTAGGAGTTATAATGGAGTTTTTTTGAGGAGGCACAGAAGCCTGGGCCCTAGCAACCCCAACAAGTTAGGCTCAGCCACCCATCCCCAATATGCATTAAAAAGACAAGTCTTTGTGAGAAGCAGAAAAGGAGATTTATTTAATGTTGAAAAGGGTAAATAAAAGTGTCCAGTGATTCCAAGATAATCCTTCCAGAGTACCAGCATGAGGTTTAGGTTGCAACAGAGGAATCTGGGGAAAGAATGTAAGAGAGGCGTAGTTAAGCCGTCCTGATAAAGGCATGGTCACGTTGATAGTTATCTCAGTTTTGGTTTTGCAAGATGAGCCCAAGCCCTTATCCCTGTCATTTTTTCTTCTCTTGCAGGAGTTACCTTTGTTCCTACAAGTATCTCTCTGCTGCAGGGGTATGCCCTCATGGATAATTGCTTCCACCTGTCCTCCAAGATTCTGTCCCATGATTCCTAGGTAATGCAAGGAAAGGTTAAGGCTGACTTAACTCTGCCCTTTCAGCTGAAGTATACAAGAGACAGAAAGTGAAAGCAGAGATGCCAGGCTTTTATACTGTTTTTGGTTATCTTGGTTGGGTCCAAGTGAGGAGTGTGTTTTAACAGAAACACCGAATCACTTGTTTCAGGAATATTGCTAACCAAGAATGTGTTGGTGGTTTGTTATATAAAAGCTTTTGCAGTCCTCCGTGACAGATGGCTAGAATCACATCTCTGTATATTGGTAGGTCACTGTTTTAATTCCCTACACAGAAGATTCATAGATATTATCGGAACTACCATTGTGTTAGCTTGTAAGGTTAGTCAGTTGTGTCCTTCCCTGAATTTGAGGTTCTACAGTCTTCTCTCTCCCATGTGTTGGAGAACTCAAGCTAAATTCATTCTAGTTAGAGAAACAGTAAACAAGACTTTTTATTTCATTTGTATTATTTTGTTTTATTTTTGCAATAGGTGTCTTGTAGGCCAGACTGATATTACAGGCATGTACCCACTGCCACATGAGGCTGGGAGAGTTGGGTCATAGTGGCGCACACCTTTAATCCCAGCCCTTGGGATGCAGAGACAGGTGGATCTCTGAGTTTGAAGCCAGCCTGGTTTACAGAGCGAGTTCCAGGACAGCCAGGGCTACACGAAAAAAAACCTGTTTCAAAAAAACAAAACAAAATAACAACAAAAAATATTAGACCGGGCCTTTTCCTAGCCAAGTCCTCTACCACTGAGCTCTACTCAGCCCTAAGACAGCCTGTGGTGGACATGAGAGGCAGGTCCTCTTCCTTAGGGTGATTAGGAAAGGTGATGGTTGAGCTAAAAACAGGGAACATCTAGGGGAAAGAAAGCAGAAGAAAGGGAGATGGTGACAAGCCATGGGGAGTTGCTTGGGGGAAGAGTGGTAGGAACTAAGGCCAGAAAAGAAGGCCAGAGCTGGGCCATGAATGACCTTGAAAGCTATGGCAAGAAGTATGAAGTTTCTGCATTCCACAATGGGAAGGCCCTTGAGGGTTTTAATGCCAGCAATGAGAAGACTTCGTTTGCATTTTAAGAGCACATGGGCTTCAGGGGAAATAGTGGCAACGGCAGCTAGCTACTGTTTGCTATGGTCAGATGCTATGCAAGTGCTTTCTACACATTATTTTCATGTGCAGCACATTTCACAGAGGAAGGCCAACTCGGGTGCTCTGTGGAAGTTGGAACTCTTCCACCAACCTGGAAAGGAACCCAGGCTGATAGGCGTGGTGGCAAGCGTCTTTGCCCGCTGAGCCACCTCACCAGCTCTAGTTTTGTTTATTTTTACTATTTTTTAATTTTTATTTAATTTGTTTATTTTACTTTTGAGAGGAAGATGATCTTTTCAAAATATAAATCAGATCACATCACCTTCTTAGCACCTCAGAAAACCAACTGCCCCGAGGCCTACAAACCCATGTATAGACTAGCCCCACTCACGGCTCTAAATCATCCCCATCATACCCTTAGGACTCCTTTGCTTCCACCATGCCACCGTTCTACCAGTCCTTGAGCCTGCCTCCTCCTTGCCTCCGGATCCCCGTAACTCCTGCCCCTTCTCGCTAACACTCTTCCCTGCCACTCAGCAGGGTCACCTTGGTGAACCCTGTCCCCTCTTTAACTACCTCAATATCCCTTTTCATCAATGACTTCAGTAATTTTCCTCATCGTTCTCAGCATTGTTGGGGCCAAGCAGTTTTTATATAGTTAACACCAACAGGGGGCAGCTTGGACTCTGGCATAGATTTGGCTGAGAAAGAAACAGTATAGATAGTGTTTTAGACCAGGGAAGCCAACATGGGGTCTGCTCCCTACACCCCTGCTCTCACAGTGAGTTGCTCTGTCATGGGGTCTGCTCCCTACACCCCTGCTCCCACAGTGGGTTTTTCTGTCGTGGGGTCTGCTCCCTACACCCCTGCTCCCACAGTGGGTTTTTCTGTCGTGGGGTCTGCTCCCTACACCCCTGGTCTCACAGTGGGTTTTTCTGTCGTGGGGTCTGCTCCCTACACCCCTGCTCCCACAGTGGGTTTTTCTGTCGTGGGGTCTGCTCCCTACACCCCTGCTCCCACAGTGGGTTGCTCTGTCATGGGTCAGTTCCAGACCCCAGCCTAATGATTTTATGGCTGCAGATGTACCCTTATTGGGGTGGCGAGGTCAAAAGTCCCATGCCTTTCCAGAACCTGGGAGGCAGCTTCCAAAACTAAGTTCAGGGAAGGATCTGAGGGCGTTTCTTCAAGACGGGGCAGGCTGCATTGACTTTCTCAGTAAGTCTGTCGTGATACACCTCTTGTATACTTTAAATCATCTTTAGATTACCAGCAATACATAGTACAGTGTGAAGCTGGAGAAATAGCTGTTACCCTGTATTGCTGAGGGAATGAGACACAAAACACAGTTCAATGTGGGAATGATTTTGTTTTTCAAAAATTTATCATTTGATTCTGTTTGAACCCAAATATGCGGAACCCGCATGTACAGAGGGAAAACACTTGAGGGGGTTGAGGGATAAGAAACCTTAATTGTTGGTTATGAAGAATAGCTAACATTTTTAACATTATTATGTGTATGTTAGGCAACAGAAGTGCTCTAAGCACTTTCAAAATCTTCTGATAAGAAAGTCGGGTTTGCTTTTTTTATGTCGTCCCAACCTTAGAGATAAAGAAATGCGGGTCCAGAGAGGGTTGCACGATTTTCCCAGGTCACGTAGCTCGTAAGTAGCAGATAAGGAACTTAAACAGAGGCAATTTTATTCCAGAATCTTCCTGAGTAATTCACGGCCACTTAAGGCAGCTTTTCTGTAGAAAGAAATACACTAACAACGAAGCAAATGCATGAAGCTGATTGCAGGGTTCAGGGAATAATCAGGAATGACTTGACCATCTTACATGGCATTTGGAGGCCCCAGCTGAACTTAAAGCATGCCTCTTGACTTCCTGGGGCACTAGGCAGCAGTTTTAAAGGCCTGCAGACCTTCTCGCCAATGTACTCTTCAGATTTTTTCTTCTGGCCTATTTTACGATCTTGTGGGCAGCTTCAGACAAAATAACTTCTAGCATGAAGTATTATGGGTGCTCTTTGCCATTTGTAAATGTGAATTTTATAGACACTCCCAGCCACTTGAAAGAGTAATGCGTTTTAAATGGTTTTTTATGATTATTTGTAACCTCAAGTGTTACTGATAAACTGTCAAATTAAATTTCAAGTTTTTGCTTCATACCACATGAGTGCAGTTTGTAACAGGCTTCCTCATTCTAATTCATGGCCAAAGTGACTTTCAAACTTGGTAGTCGTTCAGCAAAACTTCCATTCCTGACTTCTTTTCCCCTCCCCATTCAAAGGTTCAGTTGTAGCACACATGGCTTCCTCTACCTAGAAAGTTTACTTTGTATCTGTACGTGGTGTGCTTAATGTTTGCAGGTATATGCATGTGTGTGCATGTGGAGGCCAGAAGTTGTCATTGGGAGATTTCTCCAAGCCTTCACTTTATTTACTCGAGTGTCTTACTGAATCTGGAGCTTGCTGGTTAGGCTAGTCTAGCTACCCAGCCTGCACTTGAAACATGTTTCACCTTCAGGACGAGAGATGGGACTGCATTTGGGCCACCATGCTACCAGATTTCCTTCCTTCCTTCCTCCCTCCCTCCCTCCCTTCCTTCCTTCCTTTTTCCTCCTTCCCTCTCTCCCTCCCTCCCAACTTCCTTCTCTCCTTCTTTCTCTCTTCCTCCTTCCCTCTCTCCCTCCCTCCCTCCCTTCTTCTTTTTCTTCCCTTCTCTTCCATCCTTCCCTTTCCTTCTCTTTTACATTCCTCCCTTCCTCCCGGCTGTCCATCCCCTTCCTTCTTTCCTCTTTCTTTCATTTGCTGGTGATGGAGCCCAGGTCCTCACACTGGCTAAATTCACCTTACCACAGGATCACACCTCTAATTACATATTTTTTTTCCTCACATTTTCTGGGTCTTTCTAAACCTTGGCACTTCGAAAGTCACCTTTCTGCAAGCATTCATATATGTATTGAAGGCTTATGTGGCTACTCGGGTAGTCTTTGGTTGGTACTTGGGAATAAATATTCTCTTCAATTGGTTCCTGCCTCCATTTCTTTTAACTGTGGAGTTGCTAATCCTTCACAGAAAGCACTTGTTAAAGGCCACATAAGCAAAAGAGCCACCAAATTCAGTAGATAATAATTTTAGGGCTTCCTGTGTCTTGAACTTGGCACTAGTTATCTTGGGGCTTGAAAAGAGCATACTCTCCCTGTCCTTGAGAGACTTAAGGTCAAGTATCCACAGTGACATACACCTTTGATCCCAGCAGTCTAGAGGCAGAGGTAGGTATCTTTGATTTTGAGGCTAGTTTAGTCTATATAGTGAGGTCCAGACTAGCCAGAGCTACAAAGTAAGAACCAGTCTCAAAGAAGAAGGATGCTATTCAAAGGAAGACACAGCTAGAGTTGGGGGGAATTAAGCCATCAGGAAGAAGCTACATTAAGAAGGAGCCTTGGAGAAAGATCTGGCCAGGAAGACAGGAGAGAAACAGAGGGCAAGCTTTTGCCATAGGATCTGCCTTAGCAAAATGTTAGGTTACAAAAAAATAAATCCCAGGGTGGTATGAGAAAATGTTGATTTCCCTAATTTTGGAGGTGACATAGAGGAGAGCGAAAAGGAATAAAAAGGACGCTCCGGATGACAGGTGGGTCAGGTCATCGTAACAACCTCCAGACCAGTCAGACTGCCAAGCTGCTTTCAGAACAGGAGCTAATCGGCTACCTGAGGGCAAAGTCCAGAGATGTTTCATCCACTGCTCCACTGTGATGCCAAGTACCCACGTGGTTTCCGTTGTCACTGCTGCTCAGAGGCTGTCCCTGGCCTGAGAGTGTAGCTCAGTAGTGTGTGCTAGTTCCAAGTCCTAAGAAAGAGGAGACAAGGGAACAGAAGGGAGAGAAAGGGGAAAGGAAAGTGGGAAGGAGGGAGAAGGGAAAAGTGAAAAAGAACATCAGTAGTCGTCTGTCTTTATGGTCACACAAGGGCTGCTGGTAGAAATCCGAGTGCAAGCTTCCTCAAAATGGACTTCTGTGTCAACTGCCAGAACGGAAGCTCGTGCCTGTAGTTTTAAAATATATATCATGGTGTTTAGTTATTTTGACAGTCTCACCATGTAGTCCTGGCTAGCCTGGATCTTGTAGATTAGAACTGGCTGTGTAGGCTAGGCTGGCCTCAGACACCTAGAGATCCACCTTCCTTGGCCTCTTGAGTCCTGGGATTAAAGGTGTGCACTGACACACCCAGTCTTAAAATTGATTTTTTTAATTGTGGGACAGCTTCCTCCACGTATGTAATTAATTTTAGCACTTTTCGCCCCGTAGTGCTCTATTTCTACCTCCCTTCCTTTTCCTGAAAGCCTTCCTGTGGGTCTGATGAGACGGCGCAGCTGGTAGAGGCACTTGCTGCCAAGCCTAATGACCCGAGTTCTAGCCCCGACCCTAACATGGTGGAAGGAAATGATTGATTTTGAAAAGTTGTTCTTGGACCTCTACACGGGTACTGTGTAGCACACTCACACTCATACACGTAGACACACTACAAACACTGAATGAACGAATGAATGAATGAATGAGACCCATCTTGCTCCTAACAAACCCACCCTTCTAATCCTCATATCTGTTTTTGAAGCAGTCACTGGCAATTGAGTGCCCACGAACGCTCGTTTACAAAATGAGCAAAATACAAATGGAGCAAAAATACAACTGGACTTTGTCAGGATTTGATAAGGGATGGCGGAAGGGGAGAACTCTGGGGGAGAAACAACTAGAACGACTGGTGGAGTCTCCAGTATTGACAAAGGAGAGTTTGGGGCTTGTTGAGGCGAAGGGATTCATGGAAACAGTTTTAGCGGGGACTTTGGGCTTTCTGTATTCGAGAGGCTAGTGTGGCCTGGGATCTTCTCAAACTCTTTACATAGCTGACTGCGGCCTTGAAATCCAGCCCCTCTGGGAGGACTGGGGAAGTTACAGTTCAACCAGTAAACTGTTTCCTTAAGTCCAGTTCCCAGAACCCACAGAAAGAAGCCAGGCTTTGTGTAGCTCAGCTGGAAGAGTGCTTGCATGCACAAGGCCCTGGGTTCCATCGCCAGGCCCCACACGGCGGAAGGAGAAAACAGGCAGCTGCAAGTTGTCCTTTAACTTCCGTGTGCTCACTATTAAGTGTGCACTGCCCACTACACAGTAAATAGATGTACGGATATTGTTTTCAATATAATAGTTTCCATATACTTGAATCCTAGGTGAAAAGGTAACAGTTTAACTTGCATTAGGAAAAACTGCTGAGTCAGAGCCCTGGAAACTGACAGGTGTGTTCCTGTCACCTGCTTTCCAGGGTGGCTTCTGCCCCAGAACCGGCAGCCTCTGGCCATGGCCATCTGCTCCTTGAAAGCAGCCCTTATCGTTTGCTTTCCGCACCAGATAACATTTTCCCTGATTTGAAATAGTTCGCATTTTTGAACTGGACATGTTGAGTTTGAGTCCACCTTGGGCCACAGAGAAAGATGGTCTCTAAAAAACAAAGGAAAACAAGCTATGCAGCTTCAGACAGGGGATCTGGAGAAATAAGAGAACTTTTTGAATTAGAAAAATGCAGACTAAAGAGAAAGTCCAAGCAGCGGCATTTTCTGCGCTCTGTGCAGTTTACGTGTACGACGTGAGGCTTTGTCTCACCGCTGCCTCCCGACTCACCCTGCTCTGTTCCCCACAGTCTTCCTGCTCCTGAGAGCCCCCCTCGCCCCTCTGGGTTTCCACTTTCCTGTCTGTTTCTTGTTCTTCCCTGGTACAGAGAGAAAGCAGGAGGAAGTCAGTTAGTTTGATATAGAGGGATCACAGTTTGGGGCTAGAGTGTTTTTGGAAGAAAGGTTTAGTAGTTTACTTAAACAGGAATATCAAGTTTTCGAAATAAAATAGTCATCAGAAATCATTCTGATAGCCGCACACTGGTGGCTCACACCTTCAATCCCAGAAGCAGGGGGGATCTCTGTATGTTTGGGGCCAGCCTGGTCTATAGCACTAGTTCCAGGACCGATGCTACACAAAGAAACCCTGTCTTCAAAGAACAGAAAAAAAAAAAAAGAAATCATATTCATGGGGCTGGAAAGACCGTTCAGTTTGCCACTAAGCCTGCCTGTCTGGAACACACAGAAAATAGAGAATTGACTCCGGTAATTTATTCCCTGACCTCCACGTGTGACATGGAGACACACACAAAACAAATAATGTTTCCTAAGGTCATCGGTAATAGTTTTATAACCCCTTTGTAGCCCACTGACTGCCTCGTCCTGCAAAGACTTCATGTGCACCAAGCTGAATCCTGACACTAGTCCTGTGTAGGCTAGGACATCAGGGGAGCTGGGCTTCCTTAGCTGTACAGCCCTAGAGGAGCAACCAGCTTCCTTGTCTCTATGCATCCCACTCGCGAGAACAAGACTCCCACTAGCACTTATCTCCCAGGGGCTCACCTTTCCATGGGCACAGGACCTGGTATAAGTGCATAGTAAATGTCTGGTGTCACCAGACAGGTGTGCTGATAGTTTCACAAGGATAAAGATCAACTCATGCCAGTACCCAGAGAAAACGCTGGAGAACAATTTTTATCACTCTGGATTAGGTAAGACTTCAAAAGATTATTTATTTATTTTTATTTCATATGCATTCATGTTTTGCCTGCATATATACCTGTGTGTGAGGGTGTCAGATCTCCCGAAACTGGAATTACAGGCAGCTGTGAGCTGCCATGTGGTGCTGGGAATTGAACCTGGGTCCTCTGAAAGAGCAGCCAGCGCTCTTAAAGCACTGAACCATCTCTCCAGCCTAGGTGTAAGACTTTCTCTTGTTATTTTGAGATATGGTCTTATGTCTTACAGGGTGGCCTCAAAATTGGTATTTAGTAGATGACCCTGGCTTTCTAGTCCTCTTGACTATCTCCCAAGGGCTGGGATTAGAGACGTGTGCTACTTACTATACCTACTTCATGTAGGGCTGGGGCTTGAACCCAGGACTTCGTGTATGCTAGACCAGCACTACACCAACTTAGCTACATTTTTGACCTTTCTAAGATTGATATCCATGGCCAGAACCAAATGCAAAGCACAGAAAGAGTTGAGTATACATTAAAAACTGCTTCTCAATGATAGAAAACACAAAACTAGAGCTGGAGAGATGGTTCAGCAGTTAAGAGCACTGACTGCTCTTGTAGAGGACCTGGTTTGAATTCCAATCACCCACATGGTGGCTCACAACTGTCTGCAATTCCAGTTCTAGAGAATCTGATACCCGTTTTTGGCCTTCATGGGCAGCTGGCAGACATGTGGTACACATGTAGGCCAACATAAAATAAATAAGTCTTAAATGTGGGGGCAGTCACCGGGCGGTGGTGTGCGCTCCTTTAATCCCAGCGCCTTTAATCTTGGGAGGCAGAGGCAGGCAGATCTCTGTGAGTTCAAGGCCAGCCTGGTCTACAGAGCTAGTTTCAGGACAGGCTCCAAAGTTACAGAAAAACCCTGTCTCAAGAAACCAAAACCAAAAACAAAAATGTTGGATCAGTTAAGAGGAATATTTCTACAAGTACAAATACAACTAAAAAAAGAAAGAAACTCATTTGAAGATGAAAATAAATAGAGAGAAAAATGAAATATTTTTATAGACAAGATTTTTTTAATATACAAAAATTGAAAATATGCAAAAGGAATTTTCCTAGAAAAATAGGCAAAGAACATAAATAGTAAAGTAAGTCATTTGGATGTGGCCAAGTTATCCATGGGGACAGAGCCCTTTTGACCCAGGTACTACCTACAGCCACTGTGGGCCAGTAGCCCTGCAGAAAACACGTAGTTCCTGGCTCTCTCTTCCTAAGCTCTAGTCCACGTGATCTGGGCTTTCTAGCACACAGTATTCTTTTCTCATTTTTTAGCGGCCCTTTGTAAATATATCTTACTTTTGATCAGGAACAAAGAGAAAAAATCCTACAAAACAGCCTCTTCTGATGGCCAATCCACTTAGTGAAATCTAGAATCATCCACTATGAGAGTGTCAATGAGTGCTTGGCCTGTGGGCACATCTGTGGGAGAGTGTCTTGATTGCCTTGATTCACACCGGAAGTCCCAGTCTGAAAGTATCTGACACCATCCCCTCATCTGTTGTCTGATGTATGGAAGAGTAGAGAAAGCCACAGGACTGGAAGGATGACTGAGAGGTTAAGAGCACTTGCTGCCCTTCTGAAGGCTCCAAGTTCAGTTCCTAGCACCCACATCAGGTGGTTCGCAACCACCCAGAACCCTAGCTTCAGGGAATTCAATGTCTCTGGCATCTGCGGGTGCCTACACTCATGTCCACACGAAGACACCCACACCTACACATAATTCAAGATAATAAAAGTCCTTAAAATGAGACAAGAACAATGGTGGCCCATGCCTTTAATCTGAGAAGTCAGGAGGCAGTGGCAGGGGGACAGCTATGAGCTGGAGGTCTGCCTAGGTTATATATGGAGTTCTGAAGCAGCAAGAGAACAGAGCAAGACCCTCTAGAACATCGAAAGTCAAACCACATAAGAAGAAGAGTAAAGAAAGTTGTCTGAGCACTGGTCATCTGTGTGTTCATTTAGCTCTCCTCTTGGCTAAGGATGTGATGTGAGAACGTTGCTCAAGCTCTTGATGCTGTATGACGTCACTGCTATGATGGACTGTAGGCAAAACAGTGCCCTTCTCCATTAAGTTGCTTTTTTTGTTTGTTTTTCAAGACAGGGTTTCTCTGTGTAACTTTGGAGTCTTTCCTGGAACTCGCTCTGTAGACCAGACTGGCCTCGAACTCACAGAGATCCACCTGCTTCTGCCTTCAGAGTGCTGGGATTAAAGGTATGTGCCACCACCATCGGCTTACTAAATTGCTTTTTGACAGGGTATTTTGCCATAGCATTGGAAAGGAAGCCTTAAGAGGGCACTACAATCACCTCTTAAAATGTTTTTTGGAGACAGGATCTCTTGTAGCCAAGGCTGGCCTCAAAATCACTATGGAGCTGTGGGTGACTTTGAACTCTTGTCTTTGATCTCCTGCCTCTATCTCCCAAGTACTGGAATTATAGGTATGTACTACCATGCCCAATTCATATGGCACCGGGAATGTATACAGAAATTTATTGTGATAGGTAAAACCACTCTGCCAATCAGGCCATATCCCCAGGCAGAATCTTTTGGCTATGTTTCCCAGGCTTCACCCTATGAGTACCAGGGAACGCTGGGATTAAGCCGTCACCAAGGCCAACTGTTAAAATAAAAGATTCATACTCTTCTATATATCTAGCTCAGTCATCCATTCCTTCTGCAAGTAGTGAGCCCCTACTGTGTACAGGCAGTAAGCTAGGCCTGAGGATCCAGCAAGGAACAGGAGATCATTCTTCACGCCCACCATGAAGCAAGCATTGAGGTTGGGGATCAGTAGGGGGACAAGCAAAAAAGGAAGTCAAGATTCATGTTAAGCATATATTGTCAGGTTTGAAGAAATGAAACACGGGAAGTTCATGGAATGGTAGCAGCTGCTGTTTTGAGTAACATGGTCAGGAAGATGTCTGAGACAATATTTGGGGTATAGACAGAGTCGGGGAGGTTTGGGAGCAGGCTATGTGCAATTACAGAGAACACCTAAGAGAGAGGTGCTGGCTGCCACACTTCAGCAAAGAGTCCGAAGCAAGTATGGCTCTGGTGTGATGGGGGACAGAGGAAAATGGCAGACGATGGGGCGAGAGGGGTAAGAGGAAGGAAAGTAGAGCTCTGAACACTGAAAAGACGTTGCGTTTCATTCTAAGTGGTGGTGAGCCTAGGAACGCAGCAGCTGAGTTGGACCGCTTGCCTAGCACACATGAAGGCCTGGGCTCCACCCCCACGCAGCACCTCATAAGTGGAGTGTGGTGATGCTGCCTAGAACCCCAGAACTTGGCAAATAGAAGCAGGAGCCTTGGAAATTCAAGGCTGTTCATAGCAAATTTGAAGCCAGCATTGTCTCAAAACAATAAATAAAAATCTTTAGGAGCTGGAGAGAGATGGCTCAGTGCTTACGAGCATTGGCTGCTCTTCCACAGGACCCAGCGCTCTTCTGGCCTTGGGCAACTGCGTGCGCATGCTTCACAGACAAATGTGTAGGCGGAACACCCACATATGCGAAATGAAAATGAAGAAGGCGAAAAGAGAGAAAAACGTTCTAAGATATGAGAAGGCTGATGTAAGAATCCAGACAGTCTACATGAAGAAGTGTCCCTTATGTGAGTGTCATGAAAAGAACGATTCCCATTAATCAAGTAACTCCCCCCCCCTTTTGTTTTTTTGGTTTTTGGAGACAGGGTTTCTCTGTAGCTTCGGAACCTGTCCTGGAACTCACTCTGTAGACCAGGCTGGCCTCGAACTCACAGTTATCTGCCTGCCTCTGTCTCCTGAGTGCTGGGATTAAAGGCGTGCACCACCACCCGGCTTCCAAAGAACTCTGAATACTCAGGAACTTGGCCACAAGAGCACTCACTCCATTGCTGGATTGATGATTTCACCGTGCACACTTGTAATACAAGAGCACGCTTTGTCATCTTGGTATTGTTGCTCTGCACAAAGACTGAACACACACACACACACACACACACACACACACACACACACGACTGAACATCTATATGTTCATATATGTATGCTTGCTTTCATTGTTGGGACCCCGAGTTTCAGTGGCCATAGACAGCCACTAGCGCATGAGTTTATGTGACCGGCAGCCATATGGGCTTCAGACATTACAATACCAAGCAAGCTTCCGTGTGCAGAGGCATTGAGCCCAAGCCTGCAGTTTGCTGCTATACAGAAAACATGTTGTGTGGGCTTTCACCTCACACGAAGGACAGTGGAAGCCTGGGCTAGATTCCTCCCAGTCTGCTAGCACGTGCCTTCCCCCTGCCTTAATACATCTTAGTTATTCAAATGAACGACTATCAAGCTAGGTAAATCTGCGGATTCACTTTTATCGTGAAATAAGTTGCCTCAGCTTCCTGTGTTGGCCTCCTAACTCACAGTATCTCACTGGCTGGATTTAAACAGAGAGTCTTACTTTTATACCTGCACATCCTTTTCGGTGTTTCATTTGTCTGTTTTGTTTTGTTTTTTCTAGACATGGTTTCTCTGTGTAACAGCTCTGGCTGTCCTGGAACTCACAGAGATCCACCTGCCTCTGCCTCCCGAGTGCTAGGATTAAAGGCATGCGCCACCACCTCCTGGCTTCCTTTCGATGTTTTAGCTATGTGAACGTGCTCGTGTGTGTTTGGATGGACACCTAAGGAAGCCAGAGGACACACTCAGGTGTCAGTCCTTCTGCTTTGTTTAAGGCAGGGTCTCTCATTTACATCTTCCAGGCTACCTGGTCTGAGCGCTTCCAGTAATTCTCCTGCCATCTAGAAAATTGATTTCTAGACCAGGCTATCTTCAAACTCGCAAGCCTTTGCCTGTGTCTGCCTCCTGAACACTGGGACTAAAGACCCACCATGAATGCCTGGCCCTCTCTCTTTCTTCCTTTTTCTCTCTTTCTTTCTCTCTCTTCCTTTTTCTTTCACTCTCTCTCCTTCTCTTCCTCCTTTCTCCTTTCCTTCTGTCTGTCTGTCTTTTGTTTTGTTGTTGCTATTGAGACAGGGTCTCTCTATCATGTATCCCTGACTGTCCTGGAACTCTCTATGTAGACCAGGCTAGCCTCAGATTCACAGAGAGCCACCTGCCTCTGCTTCTCAAGTGCTGGGATTAAAGATGCAGGCCACCACAGCCATCTGTCTTTTTCATTTTTAAGACAGGATGTCAAGCACCCCAGGCTGGCCTCAAAATTGCTACGTAGTGGAGGATGGCCTTGAACTCTGGGACTTCCTGCCTCCACTTCACAAGCATTTGGATTCCTGGAGTGTAGGACTACACCGAATTGCACTGTGGGTAGAACTTGGGGCTCTGTGACTGCTAAGCTCCACACATGCTGTAAATACATGATATCCAGATAACTTTAAGCACTATCTTTAGTTCGCCTCGATTTTGACTATGACATGTTACATGACATAAGACATGTTATTTCTCACTTGTGACATCATGGCAGGGCTCAGAGACGTTCAGATTGTATTGTAGTTTGCACTTGGGGTTTTCAGAGTAAGGACACTCATCCAGAAGCGGTTATGACATAACTAATATGTTTACTCAATGAACAAGTGGATAAAAAAAATTCCTTGTACCGATTTTGTAACTTTTCTACGAAGTTTGAGCTTTTCTATTGGAGTTTAAAAGTGAAAAAAATGAAGTAAAACAAAAAAGACAGCTCCACTATTAAAAGGTAAAGGGATTCTGGGGAGACGGACCAGGAGATAAGAACACTCCAAAGTCTGCCCTCACACTTCCACAGAAAACCTCATTTGTCTTTGACAGCTGTGAGCTTAAATGTATAGATCTTGCGGATTCAGTCACTGCACACCGGCTCTGAACCAGTCACCGTTCTCGGTGGTGGAGACCGTGAGCAGAGACAGCAGCCAAACCACATTAGTTCCTCACTCTTCGGGTGCTTGTAGTGCACAACAAACAGAATGTGCATTTAACCAGTACAGCAGAAGAGGGGAAGCAGAGAGGAGACTTCGAAGCAGAAAGCAAAGCAAGCTTGGAGCTTGAAATACGATCTGCAAGGTCTGGAGTGTGACCCTGAAACATTCTTCCTGCTGCTAGCATCAGGGCTCTTTGGACAAATGGCTAATTCAAGGTCAGGGTCAAGAAGCATGCAAGAAGAACCTGGAACATTTTGCTACACTAGAAGGAGAAACTAAAAACAACATGCCGCTCATTAGTCATTGTTGGAGGGTAGAAAAGCAATTTACAGCTTGGCTTCGTGGTATAGGCCTATAATTTCAGAATGAGGACGTTGAAGCACGAGGACTGTGAACTTGAGGCCAGCCAGGCTAAGGAGCAAAAGCCTGACCAAAAGAAAGAAAAAACAAAGAGAGGAAGAAAGATAGATTGCATTGGGGGGAGAGGTGACTGAGTGGTAGGGCGTTTGCTTGTCATGTCCAAGGTTCTGGAGTTTTAGATAATAAAAGGTACCTAATCCAGGGATTCATGCATGCTATGCAATTTCTGTACACTAAAAACTTTTTGGACAAATAATAATAATAATAGTTGTTGTTGTTGTTGGTGGTGGTGTGTGTATATACACAGGTGTGTATGCATGTGTGTACAGATGTGTGTACGCATACACAGCTGTGTGTGTGTATGTGTGTGAGTGTACAGATGTGCATGTGCCGTGGAAAGAATATAGAAGAGCGAGGACAACTTGGAGGGGTCAGTTTTCTCTTGTCATCATGTGGGTCCCAGGGCAATCAAATTCAGGTCAACAGGCTTGGCCATGAATTCCTCTACCCGCTGGGCCATTTCACCAGCCCTCCAAACTGTTCTTTGAGATAGAATCTTGCTATGCAGACTAAGAAGGTCTGGAACTCACTATGTAGCCCAGGCATTTCTGGAACTTGTGGAAATCCCTCTGTCTCAGTCTCACAGATTCTGGGATTACAGGTGTGAGCTTCCACAGAGCTGCGTCCCTAAATTTTGATGATCATTATCTCTGGAAGATTTTGAATTAAAAATTATAGCAGTAGACACATAGCATGATATTCACGATTCTATTTAAAATATACAGTTTAACATGTTTTGATTGCTGTGCTACCGACATCCACTATACAGTCTCACAACATCACTATACAGGTTTTATCCTCCCCACCTAAATTCTTTTTTTTGTTATTTATTTATTTATTAAAGATTTCTGCCTCCTTCCCACCACCGCCTCCCATTTCCCTCCCCCAATCAAGTCTCCCTCCCTCATCAGCCCAAAGAGCAATCAGGGTTCCCTGCCCTGTGGGAAGTCCAAGGACCACCCACCTCCATCCAGGTCTAGTAAGGTGAGCATCCAAACTGCCTAGGCTCCCACAAAGCCAGTACGCGCAGTAGGATCAAAAACCCATTGCCATTGTTCTTGAGTTCTCAGTAGTCCTCATTGTCCGCTATGTTCAGCAAGTCCGGTTTTATCCCATGCTTTTTCAGACCCAGGCCAGCTGGCCTTGGTGAGTTCCCTATAGAACATCCTCATTGTCTCAGTGTGTGGGCGCACCCCTCGTGGTCCTGAGTTCCTTGCTCGTGCTCTCTCTCCTTCTGCTCCTGATTTGGACCTTGAGATTTCTGTCCGGTGCTCCAATGTGGGTCTCTGTCTCCTTTCATCGCCTGATGAAGGTTAATCCCCAACTAAATTCTATACTCATTAGTCATTAATTCTCTTCTTTCTATTGCTCAACTTGCTAGCACCATTGTGTGTGTGTGTGAGCACACGCGCACACACACGCATGCATGTATTTGTGTGTTTCCTTTTATTTTGACAGAGACTCATTGCATAGTTTAAATTGGCCTTGAACTCAGTCTTCCTGCTTGACTCCCCAAATGCATGCATCATGAGTTCTGGCTTAAATCATAGCAGTCTGGCATGGGAAGGGGTTGATAAATGTGTGTGTGTGTGTGTGTGTGTGTGTGTGTGTGTGTGTGTTTATGTGAGTGCGTATGTGTGTGAGGGCAGAGGCCAACATAAAATGTCTTCCTCGCTCACTCTCAACTCAGTATTTGGAACGAGTTCTCTCACTGAACCTGGAGCTCAGCTATTCAGCTAGATTGCTTGGCCAGCCAGCCCAGGGCTCTTCCTGTCTTTGTCTCATCTCCCTGGTGCTGGAATTGCAGACATACACAGCAGCGCCCTGCTTTTTACACGGGCCCAGTGGATCTTTTTGTTTGGTTTTGCTTTTCAAGACAAGGTTTCTCTGTAGCTTTGGAGCCTGTCCTGGAACTAGCTCTTGTAGACCAGGCTGGCCTCGGAACTCAGAGAGATCCACGTGCCTTTGCCTCCCAAGTGCTGGGATTAAAGGCGTGCACCACCATGGCCTGGCTGGGCCTTGGGGATCTTAACAATTCCTTATGCTTGCGCAGCAAGCACTTTACCTACTGCGCCATCAGTAGCTGGGGAGCCCTCTTAGCAATTTTGAAGGCATAATAATATTCCATTGTGAGGCTGCTTCGTTTCTTCACCCATCAACGGGCCCTTCGGCTTGTGAATAGTGCTACTGAAGACAGGGGGCACACGTGAAAACTTTTGCATCCTCGTAGCACGTGATTGGACATGGCAAGTGGCAAGCATTCAGAGGAGGTCCCGGTGGGCACAGATGGACAAAACAGTGCTCAGTGGAAGGCAGTACTTGACTGGGTCCTAGACAGTGAGCGGATGGGGGCAAGGACTGGACAAGTTTCCTTCAGCTATTGTTTTATGGCTAGTGGCGTATGGACTTCATGTGCAGACAGGCAAGGGTGGAGGTGTCCAGTGTGACCAGTTGATCATGGCACCACTCAGGCCAAAGGCAAGAAGATGGAGCGGGCTGGGAAAGACTGGACTAAAGGATGCAATGAGCAGGCGGCAGGAGAGGGCAAAGAGGCTGGGTATAAACTGTTTCCTGGGAGGATCCTATTTTCATTCATAACTGGTTTTTACCGAAGGGACCTGGAATCATCTATGCCATCCTCCCAAGAGGTATTGTAAAAGCTCAACCAATCAGGGCCAGGAATGGGGAACACAAAACTGTAACCCCAGCATTCAGGGTGCTGAGGTGGGAGGGTCACAAATTTAAGGCTGACTAGGTTACTCAGTGATAGTTCATTTCAGAACAAAAGCCAAGAAAAGGGGCAAAAGCCAGCAAAAATCCAGAAAATAAAACCCAAGATTTGGCACAGTATGTGTGTAATTCCAGCACTGGGGAATCTGAGGCAGAGGTTGCGTTGGATGGAAGCCTGGGCTACATAATGAGTTCAAAGCCAGGCTGAATTACAAATCAAGACCCTGTCTTTAAAACAAAAACAAAACCAAGAGGCCCCATGAATCAGGCACCAACTGTAGAAGCTAACTCGATTTGGGAACTAACCAGGCTAGCTTAAAGATAAACAACTATATTTTTATTTATTATAAAGGGAAAATTCACAAAACCATAATGAGAAGTCCAAGCTCAGCTGTGCAGCACGGAACCAAAGAGGGAGTGCACCTGGGCCTTGGGCCCGCCCCGCCTAGTTTTTTCTCAGAATCCCAGAAAGCCACACCCTAACTTGGTCCCACCTCTTAAAGATAATTGGTTAGCAAGGCTTCCCCATCAGAGGACTTGACATCAGTTCCCAGCACCTAGCAGACTGGCTCCCGACTGCCTGTAAAGTCTAGCTCTGGGAATTCTGATGCCTCGGGCCTCTCCAGACTCTTGCATTCATATGCACACACCCACACAGAGACATACACATATACAAAGTTAAAAAAATAAAAATAAGCCGGGCGGTGGTGGTGCATGCCTTTATCCCAGCACTTGGGAGGCAGAGGCAGGTGGATCTCCATGAGTTTAAGACCAGCCTGGTCTACAAGAGCTAGTTCCAGGACAGGCTCCAAAATTACAGAGAAACCCTGTATCGAAAAACAAACAAACAACCAAAAAATTAAAACAAAAAAAATCAGAAAACAACAACAAAATATGGAGCAAATCAAAGTATCTCAAACTCTGGATTTTTAGGGTCAACTCCAGTCTTTTAAGGTCAGGGGTAAAAGGTACTTTCTACCAAGTCTGAGGAGCTGAGTTCTGTCTCCTGGAGCTCCAGAATTTGTCCTCTGACCTCTACAAGTGTCATATGCAAACTCATGTACTCACACTCCCTCACCAGGGGTGCACACAAAATAAATAAAATGTAATAAAAAGTGTAATTTAAAACAAAAACCAAACCAAACAAAAAAACCAAACCAACCAACCAACCAAATAAACAACAACAACAACAAAAAGCTGGTCGGTGGTGGCTCAAGCCTCTAATCCCAGCACTCTGGAGGCAGAGACAGGGAGATCTCTGTGAGTTTGAGGCCAGCCTGGTCTATAGAGCTAGTTCCAGGAATCCAGGGCTACACAGAGAAACCCTGTCTTGAAAAACCAAAAAAACCAAGCAAGCAAACACGCAAGCAAACAACAACAAGAAAAGAACCCCAAGGGATTGGAGAGATGGCTCAACAGTCAAGAGCACTTGTTGCTCTTACACAGGACCAGGGTTCTGCTCCCACCTCCTACACGTGGTTCCAGACCATCTGTAACTCCAGTTCCACAGGATCCAGTGCTGCCTTCTAACCTCAGCAGGAACCAAGCAAGCACTTACACGTGAGCAAAAACAGTCCTAAAAGAAAATAGTTCTTTAAAAAAAAGTTCCAAATCCCCCAAACAAAACTCTGCAGTCTTTTTGATTATTACTGCTTGCAAACCAAGATGGGTTCAAATCCGGACAATTCTCAGGGCATTTCTGAACCATCTTCAGGCAGAGATTGTGTCTAGTAGTTTTTCTGGCAGTGTGTGAAATCCTCCATGTTTTACAGGCAACCCTGCTCCATCTAAACCCCTAAGTAGCAGGAAAGCTGGTCTGCAAGGCACCCCTCAGTTCCCTTCTCTATCCGGTCCTGCCACTCAGAAAGTGCTCAATGGTCTACACTCCAGCTGAACTTTCTTGACCTCAGAAACTAAACAAGACCATCCTGCTTAGTTCATGTGTAGGAAAGCATGGTGACTGTATTTGTTGGATGAATAAATACGGTAGGGTAGTTTTAAAAAGAAGTCTAATATACATTGTGGCAACCGACAGACAAGTGAAGTTGACCACAGAACAACTTCTGTCTGGGGACCTAATCTCTCTTTTTTTCCCCCACCTTTCTCTTCCTTTCCTTACCTCTCCTCTCCCCTTCCTCCCCATCGCTACCTTCTCTCATGCCCCCTGCCCTCTGTGTCATTCTCTTTCTGGGTGCTTATTGGTGGTGAGTGAGATCGAACACTTTGTCCAATCTTCACTCTACAAAAGAGGAAACTGAGGAAAGACTCCACAGGGATGTGAAAGAGGGCTCTGCTACGTACAGTTCTACACTTAAAACCTGCCAAGGAGAGACTCTCTGGTTCAGTACTTAACCAACAAATACAAACCCAAGGACAGGCATGGGGATTTGGGCTTTCAGTCCCCACACTGGGAGGCAGAGGCAGGAGGACCTCAGTGAGTTAGAGGCCAACCAGATCTACAGAGTTCCAGATCACCCAGAGTAACATTGTGAAACCCTGCTTCAAAAACCCCCTAACAACAACCCCTCCACCACAAATCCCTAGCAAGTACTCTGATTGGCTAGGCTAAGATCACATGAGCTAGTTTGAGGCCAATCAATAGGAAAAGGTGTTAGAAGACTCCCAGGGGAGGCGTGGGGGTTTACAATGATTGACAGCTCCCCCAGAGTCTTGTGATTGTGGTGGTGGTGGTGGGGCAGTTCACCAAAGCAAAGAGCCCCTGAACCATTAGAAGACCCAGAGGCTAGAGTCTTGGCAGCAGTAGCTGATGGGAAACCAAATGTCTGGAGTCCGGTGCATGAATTCTCCCCTCAGGACGAGGTTGGCCTGGGAGTCCCCGGACAGTCTGGAGGATCCCAAGACAAACAGAAAAGTTGGAAATGCTTGAGATCCTAGCTTGGTTTTTGAAATTTGCCCTCCTTCGAACAGAGAAACTGCTGTAAATTTCTCACCGCTGAATCAAGTCTGCACTCCGGGAAGTCACGGCATCGGGTTTCTGTTCAAGACACGGTTCAACCCTCAGGGTCTAGCCCGGCTTGTCTTTGGAAGCTAGGTTTGTCCTTGACAGGTTCCTCCAGGTGCTCTTGACTGTTCCTGTGACAGAAGCCATCTGTTCCTGCCTCTGTCTGTGCCCCTGTCATTTCCCCCTGCTTGGAATCCACTCCCTTATTCTCTCAGCCCCTTCCAACCCTACCCACCTTTGAAAGTGCTCCTCAAGTCCCTCGTGCTTCCCTGTGTCTTCTAAAGTCACTCCCTCTGCCCTTTAGGCCCAGTGTATAACAGTAGAAAGAGGCCTGAAGACCAAAGCTCAAGCTCGCCACCAATTCTTTGTATGACCTCGCCGGGAGTTATTTCCTCCCTCTGCAACTGCGTTTCCTCTTCTGGGCGACGAGGGAGGACTGGTTTGTTAGAAAGGGAAGCCCCCACCCCTTCAGCACCACCCCCACCCAGAGCCTCTTGGCTTCCTCCCAAGTAGGAGGCATACTGTCTGCCACATTTTAGGAGATTCTGTGATTCAGAAATGGAACTCTCCTCTTTCGTCCCCTGCTAAATGAGAAGGCTGGAAGCCCGGGGCTTCAGTTGGTGGAGTTCTCTCTGCTTCTTTGGGCCTAGAAGCGAGTCCTTCCATTTTCGGAAGGTCTCTCCCTCCCCTGGCTTCCTTTCTATAATCCTTGCCTAGCAATGATCAGAATAAGGCCTAGGGGGATGGAGGTTGCCTTGATTATTCAGGATAGTAAGGAAGTTCTCAGGGGGATTGAGTCTGGCTTGGAAGAAGCTCACAAGATCTGCTGGCCGCTGCTTTCATGCCACACGGAGGAGAGGATTTGAGCATCCGAGGTCTCTCTGGTTCAGCTTCACCCCAACTCTTGGTTATCTCCTATCTTCCTTTCCAGGTACAGTGTGAGGGGCCCAGTAAAGATGCTCTTAACTAAATGTGACTGAGTAAAATATTTACGAAAAACTCACTGTAAGGGTCTGTCTGCCCCTGTGGTTGCTGTAAAGCGGAAGAGAAGGACGTGAGGCGCTGCAAGGAATGCATCTCCCCCAGCAGCAACCCTGCTTTATGGACAATATGGCCTCTGCTAGAGGGCTTTATCTCTTGGGGAAGAGCTTTCCCAGAATGCCCATAAATGGCTCAGAGCGGGACTCCGGCTCCTCTTCTAAAGTGTCACATTTGAGGACCATTAAAAAAACCTCTGGGAGGGTGCATCAAGATGGCTCTGCGGGTAAGGGAGCTTGCCGGCAAGGCTGAGGACCCGAGTTCAGTCCCAGGACTCCACAAGGTGGGAGGAGAGACCTGACTCCCACACACTGTCCTCTGATTTCTACAAGGGGGTCACAGCACACGGACATCCTCCATTACACACACCCACAGACATAAGTAAAAATGTAAAACAGCAACCAAATCCCAAGAAAACCAAAAACACCCGTGAGAGGAACCTCGTCAGTGATGGGTCTGCTAAGTGATCAGATGGCTCCATCTCTCTTAGGAGGAAAGAAGAGGAAAGGCTGAACTGGAAGGTCGCGTGGAGTCTATATCCCAGCGTTCAGACAGATGTGGGCAATAGGCGGAGGAATGTAGCCAGCTGCTGGCATCTGCACTTCCACGAAAGTGGGCTTTCTGGAAGGGGTTTTCCCTGGCTCAGGCATTTCCCAAACTAGCCAGCGTGTCGTGAGGCCACGGGCAATCATCCAAGTGCCACCTTCCTGAACTGCTCCTGAAGGAAAACGGTGCCTTTCAACTCTCTCTACTGCTTGACTCCATAAGAGCCAACACTCTGGCCAGGAGGCACTAGGTTACTCTGGGTATATACAGTGTTTTGAGAGAGGGTCTCACCCATAGTCCAGGCTTGGCTCCAACTTCCCACCAAACCGCCACCCTCAGCCTCCTGAGTGCTGGGATTCCAGGCTTGAGCTACCACACCCAATCATCATGCTTATTGGTTTTCTTTTTCCATTTAGTGTGTGCATGTTTGTGTAAGTGGGAGTATATATGCACATGCGTGTGAGTGCACGGAGGCCAGGGGGCAACCTTGGCTATCATTCTTCACCTTGTGTTTTTAGACAAGGACCATCACTGGGACTTAGGGCTCACCAAATCAGCTAGAGCCCCCAAGGATCTACCTGTGCCCACCTCCCCAGAACTCAAATACAAGTTATATTTAACAAATGTCTATTTGAGTCTTTTGTCCACATGTATGCATGCACACTACATACTCTTGAAGATATTAAAGGGCTTCGGATCCCCTGGAGCTGGAGCTACAGGTGATTGTGAGCTACTGTATGAATCCCCAGCAAGGGCAGCAAGTGTTCTTAACCACTGGCTCATCTCCCCAGCCCATCTTTCAACAGCAACCGAACAGGAGCTCTGAGGACTGGAATGCAGGGCCACCCTCTTTAGTGAGGAGCTATCCTCCAACCTCTGTATTTTTTTTAAGTAGGCTATGTTTCACCTCGGCCCAGAATAAATCAAAACACATGTATGCAGTTCAGAGAATATGGAGGTCCTGCAGTTTTCCCGTAGACTGGCTGGAAATTGTGTTCTAAGCCCACCGCTGCCCACATAGAAACCTTTCCCACCACACAGGTCAGGGGTTCATGCTGACCAAAAGAAAAGTTAATGTAAAGCCAGGCATAGTGGCATAGGCCTTTAATCCCAGCACTCTGGGAGGCAGAGGCAGGCGGATCTCTGTGAGTTCAAGTCCAGCCTGGTCTATGTAGTGAGTTCCAGGACAGCCAGGGCTACACAGGGAGACCCTGTTTCAACTACCCTCCCCCAGAAAAAAAAATCAATGTAGACTCTAGTACTAATATAAAATAAGTTTTATTATATCTATAAAAGAGAAACAGTCTGTTTATATAAATTTTGGAAAATCATTAAAAATATAAAGAGAAAAACAAACATCACCTGTGATATATGTGCTGTTAAAGTTTTGTCGTGTTTCTTCATAAAGTTTGTCATGTTTCTTTCCCCCATGTAGTGATACAAAATTACGTATGCAACATGTTCCCAATACACTTATATTATGTATTCAGGAATATACTGCAAAAATAATTCTGTATCTTATTCCTACGATGCGCTGCTTCTTTCTTCCAGCCTGTGTCTATGAATTGATACAAAACTATTTATGCAAAATGTTCCCAATATAATTGCAGTACATATTAGGAACACATCGCAAAAACAGTTCAGTATCCATCACTGGTGGTGCCACATCTTGGAGGTAACTGTCTCTTTAGCCCATACGATTGATGCAGAACCATGAATGCAAAATGTCCCCAATATACTCATAGTACATATTAGGAACACATCGCAAAAACAGCTCAGCACCATGGCTGCCCTGTCTCCTTCCTCTATTGCTCAACCACAACCCCAGCCCCCAGTATCTTTGTTCAATGTTAAAGCACAGCTCAGAGATGACCATAATATTTTGATGTCTTTCCTCTTAGCCTTATATCTGCACATTGATCCTATGCATGTAAAATGAAAATACAGAAAAATATTTTGCATGTTTATCACTAAACATTTTATCAGGGTTTGTGGCATATCCTCATGACACGAAAAATATTTTCAGAAATATCAATTTCAGTTAAGGCAAGCCATCCCGATGTCTTAGAAAAACATTTTTATTTATGCAACCCTTTACTATTAGTCAGTCAGTCATCCAGGAGAGTCCTAATTTTATTCTCAAAATTACTGAAGGGAAGGGAGGCCTATAATCACAGTGATGTAGGAGGCTGAGGCAAATGAACTACAGATTCGAATTCTGCCTGGCCTACAGAGTGAGTTAAAGCCTTTGTGAGAGCAAATCAATGAGACCTCATCTCAAAAAGAAAGATATATAATAACCTATAATTCCAGCACTTGGGAAGTGGAAATCAAGAGGACAAGGAGTTCAAGGTGAACCTTGGCTATACAAGCTTGAGTCCAACCTGGGCTACATGAGACCTTGTCTCAAAGACAATTAAACAAATAAATAGTAATAGACACAATGGAAAGAGCATTTTTCAAAGTCTCTGCAACCTTCTGGTTCCTTTGGCTTGCATATTTCTTCGTGGCCATGGTATCCATGACTCCACATATTACAGTTGGCCTTGTGTTTCTAATGCTGGCAGCTGGTGTTTTTCTTGTTTGCTTAAGCAAACACTTTTTGTTTTAATATTCCAGCCTATATATAAAATCATATACCCTGCCTTGGCTTCAGTGGACTGAATAGAAACACAAATTAAAACTCCTAGGCAGAGCCAACTCCTCCCCTCCCCCACTCCGTGGCAAGCCCTCCCCTCCTCGCTTGGGGCCCACTTCCCTCCCAACCTCTCAGCTCCAGTCATACTCACCCTGCCTGTTCTAGGAAGACGAGTGGTTCCCAGACCTTTCAGTTAGCAATCTGTCACAAGGGCACAGTGTATCTCGTGACACGATGATCCCCGAGATGCCTGAGATCCTTGCGTGGGGAACCTCAAATTTCTGTCTTTCCCGAGACCCCTAAAAACTTTTAGAGAGTTACATTTCACAATGCAGCAGCAACAACAAGAGCACACCCAAAACAAAGCAGCAACTAAGCTGCAAAGAAGGAAAAACAAACAAGCGGAGCTTTGGGTGTACTTCTACCATTAAACAAGTCTTTCTGTTTGGCGATGCCCTCCAGTTTCTGCTCCTACTATCAGCCACTATAAACTGTGGAATTCGGTGGCCTTGGTTTTTAAAAACTTGTTATCTCAGGCATTTTTCTAAGTTTCTAGGTAGTTTTTACAATCTGCATTTGTAATGGCTAAAAAGGGTCTATTGAGGCTGGCGCTAAATGATTCCCTGCGGTTAGCTCCTATTTGTCCTCTTAATTTGGTTGAATCTATAGACAGGAGCAAAGATTTAAAATGAATTCACTTCACAGTGTTTAAGGCTGTGCGCATTGACTTATGCGTGGGGATGTAACTTATAGTCATTACTTAATTCTGAGGTCAGTCTTGGGCCTCAGTTGGGAAGTGTCTAGCAGTTAGGCTCTTACTCGCCTTGGCACTAGGCCGCTTCCACTAGAA
The DNA here is from genome assembly GCF_018167655.1 of Microtus oregoni. Lineage (NCBI taxonomy): Eukaryota > Metazoa > Chordata > Mammalia > Rodentia > Cricetidae > Microtus > Microtus oregoni. Next base: position 287,618 of record NW_024543816.1, on the reverse strand, counting down.
CACACAAGTTCCCTCCTTTTTCTGTTGTAGTCACTGTGGTGTTGGTTTCTGATGATCAGGTAGGGCCGTTTACCTGGCACAGCAGGAAGTCTGGATGCTGAGACCTCGGTACCTAGGCTCCCATATATCCCTAATCTTCAGAATCCCCGGGGTGTCTTATCTCAAAGTTGTTGCAAACAATGCATCTAGGAGAGCAGGTGGGAAAGTAGGTGAGCAAAGGAAAAAAGGGCAAGTGCTGAGATGAGGATTGCAAAGATTTTGTTTCTAGGGCTCAAAAAGCTAGGGCTTTCTCGCTACAGAGAGGAGGTGGGGGCGGGGCAGCAAACGCCCAGCCAGGGCAATGCCTCAGGAAATTCAGGCTGCAAAGCAAGCAGTATTCCCAGCCCCCTGACTTGGGACCAGGGCCCCCTCTTCAGTTTCCATCAATTGCTCAGAAGACGCTTAAGGGGAGTGATCTAAGGCTGAGGGACTACAGGAAGTGGAAGTCTGTAGAAGCTCCTCCCTAATGACGCAGCTTAAGGTCCCCACTGGGCTCTAAGGCCTTTTGAACTTAAGGAGATCAATTGTGAAGCCAGGAAGGAAAGCAGATGGGTAAAATATTAGGACGGAGCGAGGGGATCCTAGCTAGGTGAACAGATACTAACGGGTGGGCGTAGTCAGGTCAGGCCGTACTGAGCCAGGGAGATACATATTTGATATGATTGGTGTATACATACTGTGTTTTGTTTAAGAGTTATGCAATAAGTCTAAATAAAGATGAACATATAAACTTCTGGGATCACGAGATGTGCTTCTCGCCAATGGGAAAATAGATCTCTAGAAATGAATGTCAGCTTGATATAGTCCCCAGCTCAGGTCCTTCAGTCTCCATCAATACACATTCATTGATCTTCCTCAACTATACTTTTGGAATCTATTTGTATTTTTCATGCTACATGGTCTCAAGGGAAAGCTGCCTGTCAATTCACTTCCTGAAGAATCATGTTTTCTCCAAGATTCGAGGAGCAAACTCAGTCCCTTGTTGTTCTTGCTTCCTCGATGGACTGACAGATTATGGTGTTTTAGAATACTCGGTAAAAATAATGTGCACCGCCAAGTCCTTCTTGGGCTTTTGTTTAATTGGATAGTTGCCCAAGTTAATGGAAATCAAAAGCAACATACAATTATTTAGTCTCCCAGCACTGGAGTATATCCAAATGTTTTCCTGTTTAGGATTCTACTTTTGTCCTTGTCTGTGTGCAAGCATAAATGCTTTACAGAGTTACACCTACTGCCTTTTGCTGTAGCCCTGGTTATTGACATCTAGTTTTTCCAAGTAACACTGACGCACATCTATTCAAATCAATTGACGCTCCCATCATGACTGACTCATTTGGTGGGAAAACAAGTTTACATGCCAACTGGAACAAATTTGGGGGGAGCCTAGGTTGGGAGTAAAAGCAGGAAGAATGAAATGGTGGGACCGGATCCTTTGACTTACAGATCATAAAACACTTTCCAGGAACATTTTTAAAAGACGTATACTATTACACTAGTGATTGATTATATTTTAACCCCCTAGTTGGGGAGTTTTCAATAGCTAGTGTAGTAAAATGCATATAAATTACAGCATCTGAAAGATGATTGTACTTTCTTGAAACAGAAGTCTTCTGGGTCCACATCCCCAAGACTGTTGATGTAGTGTTCCCTTGTTGGAAAAAAAAAAAAAACACCAAACCAGTGCTGCTAACTGAAGATGCCTTTGGAATTATTCCTGTTATGAAAATTGTTGCAAAATTATGTTCCATTCCAGTATATCATAATAACCTGAATGCCATGTCCTACTGCTTACAGAAATGTCGAAGTTTAGAGTTAGAGTCAGGCTCAGCCTTTTATAGTTTTAAGAGCCATGTCTGCCTAATAAACTTTATACAATGCCACGTGCACACAGCTTCCTCACTAACAAATAACGTGTGTTGGGTAAAAAAAAAAAGAGAGAGAGAGAGAGAGAAAACAATGGAGAGGTGTCTCTTTGAATGTGGTGATGGAGGATCAATTAATCAGCCGACTGCAAATTGAATCACTTTAGACAAGTCTCCCGCATTATGATGCGCATTTAGCAATGCTTGAAAAAAAAAAACAATTGAAAAGAATACCTTCGGGAGTGGTTAAAGAGAATTTATAGTCCGGAACGAATTGCCATCTTCTTAATTGACATGGAAGTGTTTGGCTAAAACATTGCTTTATTCACATTTTTGCCCTTGGAAGAAAATCTAGGCTCTCCACAACTGAGCAAATAAAGGTGTGAAGAACATTGCAAACCAGAAAAGGGCACCACGCAGCCAGGCGCGCTACGCAGATGAGCTGTTTTGGCATCCTTGGGCAAAGGACATCTTAGATTTTGGAAGGCAATGGCCCTAAATCGGATCATTTGCTCCCCTGCTCTCTGCCATTTTAAACCCCTAATCCGCCTGAATCTCACCTGAGTCCTGCGGGCACCCGCTGGAAGGAGCCGGATGACGCGGGCCAGATCCTTTCGGATGGAGCACCTTCAGTGCACCCCGGTGCTCTTCCTGTGGCGAAAGGGAAAAGCCTGTTGGACAGCAGAAATGGAGAAGGGAAGCTGGTGAGGGAGAGTAAGGAGTCTCAAAGTGCCCCTCCTCCAACCCAATGTGGCGGAACGCGGGAGTCTGAACCTGTTAGCCATTTGCCCTGGGGATTCCGGGACAGAGGGGCCCTGCCACGGGGCGGGGTGGGGTAGGAGCTGGGGGCGTGGCTTCAACAAATGGAGGGGGTTATGGGGACCGGGATTGGCTGAAGTCCCAAGAGCTATTGGTGCTCCTGGGAGCCTGGGGGTCCTTGGGGGCCCAAAGGAACCTAAACCACCTCCCACACATTGCTCAAGCGCAAGGGAGTCTGGGAGAAAGGCATTCGGTGGCTAGAGCTAGACTCCCAGGCGCACAAGGCCTCCTCTAACTGTAAATTTTATGGGGCCCTGTACCCAGTCCCTGGGGAAGACCACTACAAGGTAGCTCATAGAGACCAGAAGGGTGTGTGTATGCGTATTTTTATTATATTTTTTTAAGATGACAAAGCAGAGAGATTCCATTCCCACTACATTTTCCAATATGCCGGTGCTCTAGGTCATATAAAGTGATGTTCACAGGAAAAGTAAGGCCGTGCTCAGGTAATTCACACTCTTCTCCAGTTCCCAGGTGACTCTGAACCCCCTTTCTCATTGAGGGCTCAGAGGGCTCCTCAAGGGAGTGGAGGTGGCATGAGGGTGGGCTACAGAGGTGCCATGATCATTAGTCACAGCACAGAGTTTGGGGGGTCACAAAGGGACTTGGAATATACAGCTCTGATGCTGCTTGCTATTTTCTCAGAGCTTCTAAGAGCGAGGGTGTCCTTGAGTCCCTGCGGTCAGGGTAGGTTTGTGTGGTGACTTTGGGAAATGGGGACAAAAGCGGTCTAGAAACACTCCGAGGCTTCCTGTTGGCCTCTGCTCCTCACTGTGCCACCTGAGGTTCATCACCAGCAAGGCCATGTGCCTCTAGGTATGGTTTTATTTTTTTGATGCCAGAGATCCACGGATGCTGCCCCTCCCCCCCTCCAGCACAGCTGTGGGACCCTTAATCTTTCCTGACCTCTAACGTCCTTTCTACAGGGGGCTAAGCTCTATGGGTAGAAACTGCAGAGAGAAATAGGGATTGCTTCAAGTCACCCTTCCTGACCATCTTTGCACCCCTTCTTATTCCTTTTAGGGAAAGCCCTTCCCCGTTTTGTTGTTGAGGACTGAAGGCAGACTTTCTTCATTGCTGTCCTGGGGGTGGTATTTTACTAGGTTGTCGGGAAGTTCTTGCTTTCTAGTCGGTTCAGTTTTACCTGGGCAGGGAATGAGGTGCTAACAACAGTTTCTGTCACACCCAGTCACATAATCACAGAGGGCCAAGTGCTTCGCGGACAACAAACACAAAAGCTCTGGTCTGGAGCTGTTCTGGGGCCTGGCTCCCATTGGGGCCTATGCTGCAGGCGACAGATGGAAACTTACCTGGTGGGTGGGTGTGCCCATGTGTAAGTCCCAGACTTACCCGGGCAGCGGAAACAATACTCCAGGGCACCAAACACTCACTGCAGTACTGTTCCCGCTGCTAGGGCACGACTGAGTGTGGTGGGCTAGAGCAGGATACCTTGTCCCTCCTCCATGCGCATGGCCAGCTTGCTTGGCAGTCACCCCCTCCCAGGCCCTTGAACAGTGCAGGGTGGCCCTCACTAGACTAAGGCCCTGCCCAGGGAAAGGATGGACCGCAAGCCCCTGCCCTCCCACCTACCTGCTTTGGGGTTTTTAGGAGAACCCACACGGGGTCTGCTTTGCTGGCCCCCACCTTCTACTTTTCCCGCGAAGGGGTGGTGCAGCGCTTCATGTTTTGAACCTTTGCAATACTCCAAAACATGAATTGCTGCTGCATCCCTTCGGAGCCAACGAGGGTGGGGGTCGCACTGGGGTACCTGTGAATGAAGAAAGTCTCTGTGAGAAGAAGGAGCCCCTCCTTGCCCTGCTCCCTGGTGAGGATTAACTACAATGTATGCTGCTGAGGACCTATCACTCCAGGTTGATGGACTTTTCATAAGCTAGCACTTCTTAGAACTTTGTTTGCTTCAGGATCTGCTGGAGAGGTGAAGGGTAAGGCTTTCACACACCCTCACCATGAATATTGGAAAAGTGTATTGGTGGATAATGGGGTGGGGGGTAACTCTTACCTCAGAAAGGAGATGAAAAGTAAGATTAAATAAATCGAGACAATTTGGTAACATCTGGATCACTCTTGCCAGCTCCAAAGTCTTGGTGAAAGTTCCTGCTGCCTTGTATAAGTCTCATTTATTGTCCCCAGTTTGGGGTCATTTATTGGAAATTGATGCAAGGAACTTTTGATTTAAAAAAAAAACCTGTGGGTAGCTCCTTTGGTTTTAACTCATGTCTAATAGTTTCCTCCACTCTTACAGTGAACACCTTCTCATTAGTTGATTTTAAGCATGAGAATGTTCTATAGATGAAACCCCTAGATGTTTTCATACATTGCAGGTTATTCAAACTTATTCACAAATACTTTACATTTGTCAATGTCACTTATCAAACCACAAATCAGCTTTAAATACTTGATGTCAAATGGTTCCTTCTTGAACAACTCCACAGAAACTCGTGTCTTGAAATGGCCGGCACTGTGCACACTCCCGTTCTTGACTCTCAAAATGGACACATGAGCAGTAAGTTACATTCATTTCATTTCCTTTTGTTTAAACAAAACATTCAAGAAAGCACACACAAAAAAATCCTTCGGTCCTTAGCCACAGGCCTAATAATTAAAACAATAAAACTATACTGCCTTTGAAAGTAAAAATACATTTTGTATACATAAACAGAGATTCAACCTCACCAAACTTCCTGTATTTTCATTTAAAATTATGTCCGTTATTCAAAACTAGTACAATGAATTCTGGGTCCTATTAACTAATTGATTAATTAAATATACAGAGTATGTAATTAAACTAAGTACAAAATGCCTAACACAACAGATTGTGATCCAGTGCTAACAAATGCACTAATAATAAAGCCATAAGGTCATGATAAATAAAGCCATTAATAATAATAGCTCTACTCCTTAAGTTGGAGTCTCTAAATTCCATCTTGTCTTGGCTATATTACAAATCATTTTTACACGGACACGGCGGAATAATGGAGAAAAAAACCGTTGATGGTCGCCCTTAAAGAGAGAGAGGGAGAGAAAAAAAAAACATGTTTAGTAAAGGTACAATTATACTTTAAAGATACATAACTTTCTCCCAATTTAATTTTATGTACCCCTACAAATATGAGTCATCACATAATAGATTAAAGCCAATCCTAATTTAACATTTCCTTAGTTGATTACTTTTTTAAAAAAGTAAGTTCATTAGAAGTAACATCAGCGCCCTTCTAGATCATTTTGTTAACGAACACACCGGAACCAAATTCATCTATATTTTACCTCACAGATTTCTTTTCTTCCAGTAACACTACAACGACTTATATCCCTTAAAAGTCGTCTCACTCCCCTGGCTCACGTATTTCCCTTTGGGCTGAATTTTACTTACGAAAGGAGAACACAAAGAGGCGTCTGGTCACTTCTAGAGAGGGTCATTCGCTGAATAGAAAAGACAAAGAATCAATACTTTGGAGTTGCCCTGGCCCCACCCCCTTCAGGACTGCGACGTGTTTGGCCAAATGATTTAAGAGCCAAAGACTACGCCTCTTCCTCTCTTCACAGTTGAGAACGTCTCGTCTTTTAACGTTTTAAGCCTTGCGCCCCCACACCCAAAACGCACGGTGTACACGTCCTCCGCACCTTCGAGCCAAACTTTTCCAACGTCGAGTTTCATACTGGAAGAGCTAAACAACCTTAAAAAGTTTTAGTTAGGGAGAGACAATGTAAACTGAAATTTATGTTTCTTTCCAGGACAGTCTTTACTGCTTACAAATGAGAGTCGCCTAAAGTCCATTTACAGTCTGTCAAAACCAGTCGCTCCCCACCCTGGCGAGGCTGACAGCCGGCCACCGCCCCTCACTCACTTTTCTCTCTCTGCTCTTCCCTGTTCACTCTTCTCAGACTATTTTCTGAGTTCTCGGGGCACACTCTGTCCTCTCCCCACACCGACCCCCCCAAACACACTTTCCACCCCCACCCTCCACTCAGCGCGACACAAAACTTTTTTTCAGAATTATCCCCGCATCTGTTACAGTCTGCAGTGACTAGCCTCATAGTTGGGGGGGGGGCGGGAAAGGTCAGCCTAAAAGTCCCCTCCCCCTCCTTTTTTTAGATCGCAAGTCACCTCTCACTCCACTCGAAAATGGCGCCGAAATCGTAGAACTTCTTAAATTTCATTGTAAGCTTTTTGCAATGGTTTCTGGGATTTTCCTGCGAAGCTGCCCCGCCAAGTCGAACTAGCGAACAAGCCAGAGACGCGGGACAGAGGAAGGAAAAGGAGGGTGGGGAGGCGGACAGACAGACCGACTGACGTCCAGACAGTTGGAGAGCGAGAGAGAAAGGGCAGAGGACTGTGGCGGGGTTGAGGGGGGTAGAAGATTGGGCACAGGGTCTTGGGAGGGCGCGAGGTCACGGGGGTACGGGACGCTGAGCGCCAGAGGGACCGAAAGTTGGGAGTCGGGAGTCGGGGTGCGGAGCTCACAGAGAGGCGTGGCGGAGGAGAACGGGAGCCAGGCTGGAGCAGGGCAGGAGCCGGGCTGGAGCAGAGCCGGAGCAGGGCCGGAGTCGGGCCGGAGTCGGGCTGGAGTCGGGCTGGAGTCGGGCTGGAGTCGGGCTGGAGCTGAGCGCACCCCAAGAGGCGAGCGGGAGCAGCCAGCGCCCAGTGGCTCGCCGCAGCCCTAGAAAAAGCCGGCCCGGGGGGTGTGGCCAGGCTCTGCTCCGCGCCCCTCCCAGCGATTCCGAGGCCCGGGGGGCGGAAGGAGGGGGGGGGGTGAGGCCGTGCTGGCGCTCAGCGCCACAGCCTTGGCCTGCAGCCAGGAAGGGCTGGGGAAGGACGTGGGGAGCCTGCAGTGGCCACGTCCAGAGCCTCATAGCCCCGGGTTCTGGAAGAAAAAAAAAGGAGAAAGGGGAAAGGGGGAAAAAGAGCAAAACCAAGGACACAAGGTAGCTCAGCTCCAGCTGAAAGAACCAGAACACAAATGCCACTCTGCTCTCACTAGTCCTCTGGGCTGCCAGCAGGGCACAGAGTGGCTAATCAAAACCTCTTGGGATTGTTTATCTTGGGGGGGGGGGGCGTTCTGAAATGGGATGGGGGAAATAAGGGACCCTCAGACTGCAGGGGGGTGCTCAGGGTGCATTCGTGTCCCAGATCTGTAGGTCTTCTGTGCTCTGACTACTCTTTCCAAACTCTCCCTCAGGTAGAGGACTCCCTTAGGTCCTGGCGGTCCACTTTGGGGGTGGTGGGTGGGCATAACACCGAGGCAGGGAACAACATTTTTTATGTATGTCCAGCCCAAGAAGGGAAGTCTTCATGACAAGTTTTGAGTCTTGACTGAGGAAAGAAAAGGAGTCTTTCTTCTGTATGGTCGATTTCCTTAGGGACAACGCGGTTTAGGGAGGTGAGAGAATGGTATTGAAGTTAATAGCAGGGTGTCCACATTCTGACAAGGTCTGTGTCAAAGCAAGAGAGATGAAGTGTAACGATGGCCACGATTTTCAAATGATGTCGCCGACACACACACACACACACACACACACACACACACACACACACAGAGAGAGAGAGAGAGAGAGAGAGAGAGAGAGAGAGAGAGAGAGAGAGAGAGAGAGAGAGAGAGAAGAGAGAGAGTCAGAGAGGGGGGAATGCATTGCCACGAACTAACAGACAATGTTGCTTCTGGGTGGGAAGGAAATAGCCTTTCATTGTACTATATTCGCGACTTGCTTGTATATTTGCAAAATGTCATAACAACACAAATCTGGAGAAACCAAACATGGTGGTGCACGCCTAAGATCCCAGCACTAGGGAGGTGGAGCAGGAGAAACAGAAGTTTAAGAGCGTCCTTGGCTACATAACAAGTTCGAGGACAGTTTGAGCTATGTGAGAGACTGCCTCACAAAAAAATCTGGGAGAAATCCCTTATAAAATAGCGCCTGGATGCTAAACATAAACTCAGCTTCTTTCTTTACCCCTTTCCCGGGTTGGACAAATCTTTGAGCGAGCGGGATGTAAACTCAGATGGATTTGAACAGGAAGGGCAACGGGTATCACTGGCCTGCATCAGCCACATATCTGGGGGCACCAGAAGATGACCAGAAGGGGCCACAGGGGCAGGTGGAGTGCTGGGTGCAAGGCGCTACACAGGAACTACTTAGCGCGTTTGCTTGGGGACTCCGAGGGAGAGGCCCTAGTCCTGGTTGGCAGCTCTTGACTAAACCTCCACTCCATCCACCTCTTGTCTGGTCTGGGACTTAGTGGGTTCTGGGGCGTCATCGACTACCGAGAACATCCGGACGTTCGTGAAACGCCAGCAGTTGAGTGTCACCCTGGCAGCTGCGGTGCGGGCCGCGGGGTCCTCCATGCTCCCAGAGTACAGCCTGTTTTGTTGCTGAGGGTAGAACGAGTGAAGGATAGTTTGGAACGTCAGGAGGGAGCTGGAGCAACTGCAACAAAACGCACCAGGTGTCAAAAGAGGGGGGCAAAAAGCAATCGTAAAACGGGTAAACACGCTCGCAGGCGCAAAAACAGCAGACGGATACTAAAATCACGAATTCCGCCGTGCTCAGCGCTGCCGCTTCTTTGCGCTGCTTAACTCTCTCTGTACTTCTGTATTTTACTGCGATATTTCTTCAGGGCTGATCTGAAAACTGAGTTTTACGAGGACGATCGCAAAGTTTCAAGGCGTTGCTAGAATCGCGTGGCCTTATTCTGATGATTTGGGCTTATTTTCGGGTTTTTTGGGGGGGGGAGGGGCGAGAGGGCAGGACAGCAGAGTCTTCCAGGGTCTGCAAAACTGCCGAGAAAAATTAGTCAAAAAGATTTTCGAGACCAAGCTTTTCTTTTCAGGATTTTTTTTTTCCCAACACGACGGATAACGTGTATAGTTTTGGTGAGCACTTAACATTACTAGTAGGACCTACAAATTTTTTCTATTAATATCTTCATAACTCGTGGACAGGACTGAAAGTTTGCCGGCTTGCCAGACGTGACTGAACACTCGTCTAAGTCCTCGGCAAGATCATTCATACAGTTCCCGAGTCCTCGGGGTAAGAGGCTTTCTTTGGGCTTTTAAGGTTCGGCTTGGTGGGTCCGTTTGTTTGGATTCCTGCACATAAACATTAATTTTCCTACATAAATACCAGAAGATTCCAGCGCTGGAAGATGAAAGATGAATTTGTGACAGGTCCTCTGAAGAAAAATGGCAACAGCTTTCTTTATTAAACTCCTTTTGCTACATCAGCATATTAAGAGAGCCAGTTGAATATTGATGAATTCTTTGAGGCTGAGTAATATGGCTACAGGCCCAAGAAAGCCAGGGAGGGCAGGCTTAAGTATTTACTCCAGTGAACAATCTTCAAATATTTTTTCAAAGATGGTGTCTCAAGGATTTTCTTAGGACATCTGTAGCAAGCTCTGCTCTGAAAATGGCTTCTCACCTATTAGGCCCTTCCTGACTGAGTGTGATAAAAATCACCTTAAAGAGTGGCCCGAAGGTCTTTCTGGGCGTAGAAGGGGAGCACAGTTCACCAACTAGAATGCTAGCGAGCTTCCGATAGGGGAGTCAAACACTTCTCATGGGGCAGCTAGGACCCAGAAGGAAAATGCACACAGGGTGCCCCCAGCCCACACCTTCACTTCCAAAATGTTGCTTTTAAGCAGTTTTTTTTTTTTTTTGGAAAATAGCATGTAATTTTTTTTCCTTTCAATTTTTTTCCAAATAACAGTCAGAAATTACCTTGATAAATAATTGTAGCTGGTGAGGGGGGAGAGGAGGCAGCAGCAAATTTTAATGGTCTTGGGTGCATCTGAGAAAAATAAATCTGCCTTAGACTTGAAACATTTAACTGGAGATACAACCGTGAAGGCGTTTGAAATAATTTGGGGGCCATAATTTTTAGAAACATTCATTGACTTTGGATGTTAGGGAATCAAGTTGAATTGAAATTTTTTTTTAATTACAAAGAAAATTTCTAGACGTTGAGATTTTTAATTTTAAATAGGAATGCTTTTTATGGTATGTGGGGTTCGTGTGTGTGTGTGTGTGTGTGTGTGTGTGTGTGTGTGTGTGTGTGTTAAAAAGGCCTTGAGTTAGAGAAACAGGACTTTCCTTAGGTTGTAAACATTCAGAAGTCTTGAGAGAGAGAAAGTCAGGATACAGTTACAGATTTAACAGAAAGAAAACAACCGGAGGATTCTACTGTGTTATTGATAAAGGCCCCCAACCCTCGGAGTTCAAGCAAAGGCTAAAAGAAACAGTAACGACACAACTATCAGATTAAACTAAAATGATAGCGTCCTTTGGCAATTTCTATCTTACTTTATAAACTCAGTTATGAATGATTTAAATAAACAGTTCCTTGAAAACTTTCGAACTTGAGGGGAATTTTTAAATCTACATTTCTCCCAGCACCATGATCTCACCCTAGAAAGGAATGAATTAGGACATTTTTCCTTTCTGCCAAGGAGGGGCTTAGTAAGTCACTGATGCTTCTGTCTTTGGATCTCAAGAGTTCTTGTCCCTCCCCAAAGACGCACACAGTCGCTGCCTTGAACAGGTGTGCACTTGCATTGTCTTAATTATTTCTGGATTTCGGACCATTTAAATTGAAAACTGCCTCAGATTACAGAACTGCCTGATTAGCCTTCGTACAAAAGAGGCCCCTGGTGATGGGAAGTAGGGTGACCTTAGTGTCCCTGTGTGCCTGCCCTATCAGGGGTTGAGATTTGCTCTCTGGTCAGTTGAACTGACAAAGTGTACCATGAGGGACTTGGTGACAGAAAACCTGTGTATATGCAAACAGAGGCAGTTAGTTAGTTTTGAACTCGACTTTTCTATCACTTTCCTGGAATCTCATCTCATTAGGAACAAGAGAAGGAAGAAGAAACACTCTAGTCTCTATCAACATCACCCTGCCAAATGTGTTCAGGGAGGCAGAAGCGCATTTGGACAGTTGTCTGGTTGCTCCATTTATATAAAAATGTCAAAAAAAAACCCCAAATGAATCCCAAACAACAACAACAACAACCTCAAACTAACAAGCTGAAGCAGTGACTGGAAATCCTGAAATCCCCTTAAAAGTGCAGTGCTCTGGCAAGTCTGAATGACGTCATTTTCTGAGTCTGGTTCCATAGGGATCAGACTCCTGGGGGTGAATTTTATCTTACTAAGTAAGGGAAGAAGAGGAACCAGGAAGTGGAAGGCTCCCGAAGGATGTTATCTCTGTTTAAAATGGACACGCGGATATGGGTTTTTTAAAGCCTGGCTTACTCCGTTGCAGTAGAAGAGGGGAAAAAACATTTCCCTGTGCTGATAGTACAGACTTTTCCAGAATTGACTTAGAGTTCTGTTCTGTCTCCATAACATTAGATGTTTGCATTAAAAAAAAAATAAGAAGACAGGGTGTGGTGACCCTTGCCTGTAATCCTAGCACTCCAGAGGCTGAAGCACAGGTCGAGGCCGCCTGGATTACATGAAACCCTGTCTAAAATAAAATAAAATAAATAAGACTTAGTTGGTAGGGTTTCTGGGTCCTGTGGAGTACGCCATTTCTTTTACTTCCCGTCTCTAAAAATAATTTCTTTTTCTTTCCCTCTTTTTTCAAAGCAGTTCTGAGGGCCAGACACGGGGCCTTGTGCTTAGGCAAGCATTCTGCCACTGAGCTCCAGTTCAAGCTCTTAATAATTACGGGGCTTGCAAGCGAGGTTGGAGTCCGCAGCTGTCCATGGCCAGAGTGAAGTCCATCTGTTCGTATGAGAAAGGAAAGCGAGATCGGAAATCAAGGTTTCTGTTTCTAGACAACCTCTCATGTAGCCCAGGCTAGCCTTAAACTCCTGATCTTCCTGCCTCACCTTCCCATGTACTGGCGTTATAGGTGTGCACCATCCTCCCTTCAGATTGAAACCTGTTCCATCAACATTTTTTTTTTAAGCATTGGGGCCTAAACCCAGAGCCCAGCAGCTTCTTTTGCCGAGGGCCCCCAGGAAGACAGAGGGCTAGGTCAGCCAGAGCGAGCATAAGAATGAGAAGAAGAGAAGGTGTCAGCACAAGAGAAAGGAAGAAGGTGAGCGGATGACAAGAAAGACTGTCTCTTCCCTTTTAACATTTGCCCTAAAGTGCAGCCCCCAGAGTGCCACTGGCTCATTACAAAGACTGTTTCAGACTGTCTGGACAGCTTTCGACTGATTTCTGCCTCTCTTTTAGTAGTCCTGAGTGCTTCCTGGAAAACAATTTTGCACAAAAATCCCATACCCATAAAGCTTCACTCTGGAATGTGACACTCCAGGCCCTCCCTAGCCAGATGCGACCTACTCCTCCGGGTGCGCGTTCTTCAGCAGCCTCCTCTTGATACTTTCATGCTGAGACACCCGGGCCTCACATTTTCTCATCCTCCAAGGCCTATCACCAATGCCTCTCCTTCCTGGGTGTCCTTACTCCTCCATTTTCCCAGCATTTGATCACTCTCTACTGGACCGGCTTTCGTAGCAGACAAAACGCTCCTAGAGGGTCAGGATATGTTTCACTGTTGCTGTCTTTCCCACATGCTGGGCAGTAACTTGCCTCAGCTGGCATCTAGTACTTATCTGTTGAGTGAGCACATACCTGAGAGCGGCCAAGAGAAATGGACAGAGCGAAACCATGGTCTTGCGCTGAGGCTAACAGCCTTAGTTCCTCTGGGAGAGACTGACAGGGCTTTCACCCAGGTCTACCATGTTGGTGTACCAGAAGTCCATCTGGCGCCAACATTTGGAGCACACTCGCCAAAAATAATGTGGAATTAATTTGGTTTTAGCGGCTCCAAACTCTGAACTTTCTCCTCAAAAGCCGTCTCTGTGCTTTGAACTTGGAAGTTTGAAGCCAGACTTTGTAGGGAAATGGAGATTTGGATGGAATGGGGGGGAGGTCTTTTCAGGGGCCCAGTAGTGGAGGAGAGCTAAAAGGAGATGGGCTTAGCTGGGCGAGGACCGCTGTTGAAAGAATTGGAGAATGTCCTGCATTCAGGCAAATCATACTTGGCTTTCAAGGGCTTTGTGTAGGGTGGGTTGGGCTATCACACAACAGTGCTTTTTAACCAATTCACCTAACTTAAATGGCAACCCTGTGACATACACATAGCAAAAGCCACACACCATCTTGTGTGGAATATCTCGGTCAGCCCTGCATAAAAATGAACTGTTACTTAGAAAAGAGAAAAAGGAGCAAACCCTAGCTCTGCTGACCCTGTATCAAGAGCTCTGTTAACTTCCTCCATGTGCTGGGGTTTTCCCCCTCCATGTCCTGTTTAATGTAACTTGTCAGCTTGACAGGCTCTGCAGTCACCTACGACACAAGGCCAGCGGCACGTCCCTGAGGAATTATCTAGATTAGGTCAGCCCCTGAGCACTTCTGAGAGGGCCTGTCCAGAGTAGGTTCGTTAAAGCAGGAAGATCTGTCTAAACTGTGTGAAAGACCATACCGAGGGCTGGGCCTTAGGTTGAAGGGTCGAGGAGAAGAGCTGACAAGTGAGCACTCGGCCCCTCTGCTTCCTGAATGTGGATCTGACGGGAAGAGCAGCCTCAAGATCCTGCCCCCACGACTTTCCTCCCTCGAAATGATAAACTGTACTGTTGAACTGCGAGCTAAAACAAACCCTTTCTGTCTTTAAATTTTATCTATGTGTGTATATATTGGATACCAGGTGTGTATTAAGTGCCCGCAGAAACCAGAAGAAGTGTTGGATCCCCAAAGCTGAAGTTCCTTGTAGTTGTGAGCCACCTAATATGGGTGCTGGAAACCAAACTGAGGTTAGCTGGAAGAGCAGTCTTTGCGGTCTTAACCATTTAGTCACCTCTTCAGCCCACTCTTTGAATTCCTTTCCTCAGGACATTTGATCATAGCGACAACAAAGTAGCTGAGTGATGGTGGCCCCTGCTCCCCAACCCTCTTCCTTTATCTTCCTTCCAACCCTTCCTTCTCTCCGCCACAAGTCCCGACTAGGCCTTGATTTTCACTGATTTTTAAAGTTAACCGATGAACTTACCCAAGGTATGTTTTACAATGCCAGTAAATGTGAGGCAGAAGAAAAACAAAAGAAAGAAGGAAAAGCAAAGGAAAAGGAATCAACTCAGCAGGCAGCACTGATCTGAAAGAACAGACGAGCGAACTCACTCACTATCTGGACTGAGTCTGGTTTTGGTGGGGGCACAGCTTCCAAATGGACAGGGCTCATTTGCCCAGGTAGTTGGAAGTTATTTTCATCAAATATTTTCATGAAGTTAAAACAACATTGGCACCAACTTGGGGAGCCAGGATCTTCCACGCAATTGCCATATAACCTGAATATCCTCCCTTCTTCAGTGTGTGGGCACTGCTATCATCTTTGGAGGGTGATTTTTTTCAGAGTGGAGCAAAGACTAAGCTGACGAACTGAGAAACAAAGGCCTGAGGATGTAGTTCAGTGGTAGAGGGCTTGTCTAGTGCGTGAAAGGCTGTGGATTTAATTTCCAGCACCACAAAAGAATTACTAAACACCAAGTGTAAATGAGAATGAACTCATAAAAACACGAGAGTTTTATACAGTTGCTGTCTTCTTTGAGACAGAGTTTCATGTGACTCAGGATAGCCTTGAACTCTCTGTGTAATTGAAGATGGTCTTGAACTTCTGATTCTCCTGACTCTACCTCCAGAAGACTGGACTTACAGGCATGCACCACCACACCTAGGTTTATGTGGTGCTGTGGACCAAACTCAGGTCTCCAATGACAAGCCAGGCAAGCACTTTGCCAAGCAGGCCACATCCACAGTCCTGAGATTGCTGTATTTTGATTGTAGTCTATAAATTATTCTAGGGAGTTGGTGTAGAAATAACACGGGAGTTCTGGGACACTGGTGGACCAGGACTGCCACAGCGAACTCCACCTGAATGGGTACAGGGGAGTAACCGCTCAGGGAGTGAGCCAGAGCCAGAGACCCCTGAGGGTGCTGAGGGTTCGGACATGAATCTGGGACCTTCAAGGGAGTAGACCGAAGCCAGGACCCCTGTGGGTCTGGGCGTGGCCTAGGACTTCTGAGGAACTAGCCTTGAGCCAGACCTCTGCCAGGCTGGGCATGAATCTGGAACCTCCAAGGGAGTATATGGGAACCAGAGATCTCTGCAGGTCCGAGCGTGAGTCTGGGACCTCAGAGGGAGTAGGCATGAGCCAGGACATTTGTGGGTTTAGACGTTGGTCTGGTACATCAAAGGGAATAGGCAGGAACCAGAGATCTCTGCTAGTCTAGGAGTGAGTCTAGGACCTCAGAGGGAGTAGGCCTAAGTCAGGTCCTTTGCGGTTCTGGGTGTACCTGAGCCTGGGAACTCCAAGGCAATCGACCAGAGCCAGAGACCTTTGCAGGACCAACTCCAAGCCAGGGACCTCAGCAGAAGTGGATCCAGATCAGGATTTACAAAAACAGGACAAAGGCAAAAACAGGTCTGACATAGCAAACTCCAAGGGAACAGAGCAAAACCCGGGAGTGCTGAATTATCTCCAGGAACACAGAGTAAATAACAGGGTAACTAGAACTGTGGCACTGACTGTACCACGAGGAACAACCATCTGAGCTTTGGATTCACTGGCACCTAGAAGACTGATTAACAGAATCTCAGACAGCTCCAACCACACCTATTAGAGGAAAAGATGACTGGAAAAGGTAAGAACACACGCTACACCACAAGGAGCAACACAACACCAGTAAAACCTGAAGACCATACAACAGCAAGACCTGAACAACCAAATATAGATGAAGCAGAAAAAAATGACCTAAAAATAACTTCAGGAGAATGTTTAAAACTCTTAAAGAGGAAATGAGAAATTCCCTCAAAGAAATGGAGGAAAAGACAAACAAAAAATTGGAAGATATCAGCAAATCCCTTAAAGAAAACCAAGAAAAAGCAATCAAATGTATGAAAGAAACTATTCAAGACTTGAAAACTGAGATAGAGACAAGAAAAAACAAGCTGAGAGAATCATAGAAACAGAAATCATGAGAAAACAATCAGGAACCACAAATGCAAGCATGAACAGCAGAATACAAGAGATGGAAAGGAGAATCTCAAGTGCTGAAGATACAATAGAGGAAATAGACTCATCAGTTAAAGAAAACCTTAAATCTAACAAAAGCTTAACCCAAAATATCCAGGAACTATGGGACACCATGAAAAGGCCAAATCTAAGAAGAATAGGTATAGAAGAAGGAGAAGAAGGTCATCTCAAAAGCACAGAAAACATATTTAACAAAATCATAGAAGAAAACTTTTCCAACCTATAAAAAGATATGCTTATGAAAATACAAGAAGCTTACAGAAGTCCAAATTGACTGGGTCCAAAAAAAAGTCCTCTCGCCACATAATAATCAAAACACTAAACATACAAAGTAAAGAAAGGATATTAAGAGCTGCAAAGGAAAAAGGCCAAGTAACATATAAAGGTAGACCTATCAGAATTACACCAGATTTCTCATTGAAGACAATGAAAGCCAGAAGGGCATGGTCAAACATTATGCAGACATTAAGAGACCACGGATGCCAGTCCAGACTACTATACCCAGAAAAGCTTTCAATCACCATAGAAGGACAAAACAAGATATTCCATGACAAATCCAGATTTAACCAACACCTAGCCACAAACCCAGCCTTACATAAAATACTAGAAGGAAAACTCCAACCCAAAGAAGTTGGCTACACCAACAAAAACACAGACAATTGATGGTCTCATAGCAGCAAATCCCAAAGAAGGGGAAAACGCAAAGTTAACATCACCAACAATGAAAACTAAATTAACAGGAGATAGCAATCACTGGTCATTAGTATTCCTTAATATAAATGGACTCAACTCACCTATAAAAAGGCACAGGCTATCAGACTGGATATGAAACCAGAATCCATTCTTCTTCTGCATACAAGAAACACATCTCAACCTCAAAAACAGACATCATCTCAGAGTAAAGGGTTGGGAAAAAATATTCCAATCAAATGGACCTAAGAAACAAGCGGGAGTAGTTATCCTAATATCTAACAAACTAGGCTTCAAGCTAAAATCAATCAAAAGAGACAAAGAAGGACATTTCATATTAGTCACAGGAAAAATACATCAAGAGGAAACTCAACACTTCTAAAGCTTAAATCATACATTAAACCCTCACACACTAATAGTAGGAGATTTCAACACCCTCCTCACCACTGGACAGGTCAATCAGACAAAAATGAACAGAGAAATAAGGGAACTAATAGATGTTATGACTCAGATGGACTTAACAGACATCTATAGAATATTCCATCCAAACAGAAAAGAATATACCTTCTTCTCAGAACCTCATGGAACTTCCTCAAAAATTGATCACATACTCGGCAACAAAACAAACCTCAACAAATACAAAAAATTGGAATAACCCAATGTATCTTATCAGATCACCATGGCTTAAAACTAGAAGTCAACAGCAATACTAATTCCAGAAAGCCCACAAACACATGGAAATTAAACAATGCTCACCTGTGGCTCATCAATGGTTCAATGAAGAAATAAAGGGAGAAATTAAAGACTTCCTAAAATCCAATGAAAATGACCACACAACATATCCAAATTTATGGAACACAATGAAAGCAGTGTTAAGAGGAAAGTTCATAGCACTAAATGCCTACATAAAGAAGCTGGAAAAATCCCACACTAGTGAATTAACAGAACATTTAAAAACTTTAGAACAAAAAGAAGCAAACTCACTTAAGAGAACTAGACGGCAGGAAATAATCAAATTGAGATCTGAAATCAACAAAATAGAAACAAAGAAAACAAAACAAAGAATCACTGAGATAAAGAGTTGATTTATTGGTTCTTCGAGAAAATCAACAAAATAGACAAACCTTTATCCAAACTAACCAAAAGGCAGAGAGAGAATATCCAAATTAACAAAATCAGAAATGAAAAGGGGGACATAACAACAGATATGGAGGAAATACAGAAGATCATCAGGTCATATTTCGAAAACTTGTACTCTACAAAATTGGATAACTTAAAGGAAATGGACAACTTTCCGGATAAATATCACTTACCAAAATAAATCAAGACCAGATAAGCAAGTTAAACAGACCTATAACTGCTGAAGAAATAGAAACAGTCATCAAGAGTCTCCCAGCTTTAAAAAAAAAAAAAAAGCCCAGGACCAGATGGTTTCAACTCAGAATTCCACAAGACTTTCAAAGAAGAACTAATACTAATACTCCTCAAATTGTTCCACACAATAGAAACAGAAGGAACATTGCCACACTCTTTTTATGAGGCTACAAATACCCTGATACACAAACTACACAAAAACATTACTAAGAAAGAGAATTACAGACCAATTTCACTCATGAACATTGATGCAAAAATACTAAGTGAAATACTGGCAAATCGAATCCAAGAACACATCAGAACCATCATCCATCATGATAAAGTCCGCTTCATCCCAGAGATGCAGGGATGGTTCAACATATGAAAATCTGTCAACGTAATCCACCATATAAACAAACTGAAAAATAAAAACCACATGATCATCTCATTAGATGCTGAAAAAACTTTCAACAAAATACAACATCCCTTCATGATAAAGGTCTTGGAGAGAGCAGGGATACAAGGAACATATCTAATCATAATAAAAGCCATATACAGCAAGCCAGCAGCCAACATCAAACTAAATGGAGAGAAACTCCCAGCGATCCCACTGAAATTAGGAACAAGACAAGGTTGTCCTCTTTCTCCGTATCTATTCAAGATAGTTCTTGAGGTCCTAGCTAGAGCAATACGACACCAAAGGGAGATCAAGGGGATACAAATCGAAGAAGAAGAAGTCGAACTCTCACTGTTTGCTGATGATATGATAGTTTATAAACCGATCCCAAAAATTCTACCAAGGAACTTCTACAACTCATAAACACTTTTAGTAATGTAGCAGGATACAAGATTAACTTAAAAAAAAATCAGTAACCCTCCTGTACACAGATGATAAAATGGCTAGGGAAGAAGTCAGAGAAACAACACCCTTCATAATAGCCACAAATAGCATTACATATCTCAGAGTAACTCTAAACAAGTGGAAGATTTGTATGACATGAACTATAAATCTTTGAAGAAAGAAATTGAAGAAGACACCAGAAAGTGGAAAGATCTCCCATGCTCTTGGGTAGGCAGAATTAACATAGTAAAAATGGCAGTCTTACCAAAAGCAATCTACAGATTCAATGCAATGCCCATCAAAATCCCAGCAAAATTCTTCACAGACCTCGAAAGAATGGTACTCAACTACACAGGGAAAAGGAAAAAAACCCAGGATAGTCAAAACAATCCTGTACAATAACAGAACTTCTGGAGTCATCACAATCCCTGACTTCAAACTCTACTACAGAGCTACAGTACTGAAAACAGCTTGGTATTGGCATAAGAACAGATAGGAGGACCAATAGAACAGAATCAAAGACCTGGATATTAATCCATATACCTTCAAACATCTGATTTTTGACAAAGAAGCAAAAAATATCAAATGGAAAAAATAAAGCATATTTAACAGATGGTGCTGGCATAACTGGATATCAACATGTAGATGAATGAAAATAGACCTATATCTATCAACATGCACAAAACTCAAGTCCAAATAGATCAAAGACCTCATCAACATAAAGCCAGCCACACTGAACTTATAGAAGAGAAAGTGGGAAGTACACTTGGATGCATTGGCATAGGAGATCACTTCCTAGGTATAACCCAAGCAGCACAGACACTGAGAGAAAGAATTAATAAATGGGACCTCCTGAAACTGAAAAGCTTCTGTAAAGCAAAGGACTCAGTCAACAAGACAAAATGACAGCCTACAGAATGGAAAAAGATCTTCACTAACCCCACATCAGACAGAGGTCTAATATCCAAAATATACAAAGAACTCAAGAAATTGGTCATTAAAAGAACAAATAATCCAATAAAAAATGGAGTACAGACCTAAACAGAGAACTCTCAGGAGAGGAATCTAAAGTGGCTGAAAGACACTTAAGGAAATGTTGAACATCCTCCTTAGTCATCAGAGAAATGCAAATCAAAACAACTCTAAGATTCCATCTTATACCTGTAAGAATGGCCAAGATCAAAAATACTTCTGACAACTTATGCTGGAAAGTAATAGGTTAATGGGGAAAAGGGAACACTCCTGCATTGCTGGTGGGAACACAAACTGGTACAGCCCCTTTAAATGTCAGTGTAGCGATTTCTCAGAAAATTAGGAAACAACCTTCCTCAAGATCCAGTAATACCACTTATGGGTATATATCCAAAGGATGCTCAATCATGCCACAAGGACATGTGCTCAACTATGTTCATAGCAGCATTGTTTGTCATAGCCAGATCCTGGAAACAACCTAAATGCCCCTAGACCGAAGAATGGTTAAGGAAAATGTGGTATATTTACACCATGAAGTACTACACAGCAGAAAAAAATAATGACATCTTGAATTTTGCAGGAAAATATATGGAGCTAGAAAACATTATTTTGAGTGAGGTAACCCAGACACAGAAAGACAATTATCACATGTACTCACTCATAGGTGGTTTTTAAACATAAAGCAAAGAAAACCAGGCTACAAAACACAATCACATAGAACTTAGACAACAATGAGAACACTATGAGAGACTCACACAGTTCTACGTGGGAAGCAGAAAAAGATAAGATCTCCTGAGAAAATTGGGAGCACGGGGACCTTAGGGGAGGGTTGAAGTGGAGGGGAGAGGAAGGGAGCAGAGCAGAGAAAAATGTAGAGCTCAATAAAAATCAATTAAAAAGGACAGGAAAAGACAGAAAAAGAAAGAAATGACAAGGAAGCTTATTTCTACATCAATTTGTCCTTAAACTACTGCTCCTGTCTTACCTGTGAGGTGGGTTGCAATTTCTCTTTGTTCCCTATGCTAGTTTTCCCTGAGTTTTGTCATGCAAATGAAGCTTAAAAAACCAGATGGGGTAAGCGAGGTGGCTGAGAGTGTAAAGTCACTTGCCACCAAATGAGGACCTGAATTTTCTCTCTAACCCACCAGACAGGACAGACAGAACTGACACCAGAAACTCGTCCTGTGATCTCTACACGTAAACTGAGGCACACTAGAAGTCTTCTATACAAATAAATAAAAACAAACAAATGGAAATTTTAAAAAGAAAATAGAATGACGGACATCATTTAAAAAATAGACTTTTTTCTTTGTTCTTCTGAGACTGAGTATTATATTGTAGGCCAGGGTGCTCTGAACTCACTGTGTTGCCCAGGTTGGCTCCAATCTTTCAAGAACCCCCTTCCTCAGCCTCTGAATGTTTTTCAAATGATGTATGTGTGTTGAAGTTGTATAAAGAGCTTAAAATATTTTGGCTTTTCATATTTTTAGACAAGATTTTCCTATATAGCCCAGGCTGACCTTGAACTCATAATCCTCCTAATTCTGGGATTCACAGGCATGAACTACAAAACACAGCTACACATAATTAGATTATTTGGCTAAAAGAAAAAAGAATGTTAAAGTACCTTGAAAAGCAAATCATTTATATTAGTACGGTATGTATGACAAAGTTAAAACAGCATCAGCCACATCTTGGGTGATTTCAGTATTCCTCCCAGTAACTGTAGAACATGGGTGCATTCGAATGGCTGGATTTCTGCATAACTGCCAAGTTTCATATGTAAAGCATCTTTACATATAAAATTAGCATTTGTCTCTCAGATTTGGAGCTATTCCCCTTTGCCTGTCCGAGAACAGGTACAAACAAATGCTGGCAAACACAAGGTAGTGAGCACACCTGCCACTCCTCTTCTGGTACCTTCTGCCCTCCTTTGAGCACATCACCTGCCATGCATGGCAGCCCCTCTCAGCTAATAAGGCCATGAAATTCTTTGGTTTCATGCATGGGTCTTCAGGTAAGCCATACATGGCGTCACCAATGGCTGAGGAAGATAGGCACGAATGGTATAAGAACGAAAGTAAAACATGAAATAGGAAGCAATGGGGAGCATGGTTTGAACACAAATATAAATCAGTAAGCCAAGGGCCGTCCCAGTCTCTCAACCTTAGCTACTGCATAATGTGAGGAAATATACAAATATTTACCACACACACACACACACGAACATAAAGATACACAAACATGTTAGAACCATCCTTTGGTAGCCATAGGGAACTAGTTCTAGCACTCCACCCCTCACTGATGGCAAAACCTTTACATGTTCTGGTCTATATAGATGCCATTCTCATGGCATAGATTTTGCATATGGCTTATGTACATCCTCCTGAAGACTTAATCTCCAAATTATTTATAATTTTTCTTCCAAAATGATATTTATTTACTCACTATGAATGTATGAGTATGTGGTGCACACGTGAGAACAGCTTTGTGGAGTACTCCTATTCCTTGAGTCCTGGGCTTCGAACTCAGATGGTCAGGTAGCAAGTGCCTTTGTTGCTGAGCCATCTCACTGCCTCCTCCTCCTCCTCCTCCTCCTCCTCCTCCTCCTCCTCCTCCTTCTTCCTCCTCCTCCTCTTCTTCTTCTTCATTTTTTAATCTTATTTTACAAGCCAATCCCAGTTCCCTCTCCCTCCCATCCTCCCACTCCTTCCACTTTCTCCCCACCTCACCCCCATCCACTCCTCAGAGAGGGTGAGGCTTCCCATGGGGAGTCAATAAAGTCTGACCCATCACTTGAGACAGGACCAAGCCCTCCCCCATGTATCTAGGCTGAGCGAGATATGCCTCCATAGGGAGTGAGCTCCAAAGAGCCAGTTCATGCAGTAGGGATAAATACTGGTTCCCCTGCTAGTGGCCCCACAAACTGCCCATGCCACTCAACTGTCACCCACATTCAGAGGGCCTAATTTGGTCTTAGGCTGGTTCCTCAGTGTCAGTCCTGGGTCAGTGAGCTCCCACTAGCTCGAGTCAGCTGTTTCTGTGGGTATCCCCATCATGGTTTTGGCCCCTTTGCTCATAATATTGTTCCTCCCTCTCTTCAACTGGACTCCAGGAGCTCGGCCCAGTGCTCTGGATCTCTGCATCTGCTTCCATCAGTTGCTGGATGAAGGTTCTATGATGACAATTAAGGTAGTCATCAATCTGATTACAGGGGAAGGACAGTTCAGGCACCCTCTCCACTATTGCTTAGATTCTTAGCTGGCGTCATCCTTGTGGTTTCCTGCCAGTTTCCCTAGTGCCTGGTTTCTCACTAACCCCACAACGGCTCCCTCTTTCAAGGTATCTCTTTCCTTGCTCTCCCTCTCTGCCCTTTCCCCAACTCAGTCTCGATGCGATGTAAACAGTTGGTTTACTCCATCATTTAAGGAAAGGTGAACAACACTAGGAGTAATCGCTGGTTGAGTTGGAGAACGTGTAGTCCGCAGGTACAGTTGGAGATTGGACCTGATCACTAATCATTTGAACCTGAATTAATTTAGATGATTAGCCCACTGGATGGTGGTGGCACACACCTTTAATCCTGGGAGGCAGAGGCAGAGGCAGAGGAATCTCTGAGTTCGAGGTCAGCCTGGTCTACAGAGTGAGTTTCTGGACAGCCAGGGCTACACAGAGAAACTCTGTCTTAAAAACATAAAAAAATCCACCTGAAAAGAATATATGCATGTGACAGCAATGTCAAGCTGAGGCATCTTAAGTCAGGACTTGCTGGGATATGCAAGTAACTGATTGGTGCACAGGAAAAAAATGTTCAATGTCCATTAATTTCTAGCACATTCTTTAGAATTATCCATATGCTTTCTAGTTTGTGTGCATACTAGTAGAGTAGTCGTGCACACAGCTGAAAACCGTGCTGGGTGTGGTGGCCAAAGGCTTTAATCCCAGCTCTCCGGGAGAAGAGGCAGGCAGATTGAGGCCAGCTTTGTCTACAGAGCAAGTTTTAGGACAGCCAGGGAGGGCTACAGAGAGAAACCCTGTCTCAACGCCCCGCCCCAATTGATTGTTTGATGAGAATTGCGTTTGAAGATCCTTTTGGTTTGTGTTTTGTAGTGCAAAAGATTGGTTCCAGTAGCCGGGTGGTGGTGGCGCATGCCTTTAATCCCAGCACTTGGGAGGCAGAGGCAGACGGATCTCTGTGAGTTCGAGACCAGCCTGGTCTACAAGAGCTAGTTCCCGGACAGGCTCCAAAACCACAGAGAAACCCTGTCTCGAAAAACCAAAAAAAAAAAAAAAAAAAAAAAAAAAAAAAAAAAAAAAAAGAAAGAAAAACCAAAAAAAAGATTGGTTCCAGGGCAAGTTCTATACCACTGAGTTCCAGCCCTAGGTCCCTAGAAGAAGATTGTTCAATTTATATATAACATTGTGGGTAAAATTCGAAACAAGCTGAGTATGTCTATCCAATGCCAGTTTGTGAAGCTTGATTTCTATTTTACACTTCTCATTTGATTTAAAATGAAGACCAATGTTTTTTACAAAGTAAATAGAGGCTTCCTGGGGCAGGATTTTTACCAATCCTCAGTTGATCTTATGACTTTTGCAGCTTGTGAACTTATCCCCACCCCCAAGGAAAGCATAAGTGACTGAGGTAAAGGTGCTGTGGTGTGGGAGCATGTGCTTTGCACTCCGTCAATTTGTTGACATATCTGTTTATGTGACTAAATTGAAGAGGGCTGTGTTTCCATAAATACACGAATCAATTGAGGAATGTTGCATCTGTGTAGTTTGCCAATGTAATCAGATGGAGGCTATGGTAGTGGCCTGTATGATGATTTCCAGTAGCTGCCCCCTGATAGCCTCACTGTGTGTATTCTCCCCATAGCCCCACTGTGTGTATTCTCCCCATAGCCCCACTGTGTGTATTCTCCCCATAGCCCCACTGTGTGTATTCTCCCCATAGCCCCACTGTGTGTATTCTCCCCATAGCCCCACTGTGTGTATTCTCCCGATAGCCCCACTGTGTGTATTCTCCCCATAGCCCCACTGTGTGTATTCTCCCCATAGCCCCACTGTGTGTATTCTCCCCATAGCCCCACTGTGTGTATTCTCCCCATAGCCCCACTGTGTGTATTCTCCCCATAGCCCCACTGTGTGTATTCCCTCCCCTAGCATGTGCATAGACTCTAGAGGAGTTTTTTTTCTTATTTATTTTTTATTGCTTTATAAATAATACCATTCAAAATTTTCACTTCCTCCCCTCCTCCCACTTATCTCTCGCTCCCCCAGTCACCCTCCCCCCACTCCCTTTCAGTGCAGTTTTTTCTTTTTGAGTAGGGTTTCTCTATATTTTTAGGTTGGCTTCGAACTCACAGAGATTTGTCTGTCTCTGCCTCCTGAGTGCTGGGATCAAAGGCGTGCGCCACCACCGCCTGGCCTAGAGCAGTTGTTCTCATTCTCCCTAATACTTGGACCCTTTAATACAGCTCCTTATGTTGTGGTGACCCCCTTCCCATCACCAGGAAATTACTTTCATTGCTATTCCATAAATGTAATTTTGTTGCTCTTCTGAATTTGTAATGTAAATATCTGTGTTTTCACAGATGGTAGTTGGGGGTCGCGACCCTCAGGTTGAGAATTACTGATCTAGAGACTCCTTTGATAGGTAGAATATGGCAGAAATTACAGGATGTCCTGAGATTGGAAAGTGAATTCCAACATGGCCCTCCTGCCTTCCCATCCTCTTCCCCTCCCTTCTCTCTCCCCACTTCTCTCTTTTTCTTTACCTGACTTGTGAGGAAACCTGAGGCCTCTTGGACAGCTTATGGATAGGCTCTCCTGCCAGCAACCTCTTGAGTGAACCTGAAGGCAGATTCTGCAGCTCTGGGCAAGGGTTAATATGGCTGCACCTATCTCCTACAACTGTCCCCAGAGACCCGGAGCCAGGGCACCTGGCTAAGTCTTACCCAGATTCTTGACTCCTGCCACCAGGAAGACAATAAGGGCTTTTTGGTGTTTGGGGGTAATTCATTATCCAGTGATAAATTCATTAATGCAACAGTTTTGGTAATTGTATAGCTAAAGTGAGTTTAGAAGCTAAAATTTCACGTCATTTGTTGAAAGAGTCATAGAAAAATCACAGAACTGAAACTCTCCTTCTCTCTTTGAGAAGATCCAGCTATAATTAGAGTTTAAACAGGACATTGTAGAAATCTCTCATAGGGATTAACACTAATTAGAAGAAATAGGCATTTTGTAGAGTTTAGCTGTCGTCTTACAATAAACATTCATTTCGTGATAACATACTTTTAAAATGAGGTATGTGAGCGTGCGTGCGTGTGCATGTGTGTGTGAACAGTTTAAGCTAACGTTTGACCAGATTTTCATTATTGGTTGAGGGAAAGAGAAACAGGAGTATTTAGATACACCTCAGAAATGGGTTATAGGGCCAATGACGTGGTTCAGGGAGTAAAGGCTCTTGCTACCA
Organism: Microtus oregoni; assembly: GCF_018167655.1. Lineage (NCBI taxonomy): Eukaryota > Metazoa > Chordata > Mammalia > Rodentia > Cricetidae > Microtus > Microtus oregoni. Next base: position 260,502 of record NW_024543816.1, on the reverse strand, counting down.
AAACCGAGGACTTGAGTACAATCCCCAGAACCCACATGATGGAAGGAGAGAGTGACTTCATAACATTGTTCTCTGATCTCCATACACATGCCTTGACACACATGTACACACACACAGACACAGGCACACAGCATACAGGCACACACACTAAATAAAAATGTAATAAAAAAGCTTATAAACTAAAATTACTTTGCCCTTAGCGTGTATATATATATATATATAAAATGTGTGTGCATATATACATGCACTTTACACAATTAAAATATGGTTTGGTCAAAGAATAAATAAACAATATTTTAGAAATACGGTTCACTGCTATGGGACTCCGAGAGCAACATTTCACCGTGCTGGGAGACTGAACCCAGGGCCTTGCACACACCATGTGTGCATTGTACTAGTGAGTTGCATCCTTGGCCCAGGAACAAAACAACTGGACATTACTCTGAGTCCCCCTATATGGGTGAAACATCTCAGTACAGCTCTAACGTTTAAAGATCTGACAAGCAATTATTCTAAAAAAAAAAATGGTGCAGACACTTTGGGTTTTTCTAGAAATTGAAAAGTATACATGCCCGTTTCCTTAATGGCAACCAAGCATTTCTTGCTATTATTACAAACATGGTGAACACTATGCTATGGAGTTTTAGAAATCATGGTACCTTTAAAATGAACTGAGCACTACCGCAATAAAGAATGAAAGCATTCTTTTGGAGTGGTGTGTCACTCAGGCTCTAGGGCTTGGCGACATGACTCAATAGTTAGGCTAGCTTTGTGCTCTTCCAGAGCCACATCTCAGTCCTTATTACTGATTAAAGACATTGCTGGATGATATTGTGTTGTCAAGCCTGTAAGATATGATTACTGATCAGCAGTTCTTTGCGTGCATGTTTTTCTTTTATTATTTGAGAATTTTATGCATGTGTACAATACGTTTTTAAATAAAAGCTACTCCTCCTGCCTCCTCCCAGTGTCTCCCATACCTCCTCATAACTTTTCATTTCAAACTCATATACTATTTTTTTTTAACCCATGAGTCCATTTAGGGATGCCAGTAAGTGTGCGGGTAGGGCCATCCACTGGAGCAGGGGGGACGTTGCACATCATAACCCACACAGCAGCTGGGGCTGCGCGTATCAGACAAGATCAAGACAGCTAAAACTCCAGCAGGAAGCAGGGCAGGCCTCACCAAGCCCCACCCATAGCTGCAGGTCTCTTTGCACGTTTCTTTTTTGGCATTCTCTTTATCTAAAATGGCCTTCTCCTTCATATTAATTCAACAAAACAAACTTTCATGTAAGATCCTCCTCAGTGGTCCCCAATTTCATGAATTGCAGGCTTACTCTATCTTGGTTTTTATCTGTTGCCCTGGTGACTAGAACTGATCTGGCTTTCTTCTCAATCTTTCCACACATCATTCTGTGGTCACTTCTGTCATCTTTTATCTCTCTCTCCCTCCCTCCCAATTTCATCGTTTCTCATCATCATCGGCCCCTTTGCCCTGCCTCCACTATATTGGAACAGACTACTGGTCCTTTCTCCAATGACCACAGCTCTGGTCCTCATATCTTTGTGCAGATCCATCCTCTGGCCTTGAATAGCCTTTGAAGCCTCCGACTCTGCAGGCATCTTTCCGTGCCTCTATCACATGAGATTGTGTTAGTTTTGTCAGCCATTGAGTTCCCAAGACCTAATGCAGTGATTGACATATCAGATAACTGCAGTAAACATTTGTTGCATCCATATCTTGCTTCCAGGGATTGCTACCTGGCATTTTATCAGAAAGGACTAGAGATACTGAGATGAATCTGGTTCTTTAACGACCATAGTTGAATCTTTTCCCTTGATGGTTTCCTTTCAAGTACTTACTTGTCTGCTAAAGCATTTCACCTTCATTAATGAGAAAAATTGTGCTAAAACATTGTGTCCTTTTTAGTTCAAGATTTATTTTAATATATTTAATTATGTGTAGATTGTGTGCCAGTGCCAACAGAGCTAGACAATTTGGATCTCCTGGAACTCAAGTTATAAATGGTCATGAATTGCCTGATATGGGTGCTGGGAACTGAACTTGGATCTTCTGGAAAAGCAGCAAGTGGTTTAAACACCAAGCCATCTCTCCTAAACATTAGTTTCCTCTTTAAACAGCAATTTTTATTGACAAATAAGAACTTTATGCTTATTGTGTACAGCATAATATTTTTAAGAGTCTGATTCTTACTAGGTATACTGCCTTGAACTGCTTTCTTAATCATTCATGCCTCAACTTCTTTACCCCGTGTGTGAGAGAGATAGTCTCACTAAGTAGATCATATTAGTCTGAACTTGTAGCAATCCTCCTGCCTCTGCCAAGTCGAGTTTTCTTATTTTTTAAAAAGGGTGTGTGTGATAAGAGCTCTTCTTTTTTAAGGTTGTGGTGAGGGTTAAATGAGATGTTTCTACTATCTGGAATATTTTCTCCTCAGATTTCCCTGCCTTCACATCTAAGACATAGTTCAAAGGGCAGGACCTCAGAGGCCTGGTCCCTCCCCAGTTTCCCATGTCACCGTCTTTGAAGTTCTTCATAGCATTTGTCACTATCTGAATTTATCTTTATTTACTTATTTGCTTACTAGCTATGTGACCTCAATTTCAGAGTCCCTTTCTTCTTGCTACTATTTCCTTGGTATCCAGAGCCTGGTCTGCATGTAACTTCACTGCATAATAAATAGTTAAGTTATTCACTTCCTCTTGTTGCTCCAAGCCTTTGAGAAAGCTAACGGACAGCTATACTTTGGGGCTGCTTTCTGACAGTTTATATGTTGGGGATGGGAGGGCTTTTTATCAAAGTACTGTAAAGCTGATGATCCAGCTCAGCCTTGGGAACCTAGCCTCGGACCATTGGAACGTGACTTGTCTGCTTCCCAGAATCACTGGAGACTTGAAGATAGCCAGCTTATCCTTTCTGTACATAAAAAGTGGTAGAGCTGGAGATCAAACGAGGGAGACTTAGCGCTAAGCTCGTTGGTGGTAAACAGAAGACGGGAAGTGGAGATAGAGGGGAAGAGATTCTCCTGGGAAAGGCTTTGGAGAGGAACCTGAGGGGGTGGGAAATCATCCTAGAGAGAAAAAGCAAGGCACTGATGGCGGCAAACCATGTAGATTAACTCCTGGCCCACAGATAAAGTGAGATATGTGTTTATGAAGCAAAACCATTCAACTGATACTTTTGTGCCATCAGAATTTTATTATTTTTTTAAAAGATACAAAAATAGTAAAAAAAAAAAAAAAGGAAGGCATAATCAGCTATATATGAATCGGCCCTTCACAAAATTCTTCTTAAAAAGCCATAATGGCATCTATCTGACTGGCAGTAGAAAATGCTATATACTAATGCTAGGAACAGGTCTTTCAGAAACCTCCAAATCTGGGCACTACACGGGTTTCCTCATGCCATCTGAGTGAACACGCGAGTCCCAAAAGTAGTCAGTGGTGTCAGACGACTACACAAGATGGGCCTCCGAAGACTCTGTCCCTGACGTGGGCCTTAGATGCTCTTCTGCTGGAAGACAGAAGGTGGACAGCTGCAGTTAACTTGCGGGCTCGGCTCTGGCAAGCTGAACACGTGGTAGGACATCTCATTCTTCGGGGTCGCGGCGTTGTTATTGTTTCCAGCTTTCGTGGAGTAGGGCTTGGTGAGCCAAGGGGACCGTCGAGGAGCAGCACACGACACGGGGATCACATATCTAGATGATGAGGTCTTCGAAGCATAGTGAATCTCCGAGCTGTAGATAACCACATCTGGAGAGACGGCCTTGACGCGGATGCCACATTCCGTCACGCGGTAGGTAAACTCGTAGAAGTGTGGGTGAACTTGGTTGGGAGGACATCCCAGGCCCAAATGCACCTCATAAAAGTGGACGTACACATCATTATTCAGCAAGAAGGGGTGGACTGTGACCATGAACCAATCGGTCGAGCACAGCACATCCACCTGATTTTGCTCCGAGACGCTGTAGAACATGGAGAAGAAGACCATCGTTGCGAGGAACTTGAAGAGCTTCATTGTTGCCGTTGGTTGGGTAGCAACTCACAGGAGGCAAGAACGCGTCCGAGAAGGAATTCTAGAACACATAAAAATACAAGAGGCAGGTTACCTTATGTCTTACGCAAAGTTCCAGGATGCGTTTTTGAAGAAGAACCCAGGGATGAGGGGAACTTCCATGTAAGGCAGAAATGAATTTGTGGTAGCTCACATGGTAAAGATAACTAACATGGCGCCTTGGGAATTTATTTATTTATTCGGTGGCACTTTGGATGAAATCCAGGCCCTCTTGCATGCAAGGCCAGTGTTCCAGCTTTGAGATACACGGGCCTGGGATGGCAGTGGTTTCTCTAAGTGGCTTTCTCATGCTGTTCTGGTCCGAAGCACACATCCCTCCCTCTCATGTAGCATGAGAGCCCGCACTGATCAGGATAATGGTCCCATTTTGTGTACATTGGCATAAAACCCAAACAGTTTTCATGTTAAACACAAAATCAAGGCATAGGAAATAGAGTTTAATTCAAATGAGCAACCTAGTCTGCTTTAATGGCTGTGATGTCCTCATATATATTATCCCAACGAGCCCTTCCTCATGACCTTTTTTCTTAGCAAACAAATTGAATTTTAAAATAGAAGTAGAAGCTTGCAGGCAAGCCTGATGACCTGAGTTCAATCTCTAGAACTCAAATGGTGGAAGGATAGACTCCTGATAGGTGTCCTCTGCCCTCTCTGCCCTCCAGACACTTGCTGTGGCAAGCACATACCTCCCCAAAGTCGAATATAACAAATTCTTCAAAAATCAAGGAGAGATTGCATTTTATTCCTGACAACCACACATTGAAATTGGATGAATGGCTCAATTAAATACAACCAAAAGAATTCATCTGGTACTCCATCAGTAGCATTGTAACTCAAGATGAGCAAAAAATTCTCTGATATAGTGGGGCATTTTGTTAATCAAAGAAACTTTGGGAACAACGAGAGAGGGAGAGGGAGGAAGAATGGAAGGAAAAGAAAGAAAAAAACAGCTGGAGCTACAAAGTGAGACTTTCTCAAAATTGAAAAATAAAACCAAAAGCAAATAAAAACAAAATTCTGAGCCTTTTGTGGTGGCTTACACTGAAATCCCAACAATTCTGAAGTAGAAGCAGGAGGATTGTCACAAGTTCAAGGCCAGCTTATACTACAGAATCAGACCCCTTCTCAAAAAATACATCCAATCATGCTGCTCTTAATTTTACATTTTAAATGCATATTGCATAAAACTACTTAAAAGAAGTGCTATATTTAAAAGGAATCATATTGTTTTTGTTGTATGTGTAGATTGATCAACTGGCTCCTAAAATCTTTGTTTTGGATTCATTTGTGCTTGCTAGCTTTTGTGTTCTTTTTGTCTTTTGCCCTGAAAAGAGTAGTAGACACAGTGGCAGGGAGAAAGGAACAAAGCTAAGAAGAACTGTCTGAGGCAAGGCAGCAGAGGGAGGCAACAAGGGGAGAAAGAAGTACACCATCAAATATCCAGCTTTCACTTTAAATGTGGAAAACCACATAAATCAAACAGAAAGTGCCTAAAAATTGGAAGGAAATGCATGTGCATAAGTGTAGGGATTAACTTTTGTTCCCTGCTAAGTATTCCCCATATAGATGATTTCATCCTTTGACTAATATTTATTGAGTGTCTACTATACTCATAGCATCAGGCTAAAAAGCCCCCCCCCCCCAGGACATTCCCTTTTCCCATCTGTAAATAGGCAGCTCTTTCTCTGCCTTTGCTCTTGACAGATGTGAAGAATTCTTGAGTGGAAAACGTGGTGTGGAGGCCCACTAGAAGAGTGTACTCTCCTGGATGAAGTGCTTTGTTTCTGATGGGGACCGCTTGCTTGCTTGCACTGTGTTGCCTCTCTTCCTAATGACTCTTCATTCTCTCTGTAGTATCGGGTGTAGTGTTGGGAGGGGGTAAAAAGGAACCAAAGGTGACTTCTCTGTGCTTTTTCTTTATTCTGAAGTGTCGTTGCTGAGACTGGCTGATTTTTCCCCATAAAGCAACAATAGAGATAGCAGCAGCAGCAGCAACAAGAACAAGAACAAGACCACACACACACACACACACACACACACACACACACACACACACACACACACAGAGAGAGAGAGAGAGAGAGAGAGAGAGAGAGAGAATTACCCCACTACTGTCACCTTATTATCTGTGCCTAAAGAAACCACCCTGTCCTAAGCATGCTTTAGAAACGGCTTTCTCTCTCTCACCCCTCCCTTCCTTTTGTTCTCCTTTTCCCTCTCCCTTGCATCCCTCCCCTTTCCTTACCATGATCTCAAAACCTGGGACCATCTGCCTTGAACAAAACCCTTCTCCATAAGCAGCCTCTGGAATAGGCCAAGGAAACAATTCTTTCATCCCATTTTTGTTCTCAGGCTCCAAAGTGAGGCTCCAGCTGAAGGCCGTTCTGGTCCAGGAGTTAAGCTTTCCATTTCCTCTCCCAAGCATCCTTCATGTAGCCCCCCTCTCCCTTTCTCTCATGAATAATCCAAATAAAGTTACCAAATGCATATATTCTCCAAGAAGCAAGACAAATTGGTCCCCAGGCAATCATTTCAGACTATCTTCTTGCTCCATGCCCACTTTTCAAGTTCCACTGCTCTCATTGAGTCTGAAAGAGGGGCTTTGGTGACTGCACTGTTTCCATAATCATTTAGTACAAATCTCCAAACTGGGGCAAGATAGAAGCTGCTTCCTCCAGTTTCCTTTGAGCCAGCAGCAACAGATTGCCACGTAACAGGGGCAATAAATGAAGATGCCTATGTGTATGACAACACACCTCCGGACTCAGAAAAGACTTTAATAAAAGTCAGGGCAAACTGTGCTCGAGGTCCCATAGCCCTGGGGGAGAAGTGAAAGGCTAGAGATTAAGAGGAAAGCAGAATGTACTTAATAAGGAGCTTGCTAAGTCAGAGCCCGGTACTTCAAGGCTTGGCTCCCTTTTGCTGAAGGCACATCATAAAAACCAGAACAGCCTCCTTTCCCCAGCTGCCTGCTCTTTGCAGGGACAGTGAGAAGGATGTGCGTATGTACACCCACACGGCAGTCATTTGTGACGGGAATGGCTGTAAGTCACTCGCTGCCATGTGTGACCTTCCTAACACCTAGCTGAGATGGGCCAGCAGCATAGGATCTAAAGAAGGGATGGGGAAGACTTTGGTTGCAGGGGCCGAAGGCAGCTGAACGACTAAGAAGGGAAGTGGGAGACTATAGAGTAGGTGCCAGGCTGAAGGTATTTCCAGCTCTAGTTGGAACTGTACACAGCAGCTCAGGAGCTGTGGAATGCGAACAGAATTGCAGCTAAACTCTCCAGAAATCTTCAGCGCTGAGGGGCAGTTAGAGACCGAGGAGGAGGGAAACACAGAGACAGCACGGCTCACCTTGTGATTACTGTCCGCTTCTGGCAGGTGGGCTTAGAAAACAGGTTTTAGAGTATGGATTACAGGAGCCCCATTTGGCCTTGACTGCACATTTTCTCTGCAGTGAGCTGAGATTCATTGGTTTAACCCAACAGGGCTCAACTATGGAACATACCCCCCTGAACCCAGCTATAGAGCAGCCAGGCAAACTCTTCTAACACCTGGATGCAAAATGTTTGTTTTCCTTGCAGTTACTGAGTACAAGGAGCTTTCTGTTTTCTTAAATGTGGCTTATGCATATACATTTCCCAGCAGTTCCTTCAGCAAACATTTCCCTTCGCTTCCCTTCCTCTCCCGAAGGTTTCCTAGATTTGCACGAATCATGGATGAGTCCTTTACATCGAAAATTCATGCGATCAGTGCTAGGGAGATGGCTCAGTGGGTGAATTGCTTGCATGGCAAGCATGAGGACCAGCTCTCCAGGAGATAAAACAGCAGTATGACTGCCTGTAATCCTAGGGAAGGCGGTGGGGCAGAAAGCAGAACCAGTCAATCCACAGGGCAGGCTGAATAGCCAGGCTAGACTATAAACGGTAACCTTTAGGTGCGGCGAGAGATTACAAATGTGTGTCACCGTGTCAAGCTTCCTACAGGGAATGGCTGAAAAGGCTACTTATGCAGCTCGGCACTGCCATGTTTAAAGTGGCGAAAGGCAATTTGAATAACAGAATGGATCCAGCCGTCCCTCGCTATCTATGGAGGGCTGGCTCCAGAAGCTCGGGGTAATACCCAAATCTGTAGATGCTCAGCTTTCTTATATAAGCAGCATACAATCTAGCCCCATCCTCCAGGACACTTTAGCTCACGTCTAGCTTACTTAGAATACCTGGTACAATGTAAGTGCTATGGAAATAGTTGTTAGGTTATACTCTTCAGGGAATAATGGCAAAATGTCTATATATATGCAGTACAGCGCCAATTATTTTTCTCTAATATTATCAAGCTGCAAATGTGCCTATGGAATGAAAAGTGCATCTTTATATTGTTGAAATAATTTATGGGGAGCAATGTGATATTATAATATAGTTGGCTCAAATTATTTATTATATCCATCACTTTCTAGTCTTCAGAAAAACAGTGGTTCTCAACCTGTATGTCGAGACCCCTTTGGGGATCGAATGGCCCTTTCATGGGGGGGTCACCTAAGACCATCTACATAATAGATATTTACAGTAGAATTCATAACAGCAGCAAATTACAGTTCTGAAGTAGCAATAAAAATAACTGTATGGTTGGGGTCAGCACAACATGAGGAACTGTATTAAAGGGTCGCAGCATTGGGAAGGTTGAGAACCACTGTTCTGAAAGTTAAAAATAGAACCTAGGGTGAGCAGGAAAGGTGAGGCAGTGGTTAAAGGCAACAGAGCTTCATTGAGACTGGAATAATCTGTTTGTTGGTTGGTTTTACAAGCATAGGGTATGTGTGTGACTTTCTGTGTGCATGTGGAGCCCAGAGGTAGACTTCAGCTGTATTTAGCTCTACTGTGCTCTGCCTTATTTAAAAAATGCTAAGAGCAAATCTTAATTTTTCTTACCATCAATCTATATCTTTGAATATTGGTCAAAACATAGGGCCTTTGAAATTTCAGGCTGCTTTTTTTTTTGATAGGGCTCCACTATGTAGGCCTGTCTGTCCTGAAACTTACGCTGTAGACCAGGCTGGCTTTGAACTCACACGAGATCCGCCTGCCTTTGCCTCCCAAGTGCTGGGAGTAAAGGTGTGCGTCACCATGTTTGTTTAGAAATTTTTTGAAAAGACACAAAAGCTCAAGTGCAAATCAGTATTTGTGGTGTTACTGGGCAAAGTGAAGAGTTTACGGAAACCTCCTGGAAGGCAGGTGGGAATTGTGTCTGCCCATCTCCTCTGATGTCTTTAGAGACACATAGGAATTCTGCATGGAGAACGGGGAGGGGAATTAGCTAAACATTTCCACATCTGTTTTTGGAACAGTTTGGAGAAAGGACTTGCTCCATAAGCTCCTGGAAGCTTTCTGGTTCGACAGTTAATTTATTTTTAAAATTCAGTATACGCGTGACAGCACAGCGATCATTTGTATATTGTTTTCGCAGACTCTTGTTGTCAAAACAAAGGGAAACAGAGGAAAAGGAAACTCCAAAAGAACATGCAATTAGCTCAGGGAGATAGAACTGTCAGAGCTCTGATTTGCAATGAAATTTGTTCATTCTGTAGCTTATTTGAAGAGAAAGGAATCAGAGTCAGAATAAAGAGTCTTCTACAGAACAAGAAGAGGGGGAAGGCAAGGAAGAGGGATGGGGGTCAGAGTGAAAAAGACAGACAGACAGACAGACAGAGAAAAGCATCTGCGAGCTCTGAAAGTAGTTTAGCAGTTCAGATAGTGGCAGTGTATCTTTGCCCTGCACACCGTCTCAAGGGTGGAGAAAAATCAGTGTTTTCTCACGGTCCCGTTTTAAAGAATTAGTTGGGCTAACCGTTCTCAAAAAGAGTGAGGCTTGTGAGTAAGACTAATATACCGAAATGAGCTAGAAAATGAAATAACCGCTTGTATGGAACTTGCATTTGCGCTAAAGACCCTGGGACGGGTTCTATTTTGGAGCCTCGTGACACAGTGTTAAGGTAACTGCGCGTTCGTCAGCGCTTTCTGTGGAAGAATTATGAACTGCTAATGCTTAACCAAGTCCATTTTCTTCATGGAGGAAAACACCTCGACTGGATCCTTTAAAAAGGCACCATTTAAATTAAACTAAAAAGCAGCCATTAAATATATACACATATATAGTTTTATTCTAAAAGGGACTGCTGGGGGAAAATAGAGCTATGGAAAAGATAAAAGAGGAAAATACTCCTAACTAGCCATTGTTAAATTTTTGTTTTATATACTTCTTCTAATTTGGGGTCAGGAGGTCCATGTATACATACATGATTCAAAGTCATTTGTGGAAAAAAAAAGTCAAGGCTTTTTGAAAGCTGTTTTTAATTTTTGGCGTTGAATTTGAAAGCAATCAAAGCATGATTTTTGTTTGGCCATCTGGTTTTGTTCTTATAATCTGTTAAGCTATCAAGCATAGTTTAAATGTCATGGTTCATCTCATACACAAATAAAGGTTGTGAAAGAAATAAGAGCCCAGGCTCCTCGTAAGAGAGAATTTTTCATTGGCCTGGGAATTTAGTTACTTAAAGGTAAGTAGTCCAACATGAAATCAAGTCACAATAAGGCTATAAAACAATGGGAAGCATGCCTTAGCCACACACACACACACACACACACACACACACACACACACAAATTTAACAATAAATACAGAAAGCCATACATAAGGAAAAAGTGAAAATCTCAGGTCCTGGGAACCTCTTTCCTTCTGAGTGGAGAAGCTGAGTTGGTTTAATTTTAAAGTTGAACAAAGGGATGTATTTCATAATTTCCATAAAAATGTAAGGAAAATCCCAAATGCATGCCTCTAATTCAGTTTATGCTTTAATTTAATCATTTATTTGAGATTAATCTCCCTCCTATAAAACCCAACACCATTTGCCACAAAGCCCAAGAGTCCCTTCTCATTTTAAAAAGACAAGGTAGGTTTGTGTCCATGCAAGGCTCAGCAACCCCACAGCACCCCCGACCACACAGTTAACCCTTTAGTAGGCTTTACAAGGCTACTCAAAATAAAGACCCATTTGCTCGAGATGATTTCAGGGCGTTACCCTGGGGAGGGCAGAGAGTTGGATGAGATGCTCCACCCAGGGCTTTACCATCCCCTTGATACACTTGTGTCAATAAGCGAGGGCTCTCTCCCGCTTCCAACCCCCAGTCAGGCACATTCCTCGCTCCCTTTCAAAACTGGGAGCTCTGGGCAAGGAGTCTTTAAAGCGGGGTGCATGTATACGGCCTCTTAAGAGTGGCCTATGTCCAAGTCAAACCCTGGCTGATTTTATGGGCTGTCTGGTTGATTTTTAACGGGCCTAACTGGCAAGCATCTTTCCCTAACTCAAAGCTACCATGGTCTCTGCTCTACCCAGAGTGTAACCACGTGGTACAAGGGTATGTATCCTGACTGGGGCCACTTGCCATCTCTTGGCTCCTGAGAGGTAGAAAGGGTTCAGAAGAAAGGTTCTTTTGATAGTGAGGCTGTCAGTCAATTTTAGGGAGCCTACAATTTGGGAGGTGTGTGTGCTTATTACAGAGAGTAAAGAAGCTTTGGGCCATGCTGGGACTTTGTGAGAAAAGAAAATCATTTCTGTATATATGTGCACACATACATAAACCCCTAAAATAGAAAGAAAGCCTCAAATCTCTTTCCTGTGTGAGTCTGATCCCTACCACCTCTTTTCATTCCTTAATACCTGGTCCGTAAACATTTTTAATTTAAATTTTATTTTACGTGTTTGGGTGTTTTATCTACACGTATGTCTGTGTATCACATGCATGCCCGATGCCCACAGAGGCCATAAAACATGTTGGATCCTGTGGAACCGGAGTCACAGCTTTAAGCCACCATGGGAGTGCTGGGAACTGAACCACAATCTTATCCCCTGAACCCATGTAAAAAGCCAGGCAGAGTGGTGAGTGCTGGGAATCCCAGCTCTGGAGGGACAGGGGTGAGGTGGAGATGGACATCTCTCTGGGGCTCACTGACCAGGCAGCTTAAATGGCTCCGTGAGCTCCAGGTTCAGTGAGAGACTGTCTTAAAAAGTCAGAGAGCAATCAAGGAAAACACCAACACTGGCCTCTGCCCTCCGCACACTTAAACGCATGTGCACACATATGTACATATCCACACATATACATTAACATGCGTGTGTGCACCCCCCAAATAAAAGGATACTAGAAATCATCTCACGCTCCTCTGCCTCCTTGTCTAAACCTTAAGGACGTGAATCTAGTTATTGGCCAGCCCCTTCCTTCCTCACACCTCTTCCCAGATTTCATTTCAAGGCCTGCAATAGTGAGAAGAGCCTCTGTAAACTGAGAGCACAGGGCCCTGGCCAGGTTCCTGGCCTGCTCATTGTCTGGCCGATGACAAGGACTTTCTGTCTTCCTAGCCTGATGGTCCCAGTGTTCACGATCGCGAATGGAGGCAACAACTCCTTTCCCCGACTCTGTGATGAATTGACCTCTAAAGAGGACAAAAAAAAAAAAAAAAAAAAAAAAAAACAAACAAACAAAAAAAAAAAAAACAAAAAACTTCCTTGGTTTGGCTTTTACACGGAAGGAAAGAAGAAATTCTCAAGCCCAATCCAGACTGTCTTGGCAGTTGAGAGACAGAGTCTAATGAGAAGCAGAAGCTTCAGGTCCATGGAGTGCTGAAGATGATGGCTGTCTGGAAGGGTTGTGCTGCACCCATTGGGATTACTCAGGTAGATGGGTAGGGCTCTGAAAACCAAAAAATAAAAAGAAAGAAAAAAAAAAGCAAAAAAAAAATAAAGCAAAAAGAATAAATTTTCTAAGCTAAAGAAGGAACGGCACAGCCACAGGCTTCACAGTGCTCCTTCTGAAAGCAAATGGACAGGTTCACCCCAGATCCAAGCATAGAGGGAGGAACCAGAATACTCCACAAGTCCTGGGCCGTCTCCTCCAGGCTAAGGTCACCCATGGTCCATCTCAGTTTTGTTTAAGTATCCCCCTTTCTAAACACTGTCAAAAGTGCTCACAGTTGATCCTGTCTCCACATACATACAGCATTTTATTGGCAAATAGCACTATCCATCACTCTCACCAGTACTTTTTATGTAGCAGTGATTTAAATTTAGCCATTCTGATCCCAGCAACGTTAACAGAGACCTGATCTGGTACCTCCTTCCTGAAATCACTACTTAGTTAAAACATACACTCATGCAAGTACATATGCATATGCAATAGGTTGAATCAGTGTTCATTATATATGCTATAGAATATACACTGAAAAGAAATACATAGTATATTTACTAAAAATAAATACAAGATGGCTAATACCTTGAATCACAGCACTTTGGAGGGAGAGTCAGGCTGATCCTGTATGTTTGAGGATAGCCTGAGCTAAATAATAAGTTTCAGGTCAGCCAGAACTATAGAGTAAGACACTGTCTCAATAAAATAAAATGAAATAAAATAAATATGTGAAATGATCCTCTATTGCACTATTGTATCTGATAATATATTTACACATATGATACACAATATTATTTTATGACTATGAAAAGGGGTAATTCTCTGCTCCTTGATAATCTTCTCCTCACCAAAAACAAAAACATCTTTTATTTGCAGTTTTTTTAAGGTGAGTCTTTCCATCCACATCACTCGTCTACAAATGTATGTGGGCTCGATCGCATCCCTCTCCAAAAGATATGTCGAAATCTTAACTGAGTGTCTCAGAACGAGACCTTATTTGGAAATATGGTTTCTACAGAGGCAAAAAAGTTAAAATGAGATCATTATGGTAGGCTCTAATCCAATATGTCTGATGATGTTCTTATTAAAAGGAGAAATCTGAGCACAGAGACAGACATGGGCAGAGAAAAGATAACATGAAGACACACAGGGAGAAGATGACCACATGCCTGGAATGAACGATGCATCTCCAATCCAGGGATTACTGACAAATACCAGAACTACACAGCTAAGCTCCCCGCCCTGCACCACCTAGAGCTGAAGACAGTGTGGCCCTCCTCGCACCTCGATCTCAGCCTTCTAACCTCCACCAATGGGAGACAATAAAGTTCTGCGTCTCAAGCCATTCAGTTTGCAGTATTATGCACATCAGTCCCAGCAAACTAGTCAATGTAGTTTTTTTCAGAAATTGAACATACATGTCCCTTTCCTGAGAAAATAGCCTTTAACTATACACATCAGATTTTGTAACTTCCACAAACTGTAAGTTCCGTTTTAGATGAGAAAGCTAATAAGACAACAGGAAACGAAGCCACGCAGAGAGAAATCTGTCATAAGGGCTGCTGGTGCAGGTCTTGGGTATCAGGAGGAGATATAGAAAGCTGCTCTAAAAACAGGTGGGGAAAGCTGGTGAGGGACTGCGTGCCTTTTGCTTTCTCTGTAGGTATCCAAGTAAACACTAATTGACAACTTCTCGCAGAATCTACTCCCCCTCTGTGTGTGTGTGTGTGTGTGTGTGTGTGTGTGTGTGTGTGTGTGTGTGTTTGCATGTATGTGCAGCCTCAGTCTCCCAAGTAGCTGAATTTACAGACTTGTGCAGGCACACGTGGAGAAACCCACCTTGTACTTAGGTTTTTATTGAGAAGGAGAAGTCTTATCTATATTTAACTTCCAACCTTTCTCTCTCTCCATTAGTTGGGTTGGTGCCACCAAGCCTAAGAGAACAGGGACTTGAGATGGGCTTTCTTTGAGAGCCTCGTGCTAAGACTTAGTCTTTACAAAGTTCTTATGCTGGATTGAAATGTTAGGGCTCACTCCTCTGCTCCCTAGAAATAGAAGACCACTCAGGCCCTGCTATAGCAATATGACAAGTGTTCAAAGACAAATTTCTGTTTAACTTAGAATGGAGTAATGGTAATGACCTTTAAAAATACCTTTATGCTTATTTACAAGGCTTTAAGCAATTGCAGAATCCAGAGAGTTCATAAAAAGCTTGTTTGATCATATATAGGTTACATATGGCAACAACTCTGAAGAACATCACATTTTTGCTTAATTTGGATACTTTTTATTTGACTAGAACTCTCCCTCTGCTAACACAGCATATTGTGTCTTCTTATCCCTTTTAATGCCTGCAGCTGTCTTGTAAGCTCCCCAAAGGCAGGCATCACATGTTAATGCCATGAAAACAGGGGCCCAGGAGGGCAGAGAGTCCTGGCCAACATCATGGTTGCAAAAATGAATTTGGTCCTCAGGCCTTTCCACCAGCCTGTTGATGTCTCTCCCCCTTCGCAGTGAATCTGCTGTCATGGGACATCACGATGAATTGATCACTGCAATACGGGAGGGAGTCATGAAGAGGTCTGGCCTGTGGCCTACTGCTCTAAGATCCACGGGGAAATCCGCCTGATTGTGTGTGCTGGCTGAGCTGTTTGGGAGAGTGAGCAGAGTTGGCATTCAAGCCGAACAAAGCAAGTTCCAGAGGGCCTCCGCAAGCAACTTCCTAGCACAGTGAAAGGCCGAGAGATGGCACCGGCATTGAGACACAAAAGCCAGCCTTTCCAGCTAGACTGAGTTTCGAAGAAACCACAAGGAAGCGTATTGTAAAGCATTCTCGTGCGCTCTCCACCACGGGCCAGCCAGGGCAGGCCCAGGTGACTCTAGGCCGTACTGTCTCGGAAAGCTGAACCTCATTTCCTCGAAAACAGGTACTTGAGAAGGGATGGTATGGTTACAGAAACTCTGCACAGCCAAGGAGGGCATCATCCATGAGAGGATGTCCCCTCCCAGAAGAACAAATGATCTTCAAACTCCAAGAGTACTGCACAGTTATTTATGAGGCCTCTTTCTTCCCACCACACTCAGCAGTTCCCCACGCCAAGGCACCAGCTCTTAAATCTACGCCGCCACATGTGCGTTGGATTTAAGGAGATGGGGGAGGGTGCTGTTTCATTTTCAACACGCTTACCTTCCACCATGTTACAGCATCCACAGCAGAGCGAGAGCTGACAGGACTTTGCGGTAAACAAGCCCGTGGGGTATTCTGAAACTTGACTATTTTGTCGTGTATATATAGAGAGGACTTTTCCACTTGCTTACGCATAGTTTAGAAAGTTTTCAAAGTTTTCTGTTTTTATTGCTAAGGGATATACAGAGACAGAAACTGGCTTCAACATTATACAAGACCACTCCTCAGGGACAGAAAGCTTCCACTGCAGAAGGGAGGAAAAGGAACACTTATCGAGGCAGGGAGTGAGGGTTCCTTGTGTACAGTCCTATAGGTGCTCCATGGCAACCCTGTGTGATAGGTACTAGTATTACTACTATAGGCTCATGTTAGAGAAGACCCTGAGGACTCTCGCTAAGGATACAAAACCAAGGTGGCAAGGACAAGATGAGAAGAATGTGCAAGCCCCCAGATCCTCCATAGTTGTCTTTCTAGTGTATGCCAACATAGGCAGAATGTTCAAAAACAAACAAACAAACAAAAAACCAACTCCCTCCCCTACAAAATAAACTAGGAAAGAGGTGGGTCACACCTTTAATCCCAGCACTCAGGAGGCAGAGGCTGGTGGATCTTCACGATTTCAAGGCCAGCCTGGTCTACCAAGGTTACACAGTAAGATCACATCTCAAAACAAATGAATAAAGAGGAGAGAAAGAGAGTTACAGGTTGTTTGTGGGTATCAGGGCCCAAGGTGATGGGGAAGCTAATGACTTTTTAAGCAGGGGAAAAGAAAAGCAAAGACAATAAAGGAGAGGCAGACATTCAAAGGTACTTAGGGCAGACAACTATAGGTCACTTTATATTTTATCATTCCTCTTATTTGAGAAATTGAGAGAAAAAAGCCACTCCCTATTTCAACAGGACATATTTGTTCCATGATCTGCATGTATACTTAGAACATAATGAACTCGGGGACTTGTGGGATATTCAGGCCTTCCCAACCCCCCTTCCCCTATATATATATATATATATATATATATATATATATATATATATATATATATACACACACACACACACACACACACACACACACACACACACACACGAACAGGCATGTGGCGGCCAAAGACCAACACTGGCTATTTTCCTCGGTTGACAATCACCTTACATTTTGAGATAGGGCTTCTAACTGAACCAGAACTTCCTCAGTTTGGCTCGAGGGGCTGCCTAGCAAACTCCAGGGCCCTGCCTGCCTATATCACCCGAACACTGGGGTCACAGGCACGCTACTAAGCCAGCTTTCTACATGGATCCTGCGGACCTGAATTCAGGTCCTCAAGCTTGGACACCAATGACCTCACCAACTGAAGAATCTCCCAAGCCCCCCCACTCCAATCCTGCTTTGGTAAAGGAAACACATGTGGCTTCTACAGAAAGCCACCAGATATGGCAACCCTGAATCTGCCTTTCCACTCACCTAACCACTCTTCCGGATGTGGAAAGGCTTGGTCACACATCCTCAATGCCTTGGATTTCTCATGGAAGTAGGTCACATCGTCCCTATTCCATCCCAAGGCAGGGACCGTGTCTCTTTCTGATTTCATCATGTCTTTATAAAGAATTCCCGACTTCACTTACCAAGCCTAGGTGCCTGTATCACTGCAGACAGTGCTGGCAGGGAAGGGAAGGGAGAAGCATCAACAGCCAAAGGGTTGTCAGTGGGCGACTTGTCATTGGTGCTGGCTTCTACAGCTCTGTGCTCTTAAATCACTGAGATTGTCACAAACATTATAATGCACCCCCCCCCCCTCTCTCTCTCTCTCTCTCTCTCACACACACACACACACAGAGAGAGAGAGAGAGAGAGAGAGAGAGAGAGAGACAGACAGACAGACAGACAGACAGACAGACAGTTCTACTTTTTTCCAGGATGAAGAAAGCAGCAAGGGTGGGAATTCTTCATTCCTGGTCAAAAATTACTAGCTTGAAGTGTTGGAGAGAGCAACTGAGTTGATTTCCCCCCACTAATACTATCTTGTGGTTTCATGGGCCCGTTATGAAGAATCTTATATTGTTTGAGCCATGAACTTGGCTCAGACTAAGGGCAGAACAACTGTGGCACCCACCTGTTAGAAATCAAGCCCCGGGTATTAAAACCAGAAGCATTGGCCCATTAGAGGAGCCTGGCTGTGCTGCGTGGAAGGCGAAGCTCCTGTAAAGCCAGGGATTAGTGTGTCCACATTGGGACAGCGACTAGAGCAGGTGCTCCTTCTATGGCTTGTTCACATGCATTTGGCCCCTGACTCCCTACAAGTCGAAGCTGAAACAGAGTAAGACCTCACAGGGCATGACCCCAGAGAAGAGATGGGGAAGTAACTGACACTTTTTGGGTTTTATACACCTGGAAAATGGCAAGACAATCTCTTGGCACAGAATGGCAGCTGCCCTGGTTCTTTTGGTGATGGCTGTGTTACAGAACGAGGGAGGAAAATCTCAACAAAGGCATAGAGGCAATCGTATTTGTCAGAGGAACCCACGACACTTCGAAAAGGGCCACCCCATTATTATTTATGAACTGTAATGTATCTCCAGGAAGGAATTCTCTTTTTAGGCTCTCGTTGGGGGATTTTGCTTGTGGGAGACTATAGATCTGTGGTTTTTTTTTTTTTTTTAAAAAAAACATGTTATAAGCACAATTTGTTATTTCAAGTACACAGGAAGATGGAGGTGCTTAGTAAATACCACCCTAGGCTATACATCTATTAAAAACCAGTGTAGGTTCATTCCAAGATCATCCTGACAGGCTGAGGTAGCTCGGGTACTAAACTATCTTGCCCATGTCTGGGCATTTTCAAAAGCTCAGTGTCCATCATATAGCCCCATGGTAGAGTGTTTCCCTAGCATGTGCCCCAGGCTCCAAGCAAACAAACACTAAACACATACAAACTTTAAGCTGGGTGGATGGGGTGCATACCTGTAATCTCAGCATCTAGAGAGGCTGGACATGAGGTCTGAGGCTAGCCCAGCCTACATAGTGAATTCCAGGTCAGCTTGAGCTACATAACAAGATTGTTTTTAAAACCTTCAAACCGAGGCCAAAGAATATAGGGCATGCAGAGTTAACCTTGAGGGAGGGCTCTGCCACGTCCTACATGGCCCTGGCCCTTCCAACTCCTGGCTTTAATTTCCTCATACAAAAAAAGGGTGTTATCGTAATAGTGACCTCAAAGGACTGGAAGATTGAATGAGGTATGAGAGACAACATGTACAGGGCCTGGCACAGACCAAAGGTCCTATCAATGGGAGTTATAGAGTAGGCTCGGGCCGACTGCTGGCTGCGTCTCCACCTACCTCCTTCCACTCCCTAGTTAACTCCAACCAGAGTCTCATCAATCTGCCACTCTCCTTGGGGGTTGCCAGAAATTCCTGGCGCAGATGTCTCCTGCAGGGACAGAGTTTGAATATTCCTCCATCCAGCCCTGTTACCACTGAATTATGGGGAGAGAGGGAGAGGAGAGAAGAGCCATTGAGAGGGAGAGGAGAAAACAAATGCCTTCTGTATACTCCTGGCCTGGCTCATGCCTGAAATAGGTGTTCGGTAAATACTACAGGAATGTATGTACAAGTGAATTAAAAAAAAAACAAGACAGACGGCGGGCAGGCAGGCATCCGGGAAGAGAGTTTGACACTGTGGCAAACTTTCCCTCACAACACCTCCATGACAGCTCTCTAGCTCAGGGGCCTTCCCTAGCTGGGGGTTACAGCCAAATCCAAGACTCCCCGTCCCTCTCGCCAGGGTCACGAGCAGAAACTGAGACATCCCATTCAAGCTAACAGCACAGAAGCTTAGGGGGCTCCTTCTTTGGGTTCAGAACACCTGAAAATTCCAGCCGTGGCCTCTAAAACAGAGCCGCATTCTACTGTTGGCCTCAGACAGCTCCTCGCTGGCTAGCCAGATATAATTCCATCCATCATTTTGAGATTCCCCTCTTGTGACACCAAACTGCAGGGGGCCACACAATGGACCCATTATTCTACTTCCAGTTTTCATGTAGCCCATGGAAGAAATATGACCACCAGGTTTGGCTGTGCACACCAACAAGCAAAGACACCTGGACACACAGGTGGGCGAACATGAGCGCTGGACCGGCATGCTAACCTTCAGAGGGTCTGAGGTCAGGGATTATGCTCTTCATGGGTGACACAACCTTATCTGCTATGGCTTTCTCTATGCCCCTCACAAGTACCACTTTGATCCTGACATTTGTTTCAAATAAGTCTTCCTTCCAGAAAAACCCGAGGCAGGGCCATGTAGAGAGAAGACGAGTGTGACTTTTCCTACGTGTTAAACACTCAGTTGGATGTGCTGACTTCCAGACTGCATTGCTGGAAAATTAATATACATTTAATTAATTGCCCGCATGCCGACCTCTCAACCAGAGGAGCAATGGCTTCATTCTTTACCTCTGTTCCCTGTGAATTCTTAACCTCAGTTTCACCCCAATCCCCCTTTACCCACAAATTCTGCAAAACATCCTCTCTCCAAATAAAAACAAGGAACTGGGACTAGCGGGTGAGAATTCCACTCCTCGCGCTGCAGTTGGAAACTTTAGAAACGGGTTTAAAGAGAAGCATTAAGCTAGACCTTTGTAACACATGAAGCTTCTTGATTGGTTCCACATTCACTTCACTCTGGCTGGATCCAGTTCTGGGCATCTGACTCAGCAAACTTTTCTGTTTTATCTCATTCCACATGTGCAGAGAGTGAGGGCTATCTGAAGGCTGCCCTTTTATTGTTAAAATAAAATAAAAAAATACGGTGAAGACCATAGCTGACTTCCAAGGTGGGTAATTGCAGTGCACTGGTCGGAGAAGGAGCCCCAGGGAGTGTGTTTATCATGTCCTGAGGTGCAGACCTTGAGGTGGGGGTAATTTTGGCCTAATGGCAGTTGGTTAGGCAGCTGGCAGAGAACAGCTGCTGGAAGAATGGGGCAACTTCTATGGAGGGCAGAGTTTAAAACTGAACTTCTCTATAGAACCAGCCAAGCTGACCTGAGTCTGGGTAGAATTCTACCCACTGGTATCAAGTTAGGCCTGGCTTTCAGACATACAAAGAGCTGAGAGAGGGAACCATGGGTACACAGAAGGATCCTTGCCTACTTCCTGAGTCCCGGCATGGCTGAGGAAAAGTTGCCACCCCAAGGTGGCGATTCCACGTGACCTCCTTCCTCTCAACGTGATGCTTTGATTGGAAACTAGTGGGGAGAATGTCCTGTGAACAGGGCTCCCATTTAAAGTTTAAAATGTTCTTTCATAACTGTTGGAAAGGAGGTTTGTATACATAGAGAGCATCTAGGATTTGCCCGATGCTGTGGGAAAAAAAAAATCCTTCCTGACTGTAAATCCTGCGCTCTGTAAATAATTTGTGAGCCCAAGAAGACCAATAACTCGCATTTTCCTATCCCACAGTCCATCGCACTTTTGAAGCCCTCAGCATGGGGAGGGAAAGGCATCTGGGAGGGAGATGGGAAATGGAGCCAAACACACATATTCATTTCGTAAACAAGCTCATCATCTTCTATGTTTTAAAATTCACTGCGAGCAAATAGAGCAGGCTCCATTTGAGGGGGGGGGGGGGGGGAGACAGAGGCCCAGCCTCTCCCTGCAAGTCCTTCAGTAAGTGCAGGGAGAGCAGTGGTCTACCCAGGGGGCAGGACAGCAAACAAAGTCCCAGCCCTTTAACCCGAGGGGCCACAAGGCAGCCAGCCCTTGGGCTGGACTGTGAAAGCCCCCTCTGTTTTTTCAGAGGAATCCAAGGTTATCGTATCTCATGTCCTCCTTTGCTTGGTGGATATTTATGAACCATCCCTACCCAAGAACCATATGACAGTTTCAAGAGCCTTTCTCAGGTGATCTGCACAGTGTTCAGAAGCCGACACTGTTGTTACCCTATGCAAGAGAAGAAACAGGGGTCCAGAGTCTTTAGATGACCCAGAAAAACAGGTCACACCTGGGAAAGGGACTAGAACTCAAAGATGGCTAAGTGGCCTCCACGGCTGGGCCTCTCCCAGCAGACGTCACGAACTCGAGATCTCCCTTGTAGATGCTCCTGAAATGGGTGGTCCTGTTTTAGTATTTCACTTGATTTTGTTTGCAGTGCTGCAGATGGGACCATCAGCCTTACACATGCTAGGCGAGTGCTCTACCACTTAGCGATGGGCAGGAGCCCTTCAATATCAGTTAAAGAGGCTAGGCCTACGGGTACAGACATGCTATTCCAGCTACTGGGAATGCTGAGTTAGAAGGATCATAACCCTTTATAACCCTGCCTGGGTTATAGAGTTCGTTCAAGGCCTGATTAGACAGCTTGGGGAACTGAATCTTAATTTTTTTTTTAAGTAAAAATTAGTTTGGGGATATTCACTGGTATAGAGCTTGCCCATATGCAAGGAGGTGCTGGGTTTAATCAGAAAGAGAAAAAGGAAGAACTTAAGGGGTAGTGGTGATGTGGTGGGGCCCAAGATGCTTCCCAGTTTCCCTTTATTGCTCTCTGGATGGACCCGACTAGAGTTCTCAGGATTCTCCGGTTATTTAGGAGACATGCTGGGTTTGCACAAGGCAGGCAAGGTAGGGAAGGGTTAGGGATTGGAAATCTAGGTTGTCCTTTCCTTCTCCTTTTTTAACCTCCAAGCTATAAAAAGAGGCAAGCTTTATGTAGGAAAAAAAAAGCAACTGTCAACATATTTCTTGTTTTTATGAACTGGGATAGTTTTCCTCCCTGCTTTTAAAAAAAATGTGGTTGCTCCCAGAAAAGTTCAGTTTGCAAGGTTCTGGTGCTCTCATCTCTTCTCAGAGTGTGAATTTCAGAAGTGTTGAAAAGAGCCCTCGGATCCATTCTCTCTGCTTCTAAGCTGATTTTGCATCCTAGTTCTTAGTTCTTGCTGTTTCACTAAAACTATTCTTCTCCTAAAATTCGGCACTAGTTTAGTCTTCTACTTTATATACTTTTATTTTGGATTATTTCTTAAATTTTACATGCTTATGGAATATAGTGTGATAATTCCACATATGTATATGAATACATGATTATCAACTCAGGGCAATTAGTGTATCTTTTTTTGTGCGTATGTGCCAAGAACCTTCAGAGTCTATTCTTCTAGTTCTTTATAAAACACACATTTTCGAGACATAGTCTCTTACTGTGTATCCCTGACTGGCCTGGTACTTGGTATGTAGACCAAGCTGGCCTCAAACTCACAAAGAATCATCTGCCCTTGTCTCCTGTGAACCACCATGCTTGGCTTCCATGTTTTTTTTTTTTTTTGAAAATGTAAAACAAGTTGTAAAATCCTGCCACCGGCAAGTATCAGAATTCAGCTAGCTAGGGAGAGTGAGTCCATACACACAATTCCCCTGGAGCCCCTCCCCCGTGTTCTCTGTGTACTGGAGTTGAACTGTACAGGGGAGACTAAGGTGGCTCCAACAGCCAATCACAAATTGCCGGTGGGCAAAGTACCAGTGCTGGGGTAGGCTGGGGTGGGCTGGGGTGGGGGTAAGGGAGGTTAGGGACCCGGGCCGGGACATTTGCCCTATGAAGACACTATGAAGAAAATCATCAGACCAATGTATAGCATGGCAGCAGCAGATGCCAGGAGCCTGAGGACTACGTAAGGATGGAGAAAAACAGAAGCTGGTGGGAGTGAGTGGGAGAAACTTGGGGAAGAGAGCCTTTCAGCCGAGAGCAGCAGTTAGAAGCACAGCTGGGGGCAAAGCCGAGTTAATGGAGGGTGTAGGGCGAAAAGCTAATTCCAGACAAGACAGGTTGAGGGAACAAGAGCGACTTGAGCAACAGCTCGGTGTCAGGTGGCTGTGAGGAGAGAGCAGTTTTCACTGTAACCTGGGGACTGAGCAGGGAACTCAGCCAGGGAAGGACCTCCATGGGCTGAGGGGGAGGGAGGAGGAGGAGCCTCCGTGGCTCAGGGATGTATCCTGGTAACCGAGGGGACAGGACAAGCTGCTGTGCGAAGGGCTGAACAGGTTGGACTCGCTCCTGGAACATACTGTGTTGGAACATGGGCAACCCCCAATTGCTCCTACTGCAGAGTCTGTGCTTCCTAATTGGCCAGAGGGAGAGCTCTAAGGTGCACAAGAAGGGTTAGGAGACTTGCAGAAGAGTGAAGATGCACATTTATTTAGCTGCCAAAGTCCAGTTGGGGTTGCGGTATCACCTCTCAAATCTTTTATAGTCCCCCAAGCTACTTTTGCTTTCAGGAAATAGTGCCACAAAGATTTTTGATACCTGCTAGTCCTCCAGAAGCTGTGTGAGCAGCAGCACCCCTCTAACCTAGCCAGTGTTTCCACAATCCTGGACTCCACTGGGTGATTTGAAGGGATCCTTGGGAGGAGGCAAGAAACCCCACTTCCCAACAATAGAGGCATCCGTGCTGACGTGCATGTTTTTCTGCTAAGCACACTTTAGGTTTGGGATTTTCTATCTCAAAGAGCTAACAATGGGCCTTCAGACTCCGAAGATGGGAGAGCGCTACTTTATTACCATTGAGCCCTGTAGCTGGAGCTGAACAACCCTTTTTATTCCAAGATATTCTGCATATCTATAGGGTTTTATCCGCTGTGATAAGCAGGGTAGCCAATGTTTTCCTACTCTGTGAGAAAAAACAAATACAAGTTAAAGTTCATCTCCTTTTGAGTAACTGTTTAATTTAGTTAGAATCTTGCTCCTCTCCCGTCCTTCATGTAGTGAGCACCTTCCCTTGTGTTAGGCGCTGGGATTCTACGAAAGGGGGCTAAGACAGAGCGCCAACACTCATGGAATTTCCACTCCTGAGTGGGAGACAGACATTAACTAGATCACACACAACCTTATTGAACATTAAATCTTTCATCTCACACTTTTGTAATCACAGACACAACACAGACTATAAAGGATAGATTCAAGTGTTATCAACATGGGATCGAACCTAGCGCTGGGGCCCCTGCAAGGCCTCCCAGAGGAAGAGACAGCAGTTGCCAGACTCAGAGTTGGGGGCTGCAGATGGGAAAGACAGCACCATACACTAATGGGACAGCCTAAGCAGCTACAGAGGGGCTCGTTCCTCCCTTTCTGCTTCCCCTTCGCTTTATCTTCTCTCTCCGTTACTCTTTCGCCTGTGCTATCAGCCCTAATCACCCTTTCCCCGCGTCTGAGCACAGTCCAGTGGAGCGTTTATCTTTCATCTTTGAAAACGAGTCAAGGGGCAGGAATTGCATTGCATGGAAACTCTCATCTTAGAAATGTGCGCTTGCCGATGTGGGAAGAATGATAACATTTAAAAAGTAAACTGCCTTAGAGATGCTCCCTTCAAATGCACTGCCACAAAGCTGAAATCACCTGGAAGGCTTCTTTCTGACACATGGTTTTTGGGATCAGAAGGAACTGAATCGAGAGTTCTCCATGGCAGGGGAGGCAGAGGCGAAGAACTTTGTCACTCCAGATCATACCCTCACGGCCCCTCCAAATTGTCATTTGCGCTTTTCTTTTCTTTTTTAAAAATCGTACCACACTTTGTTTAACTATCAAAGGACATTTGGGGAGTTTAAAAAAAATTTTCTATTACAAATAAAGCTTCTATAAACATTCATGTATAAGATTTAGTGTGGATATAGTTTCATTTCTCTGGGATAAATGCCCAGAAGCGGGATTACTAGGTCCTATGGTAATTGCATGTTTAGTTTTGTAAGAAACTGCCAAACTGTTTTGCAGAGTGTTTTTGTAGCATTTCTCATTCCCACAGCAACGTCTGAGAAATCCAGTTTCTCTGCATTCTCCACAGCGTTTGCTATTGTCACTGCTTTTGATTTCAGCTGCTCTCGTAGGTGCGCATGTTCCACTGTGGTCTCAGTTTGTATTTCCCTAGTGGCACCCACATATCTACCATCCATACTTCTTCTTTGCTCTAACACAACTTCATCTCCTTTGCCCGTTTTCTTTTTTTCTTCTTCTTGTTTTCTGAGGCAGGGTTTCTCTGCATAGCCCTAGCCATCCTAGAACTCGCTCTGTAGCCCAGGCTAGCCTCGAACTCACAGAGATCCGCCTGCCTTTGCCTCCCGAGTGCTGGGATTAAAGGTGTGCACCACCACTGCCCAGCTAATACTCATTTTCTTACACTCCTCATTAATCAGCTATATTACAAGTATTTCCTCTAATTCTGCAGCTGGTCTTAAGAACAGCTCTTAGCATGGGTCTTGCACATTTTAAAAGTGTTTTGTGAGATAGGATCTTGCTAAACAGCCCAGGCCGGCCTCGAAAACACAGTTCTCTTGACTTCCCCTTGCAGGGGCTGGCACTGCAGGCATGTGCCAGCCCTCGCTCCTGGAGTCTTTCACATTTTCACCCGGTGCCAGTTGTTGACCTTTCCTGAGACTTGTCATTGCGCCATCTTGTCTATGAGCGTTTAGACTAAACTCTCGGACCTGGAGACTCTTTCCTATTTACTTTTGTGAGTCTTTTCACTCTGAAATATATCTAAGGCCATGATCCTTTTTTTTAACTTTTAAAATATAAAATATGAGTTCTGAGTTTGTGATGGTTAATTTTACTTATCAACTTGGTTATGCCTCTGCTGGGAGCCTGGGGGCCAGCTAGCCTAGGGTATGCGGCCTGGGGTATAACAGAAACTTCCTTGAATGGATACCCTGCCTCAGGTAAGGAGGAAGATGAGATCCGGCTCCGGAAAACTTGTTCTCTGACCTCCACAAGAGTGCCAAGACACATGCATGCCCTCCCATTAAATAAATAAATAAGCTTTAAAAGGCTTCTATCCCATCGAGTTATATTTGTATCTTTAAAAGAAATCAAGTAGCCATCTTTATGTGGGTCTCCTGAGTTTTGCCGCTCTGGTGCTTTATGCGTCTGTCCCTCTGCCAACACCATCTTGCCTTGATTACTGATGATGTGTAATAGTGCCAACTGATGGCTTCCACTTTATTCTCTCTCCTCCTTCTCCTCCACCCCTTTCAGTACCGGGGATCAAACTCAAGACTCTGTGCCTATCAGGCAAGCACTCACTACTCTCCTCCATTATTCGTATGGGTTTTGAAACTCACACATGGTAATTATATATATTTATGGGAGGGTCAGTATGGTGTTCCAATTATTCTCGAAATGTCTATTTGTTTTATGTATAATTGACTTTGGGTTATTCTTAAAGGAGTGAGAAAAAGTATGTTTACTCAAACTTTCTGGTGGCAAACCCCACTGGACCCCACATTTCCAGTTAGTTATGAAATTTCATTGCTTGAAGACAATGGTGCTTAGAAGTCATATGGTAATAAGCTATCTTTGTCGAGCAAGTAGCTCACACTCAGGTAGTTTTGACATGTTGGGGCAGAAATCCAGAGTTCTCCAGCTGCTGAACTGGTGGCCGATTGCTTGAGTCTCTACTGCTAGAGGATTAATAGGTCCCTGGGGTTGCATAGAATTGCAATGGATAGTTAAGAGACTATGGAGAGATACATGGTGGCGACTCTCAGGGATGTCATTGAGACAATAAGAAAAATGAGTTAGCCACCTCAAAGGCTCACACACATTAGATGCTTGTGTGAATGAATGTACTGAATAAATGCTAATTACTTCTCAGGGACAATTGCTGAGTTGAGCTGGATGATCTATACTGGAAGGGTTTATTTGTTCTTTGTGTATGTGCGTGTTCACGTAGACACACATGTGCACATGTGTGTGTGTATATTTGAAGGCTAAAGGATTTTTCTCAGGAGCCATCTAACTGATTTTTTTCAGACAGGGTTTCTCACTGAGACTTGGGGCTTGTGAATTAGGGTGACTAGCTAGAAGTCCCAGGGATCAGCCTGTCTCTACCTCCCCATGGCTACAATTACAAGAGCCCACCCTCATGCCCAGATGTTTTCCATGGGTTCTTAAAGTTAAACTCAGTTCCTCACACTTGTCCCACGCATATCTTACTAATAGGGCTGTTTTCCCAGTCCTCACAGGTATGTTCTTCCGGAGGTATGGGTTAATTTGTCACAAGGATAGGGACTAAAGGTGTTTTTGAAGGAAAATAGACAGAATTCGTTAGTAGCCTGGGGGTGGAGAGGGGTTGAAGGAGAACAAAAGTCAAATACACTCTGGTTCAGATTCCCAGCGACAGGGAAAGAAGGCAAACAGAATGTATTTGATATCGTCTCTGGTATTCTTGAGCTGACTATAAAATACCCAGGCGCCATGTACAGTAAGTAGAATAGTTATAGTTGAGGAAAACATCTAACTGGAAAATGTGTTTTATCTGCGAGTCACCAGAAGATGTAGGCTCTAGTCTCAACTTTGTAAGCAGGAAACCATGAGGTTTAAGGCGATTCCAAACTTTCCCCCGTGCATTGATTTCCTCATCTGTAGAATGGCGGTGCTCTGATAGGCGATATTCTTTTTTTTTTTTTTTTTTTTTTTTGGTTTTTCGATACACGATACAGGGTTTCTCTGTAGCTTTGGTGCCCGTCCTGGAACTAGCTCTGTAGACCAGGCTGGTCTTGAACTCAGAGATCCGCCTGCCTCTGCCTCCCGAGTGCTGGGATTAAAGGCGTGCGCCACCACTGCCCGGCAAGGGCGATATTCTTTAAACTAACATTTATTTCAGCATAGGCTCAGTATTTGTAAGGCATCTTATTCTTATTGAAATATTTTCCTTTCTGCTATAAAAGTCTAGGATTCTGTGATTTCTTAAGATATCAGCCTTTGGTGGCTAGTTTTTTATTTAGCACCAATTTCCATGTCGTCCCCCGCCCCAACAGAGCTCATCAGTTTATATCATGTCAAACAAAGTTGGGGAAGGGGAGCTGTACATCTTGGGTCTCAATCCTTCCAGAGTTCCTAAGCATTTCTGTCTTTTGAGCTCTCCTCCACTCTAGGGAGTACAGTTGGGCACAAAGCCATCAGGACACAGGAAGGGAGGCTTTGTGGTATATTAAATCCTTTGGGTTTTATTTATGTCCGGTTTCCCCAGCATTTGTTCCACAGACTTGGACAGTTGAAGGAAAATGGGTGGGAGTAGAGAGAGGGAAGGATGAGAATTTGCTAGAAGACGAGAAACCAGTGAATGGCTCTCAGTACCAAGCACAGACTCCCAGCACTTAATGCTGAAAAGACTTTCGGGCTTCATTTGGAAACTTAGCACTGGTGTGGTTCTCCACATAGCATCCCAAATGGCTTCCTCTTCCAGTTTCCATCAGTGAAATCTCTATCTTATTATTATCTATCATCAATTTGGATTTTTCCAAATCAAAGATTATTTTTTTAGAGTTTAAAGCATGACAAGCCCATTCCAAAAATAAGAAAAAGAAAATAATTCATAATCCCATAACAGAGTTAACTACTGTTAAAATTTATATTTATTCCCTTCTAGTCTTCACACCCCCCCACACACACATACACACACAGAGCCACACACACGGTAGCATGCCATATGCTCATTTGTATTTGTATATCTCCCCTTCCTCCTTTTAATTTAGGCTGTGAGTATTTCCTAGTGTTATTATAAACAGTCTTCTAAACATGATTTGAAATAATGATACGGCATTTTGTATTGTATAACTATTTAGCATATAAATGTTTTTCATATGAACATTTTCAGATGTTTTCACTTTATTTTTAAATGATGCTATAATTAGTTTCTTATTAGTTTGGTATATCTATTATATTTCAAATACTTTTTATTAACACTCAAATTATACATATTTATAGGGTACAGTGTTATAGTTTCATAAAAGTAGACAATGTGCAATGATTCAATCAGGGTAATTGGCATTTCCCTCTCCTTAAACACCTACATTTTTATTACTAACCCATAATGACTGTGCTTTTGAAAAGATGAATTTCTTAGAAAAAGCCTCTCCAGGGAAAGCCGAGGAGAACACCGCTAATGCTTTGGCCCACATTGCAGCTGCCCTTGTGTGTGAGTTACACCAATTGGCCTTCCTACGGGTGCCGAAGAATGCCCAATTTTCTGCATTAACACAGAATCCTTCAGCGTTAACTATATGGACACTACGTATATCAACTCAAAGGCAGTTGATCAGTCCCTCATGCATGTTGTGTCTGAACCTTTCCAGATTTTCTAAGCTGTTTCTAAGGAGAAGCACCTGCTATGTGCCGGGTAATTAGACTCTCTGGTTATGCCAAGTAAATGCCAGATAAAACACATACGAAGATGATTGGAAATGCAAGTGGAAAATAACACCATGCAATTCTACATGGTCAGCGCTGACACTACTGAGCCTTTAAATACTTACTCATTGGAGGAAGACACCAATGTAGCTAATTAAAATAATTTAGATCCCATGAGCACCGAGAAAAGAATGCATTAATGAGATGCTTGCAAAACACAGGGGTTGAGTTGTGATTAGTGAGTGTATTTCCTGGCATGAAGTAGAGTGGGAATGGAGAGGAATATTACAAATTCGCATCTTTCATAACAAAAACAAACAAACAAACAAAAAACACCCCACATGGGTGAAAGGACAATCTCTGCTTTTGTCAGTTCCTTTTCCAAAGTTAACCTGTTGGTTATCGGAGAAGGAGACACAGAACACACAGAAAGCCAACCTCCTTCTGGCAGCTGGGGATAATTTGTCAGTCTCCTTTGAAATGCAGCTTTGTGCTCGCTGCTGAAGGCAGCTGGAAAAGAAAGAGCATGACAGACAAAAGCTAAAATCCACATGAAGAAAGGTCTTTTTCCCAAAAATTACTGCCTGAGTTAGCAACGATCAGAACGGAAAGTGCATGTCTTTCTTCCCGGCACCACGCACATCTGGTATTAAAGAAAGTCCCTATGCTGGTGAGGCATTCAGAATGGCTGTTGACCTGAACAGGGCTGCTGGATAGCTTCTCACCCTCTGACAGATTACATGCTCAAATCTGTCTCCAAGGAAGTCTAAAACAGTGTTAGTGCCATCTTTGGAAATCCAGCAAAAGCATATACTATGTTGAAAAGGCAGACCTAATTCACATATAGTGGCGAAAGGTTAAGAAATAAAGGTGTAAGTATATGATCTCAAATTAAAAGGGAACCAATGGAAGGGCTGAAGGAACACTGTCAAACTGGAAACCGCTCAAATGTTCTTCAACTGGTTGCCTGACGAATTCTGGTACATCCATGTACTGGACTACTATTCAGCAACTCAAAAGAATGGACTGCTGATAAATGAATCTCATGACAGTTTATAAATGAATACAGGACTCAAAATAGTTATCATAGGCGAAAGGACACAATAGCCAAAGGTCGCATACAGCATGACTCCATTTATCCAGCATTATGCAAAAAGCAAAACTGAAGTCACAGGAACCTTTTCGGTGGCTGTCAGGCCACTCAGGAAGTAGGGAGGAACTGATTATAAAGACAACATTCATTTGGGCCGTGGAGCCCATGATGTTCATAGCAGTAGTCGGGTGACTTTAGATTTTTGCCTAAACCCATAGAACTGTATACCAAAAAATAAATCTTTATCACACTCTGCGTTAAAAACAGGAAAACAGGCAAATGACGACAAGAAAATCCTAAAAAGACAACAACAACAACAACAAAAACCAATCCACAAAGCTGTTACCAAAGAATAAGTAACAGAAAGGGTGAATGACAGTAAGCAAAATCTTCAGTTTTTACAGCAGAGAGCTGATTGATAAAAAGGATAGAGAAGGAAGCAGGAGTCCAAGCCTTATTTAGAGAGATTCAAGCAACCATCACGGAAACTGAAAATGGGATCTGATATGCGCCTCTGAGGAGGAGCATACTGGAGTGAGGGGGGCAGGGGCAAAGAACTGGTTTTTGTTGTTTTGTTCTTTTCCCTTCCTACAAACTCTTCGGCACTATTTGAAAGTTGTAAACAATGTTCACTTCTTCTTTGAAAAGAAAAGAAGTGAAGAATGCCTGGGGTGAGGATGGCGGGGCCTGATCTGTCATGGGGTGAGCGCCACCAGCCTTTGCCCTCTTTGGGTCTATGAGAAAGGGCATGGACTAGAGGATCTTTTATAGCGAATGAAAATCACAAGGTTAGACTGTCTTCCCAGTCGTGATTCTCTGTTGTATTTGAAGCTAAGAAATAGAACTTTCTGGTTGGTAAGCTGGAAGGGGCTAAATCAGCCAGTTAAGCCATTTTTTTAGCCACCCAAGAAAGTGGCACACAAACTGGATAAAAGGGTAGCAGTTTGCCAACAGAGTCAGGGCTGGAGCTGGGGCCTTGGCCATTGTGCTACACAGCTTCTTCCAGGTCTCATGGAATCACTGGTTAGTGTCAAATCTGGCAAACAATGTCCTGGGCTAACACCAGGGGTGGGACTCACATGCTGACATGACTTCCTTCGCCTGGGAGATGAGTCAGACTTTTGGAAGTGGTCTCTGACATGCATGTATGATGCAATTCAGTAGGAATTCTGAAGTCAGTCCAGACTGTGCTTCAGTCTCATCCAGGGGCTCTATTCCTTAGTAACTGTCCACTAAACTTCTTTAGTAGCTACTCCTAGCCCACTCATTTTTTATTTCTTTTGTGTGACAGGGATCTCTTTACTCACAAATACCACCATCCTCATTTTGATTTAAAACAATGGGTTTATCTGTTTTTCCTCATCAGTTTTTTTTAATCTTTATAATCTCAAAATCTAAGTCATGTTTCACTGAAATCCATTGAGTTGGAAACTTTCTCTCTCTCTCTCTTACATTTATTTATGTTTTTTTTGTCTTCATATGGGGGTCAGAGAGCAACATATGGGAGCTGGTTTTCTGTTCCCACCATGTGGGTCCCAGAGATCAAATTCAGATAGGCAGGCTTGGAGGTAAGTGCTTTTACGGACTGAGCCACCTCATGGCCCCAGTTGGAAACTTTCTATCAAACATAATTGCAATTTTAATAAAAGATATCTTGTTCTGATTCAGCAAGCCTAGAAGAGAGTTGAAACTGCCTTGCCTTTGACCACAGGGTCCCTCTCAGGAAGACCTTCCATGCGCTCCAGCACTAGGCTGGAAGCATGTGTTTCTGCTAAACACCCCTCCCCTGTTGTCACAGCCTGCAGGCTCACTTAGGCCTTGCCACAGTCACACACGCTCCCAGGTTTACAGAATAAGGACACCATTATGCCAGGCTATCATTCTTTCTCTGTGGAAACAACATGGCACTTTGTGAGCTCGAGGCTCACTTCAATGGGTGTGGCTATTATTCAGGGATCCTAAGGGGAGGGTCCTTGGGAAAGTGCTCACAGTGCCATTCCAGTTCTAGAATCTTCTCTAACGTGTGGGGAGTCAGAGCAGGAGTTTTCAGGAAGCCCTCCTATGGGTGTTTGTCTGCTCTGGAGGCAATACTGTATGTTTTCAAACCTCCTAAGAAATCAGGGTTTTTTTTTTTTTTGCCAATTTTGTGCCCCCCTCTATCAATACCCCCACTCACGCTTGGCTTTTAGCCCAGTTCTGAGGCCTGCCTCACCTCTGCCTGGCATTTATTTCATAACAGGTGGCCCAGAGAGCTCAAACACTTAGCCTCAGCTGCCGGTTTAAGAAAGGAGAGGCCCCTGTAGCTGAACTGTGACAATGGCAGCATTTGTTCCCACACCGGTATTCTCAATGTCAACAGTGGTGACAGGCTCCAGAGGGGATCATCACCAGGCACTGCACCCAGCTTTGATTCTCCTCACAACAGCTGCGCATGTCACTTTTCCATGGCACACGAGGGGAAACAAAGGGCAAGCGACCAAGGGGTCTGCCTAAGGGAACGGAAGTCACTCTCAGAACCACAAGCAGAAACAGTGGGCCAAAAGTATTGCTTTTGTGACTTGCCAATTTACTTATTCAATTAGTAGACTGTTTACCTAGCATCCATGAAGCCTGGGGATTTGATCACGGAATCCTAGCCCTTGCAAGGATTGAGATTCGGAGTGGAAGGTTATACTCTATATAACGAGTTGGAGGGTAGCCTGGGCTGTATGAGACCCAGTCTCCAAGCAAACAAACAAACAACAAAAACAGGTGAAGAGGTGACTCAACACCCTGTAGGAATGTGACAAACAGACGAAAGCCGAGACCATCTCTTTCAGGGAACTGAGCAGTCACATCCCCTTTCCCAGCACACGTTGACTGTGCTAGGTGCTGGGACACTAGATGACCGATGACTCAGAGGAACACTGGGCTTTTTTTTTTTTTTTTTTTTTTTAAAAAAAAAGACCAGATCTCAAAAACCCCAGGCTGATTTGAAACTCACTGCGTAGCTGAGGATGACCCTTGAATTCCTGATCTTTCTGCCTCCCCCTCTCAAGTACTGGGACTGCAGGCATGCATAACCAGACCCGGTTTTATGTAGTGTTGGAGATGGATCCCAGGACCTTGTGAATGGTAGTAGCTACTTGGCTTTATGATGTTTGTAGCTGGATGAGGGTACTATCAGTTTTATTGGTGAGTTAGGGCTATGACAGAAG
This sequence comes from Microtus oregoni, assembly GCF_018167655.1. Taxonomy (NCBI): domain Eukaryota; kingdom Metazoa; phylum Chordata; class Mammalia; order Rodentia; family Cricetidae; genus Microtus; species Microtus oregoni. The sequence continues at coordinate 226,030 of NW_024543816.1, read as the reverse complement.
CACTAATCTCAGGACTGAGGAGGTTCATGTTTATCCCTGAGCTGGCTAACAGGAAGTGGTGTTTTAGTTTAGTTTGGATTTTTTTCTTTCTTCTAATTATAGTGGATGGGCAGAAGCTTTAGTTCTCATCTTTGAGAGCATTTATTTTTTTCATGAATCTGACCAGCCAACTTATCATAATATATAAAAAAATAAAGTCTCAAGATGTAATTAAGGTTTCCTACCAATTGATGTTGAATTTACAAAAGAGACTTGCTCCTGGGTGGGCCATTAATAGGGTGGAAGAGCAGTTAAAAGAAAGACTGGGGGCCTTTCTGGAGAGAGCATTTCCTGCTGGCCTCGAGGAAACAGCCAGGCCATAAAGAAGAAAGTCCAGCCTTAGGAGTTGAGAGTCTGAGTGCTACAGCAGCAAGGATCTCGATTCTGCCAAAAGATGGAAGCAGCTTGGAAAAGGAGCCCAAGCTCTAGATGAGAAAGCAGCCTAGGCAAGAGCCCAAGCTACAGTCCAAGCTTGGCGATGCTGTAACGCCCTGTGATGAACTATGCTTGGGCTCCAGAGAAGCCAAGGAAACTGAGATCATACATAAAGATTAGATTTGGGCTGTTGAGGTCTGCTTCTCAACAACCAAAGTGGAGAAAGTTCTTTCTGGTTTCACTAATACTGATATTTGCCAGGCTGGGGCCGGGGCCGGGGCCGGGGCCTAGTAGGGCATAGCTGAATTCTAGTATAGCTCTTCTTTGTTCCCAGTGTACAGGATGTGGCTACACATGGGGTAGGTACAAGGCTGGCAAAAGATATATCGTCAGCATCAGTGTGTTTTAATTTATTGATCTTATTGTTGAAACAAGGTTTCTTGTAGCCCAGGGTGGCCTGGAATCCTCTAAGTGGCTAAGTGCAGCCCCGCCCTTCGGATCTTCCTGCCTCTACCTCCAGAGTGAATGGGTTACACAGGTGGGCCACCACAGCTGATTTATGCGGTACTGGGATGAAACATGGGGCTTCATGCGTGCTAAGCAAGCGTTCTATCAACTTACATGCCTTCCTGGCCCTCACTGGCAGCAGCCTTTAGAAGCGGCACTTCTTTGTGTACGTGGGGCCACTGCTGGCACCTGGAAGCTCTGGAGCCTGTGGGCTTTGCGCAGGTTCTGACTTATCCCCCAGACCAACACCCCAGCCCAAGGACATTGCCCTGTTTGTGTCAGAGAATCAGAGAAAGAGACTGGGCATGGAGTTCCGCATGAGATGTGGAGAGCTGAGGGGGTCCCAGTCTTCTGCCTGCTGGTCTCAGACATTTCTGACCCCGTCTGGCAGGAAACCAGCGTGTGGGAGGGAGAAAGCGGGGGAACTTTCAAACAATCAATGGTGGGAAAGGCAGTTCTAGAGGCCAATCTACCCGCTATGGCCGCAGAGTTCTCAGACTCTGCAGGTATTGTAGCTGATGGCACTTTCAGCTCACCCGAGAGGCCAGAGCTACCAACTCCTGGGATTTTCAGCAGCCTGAGCCTCCTACCGCCTAAACTTCTCAGTGTGTTTACACCCAGCTCCCTCCCTCCCTGTGACTACCCACTCTGGGCTGTTTCCCACCCAGACTCTGCACTTTGGCTTTGCAACCTAGATTTCCTGGTTTGGGATTGTTTCTTGTTTTCAAGTCCCCAGAGTAGTTCAGTCTCAAACAATAGCCCCTGCTAAGATGGTGCCTGATTACAGTACTCTGAGATATGGGGAGTGATAAAATGAATTTGGGATACACCACCATGCCTGCCTGTGAGAAACATATTAATGTTAGCAGTTTACAATCTTTCCCCCCTTTAACACAGCAATGGAAGATTGTTCTCATATATATGGTGACTTTGCATATGCAAATAGGTCTGTGTGTGTACATGTGTATTTCCATGCCTGTGGATGTGGGAGTTGATGTTGGATGCCTTCCTTAACTGTGTTCTGCTTTATTTTTGAGGCAGGTTTTCTTGTTGTATGTGGACCTCACCAATTTGGCTAGTCTGGCCTGCCAGCAAGTGTCAGGAATTCTCCTTGTCGCTGCCTTTCTGCCACCCCGGTTCTGTTCTGGGACTACAGGCGTGTACCAGCACCAATTTTTAACGTAGATGCTGGAGACTCAACCTCAGCTCTTCACACCTCTGTGACAAGGACTTCAGCAACTGAGCCCTCGCCTCCACCCCCATAGTTGCCTCTCATTCCTTCTCAAATCTCGCATCTGTCATGGCTTTTCCTACCTGTACATCAAAGCGTTTCAGAAACTAGTAGAGAAGACTTTTTCACAATCCCTTGTTTGTGCTCTAACGTCAAGCTTCTTCTAGGAACCTCTGCCAACACGGCAGGGCACTCCTGACACCTTTGCCACGTCCTCTGTTCTTTAGTCACATGACCAAGCCCAACGGTTTGCACGGGGTAACAGTATCTATGCAGGCCCCATGGCTCCAGAGCTAGTTGGCGTGATAGGTTGAGCCAGCCGGTAGGAGAGTGCTGGGCTTGCCGTTTTCAGTCATCCTGCAGTAATCCTGGTCTCACGAAGTCACAACTTCTATGAAACGACTCATAACAGATACAGCGCAAGCATTAAAAAATGGTTACCATTTTACCGTTATGACAAATTCTTTTGTGCATGCATACAAGTCATTTTCTTGAACAATCTTTAGGCAAATGGTTGCAAACAAACTATCAATTAGAAGAAGGGAACTGTATAATAGGTGAGGTGACTCATAGGGTAAAGGCTCTCAATACTGAGCCTGCGTTCCATACAAGGAAATGTGCAGTGTCCACCAGTGTCTGTTAGCCCTGAAGCCAGCATCCGTTAGCCCTGAAGCCAGCATCTGTTAGCCCTGAAGCCAGCATCTGTTAGCCCTGAAGCCATCAAGCAAAGGCAAGTCAGTCAAAGGCAAGAGTCATTATATATTCTCCAGACCCCTTAGAATGGAGGAAGAAGAGAACTAAATCCTCTGACCTCCATGTGAGAAGGCAGGCATACACCCCCAGACATAGGCATGCACACACATGCACAAATAAGTAAATACAATTTAAGATAAAGCAATTTGGAGAAATTCATTTTTAAAAGGAGCAAATTAAAGACTGTTATAAGTATCTCATTTAAAACACAGTACATACAAAATGTCTATTAGCTTTAGTTTCTTTTTTTGAGACAGGGTTTCTCTGTAGCTTTGGAGCCTGTCCTGGAACTAGCTCTTGTAGATCAGGCTGGCCTCAAACTCACAGAGATCCGCCTGCCTCTGCCTCCCGAGTGCTGGGATTAAAGGCATGTGCCACCACTGCCAGGCTAGTTTTAGTTTCGTTATGTGTAAAATAGATCTCTCTCTCTCTCTCTCACACACACACATTTGCAATGATATGCTTGTCTATCTAGAAAACCCAAGTCATGCTGGGTATTGTAGCAGACACCTATAATGTCAGCGCTCAAGAAGCTGAGGTAGGAGCTTCATGAGTTTGAGGCCAGTCATAGCTACACAGTAAGATCCTGTCTCAGAGAAGAAAATGAAACAATATAGTTGGTGTG